>NW_021604747.1:2555278-2582774 GCF_004785775.1 Grammomys surdaster | reverse complement strand
CTCTGCCCCTCTGCCCCTCTGCCCCTCTGCCCCTCTGCCCCTCTGCCCCTCTGCCTCTTGGGATTCTAGGCACAAGCCACCATGCCCAGCTCTTATGCTTTCTTTTAGAAGGAAGTTGACAAGTAAACATATCTACAAATAAACAAATCTACAAGTAAACATATGTTGAGAATAAACAGTATGAAGAGAGATACAGTAGAAACCAGAGTATATTTGTGTACTGTCATGTTCTTTATGATCTTTGTCACATTGATTTACTGTGTGTTAATGTGTTAAATGTGTATGTACTCATGCCACGGCATGTATACAGAGGTCAGAGGACCACTTAAGAGATTGATTCTCTCCTTTCACATCATGAGTACCAAAAGGCCAAGAATATCACAAGGCCAAGAGGTCAGAATCCACAATGGCTGATGTTCTATAGGGAGCTGGGAGAGGACTGTGAAGCTCAGGGACTGGAGAGGCTGAAGGTAAGTGGTAAGGTGAGAGAGCCAGACTTTGTAACAGCTCAGTGGGACTGAGGGAGGCCAGCAGCCAGGGTCCACTTTACTACATTAAATAAACACCTCAGTTAGCCATTTGTTCTGAGTTTGAGACCTAACAGGACTGAATGAGGCTGTCTCACTTAGTACCTTTACCTACTAAGCCATCTTGCCACCCCACTGGTTCTTGGTTGTCAACTTGATAGGACTCAGGGTTACCATGGGAGCAAATCTCTAGGCGTGCCTGCCCAGCCTTGTCTAGGTTAGTGAGATGGCGGCGACTCAGTCTAATTGTAGATGCGTGCTGCTGTGTGGGCAGGACCCCAAACATAACGTGAAGTAGAAAGCTGACTGACCACCAGCACTCATTGCCCTCTGCTTCCTGACTGTGGACACAAAGTGACTGTCACCTCCTGATCTTACTGCCATATCATCCCCACTGTGACATCCTCAGAACTGTGAACCAGACTAACCCTCCCATTGCTTCTGTTGTGTGCTTTGTCGCTGAAACTGGACAAAAGGGAATCATACATACATTATATTCTTAGTGGTAGATGTTGGGTAAACTCTATTAGGTCAATAAACTACCTTACAGTACCTGCAGAAAGGAGAGCAGCTACCTCTAAATTAAGTATAAAGAAACTGAGAGTTGAAATAAACCTAACGTCACACAGCTAGTTCATAGGAAAGCATGACCTGCCCTAATGATGCTCACAGCCTCACTGAATCTCAACATACAAGTCTGCCATGATAAAAAGCAATTATAACTATGGAACCCTCTTTTCAGGGATATTATTTCTTTATTTAATTTTTTTGTGTACTTTGTACATACTAAGCAGATGTGCTCTCCCTGCTACATACTAAGGGCATGTGCTCCACAGCTGCTGAGGAAAGATCTGAAACTCGTGTATTCCAGTGTTGGTGTGTGCAGCTGAGCAGTGCCTGTTGGTCAGACCTGTGGCTGCCATCAGACCTGTGGCTGCCATCAGACCTGTGGCTGCCTTCATACCCATAGCTGTCTTCAGACCTGTGGCTGCCTTCAGACCTGTGGCTGCCTTCAGACCTGTGGCTGCTGTTCTCTATTCATCAAAGGGCTATGCCAGATAAGATTGGTGTGGTAAAATGGGATCCATGTGTTGGCTCCATGTTCAACTTTCCAAATTGGAATCTTTGCCTTCTTTTAAAAGTAAAAACATATTTACAAATGCTAGGTGCAACAGTGTGTGTCTTTTCATCTCAGGACTCAGGAAGCAGAGGTAGGAGGATCTCTGTGAGTTTAAGGCTAGCTTGAAGCACGCAGAGTTCCAGGTCAGCCTAGGCTATGTAGTGAGATCTTATCACATACCCTGGAGAGGTGGCTCCGAAGTTAAGAGCACTAGCTGTGTTTGTAAGGGAAACTGCTCATGTTCTGGGACACAAACATATTGGCTCACATCCATTCATAACTCCAGTTCCAGGGGATCCAATGCCTTCTTATGGCCTCTGACATACATACAGGCAAAACACCCATACACATGAAATATAAATTATGTCAGTATACCATATGCATACGATGCCCATAGCGGCCAGAAGACAGCACTGGATTCCCTGGAACAGGAGTCTTGTGAACCACTAAGCTTGTGCTGGGAACTGACCCAGACCCTCTGCAAGCATAACACACTCTTAAATAACAGTCAGATCACTCCAGTCTTACAGGACTGTCTGTCACATCTAACTGCTCCTGGAGAACAAGGTGCTTTCTGATTGGTTATTTACATGTTGTCAATACCATTTCTCTAATGGGGCTTAGTTCATACCTAAATATGATCATGCTGTCATTCTTTCTCCTTTCAACTCCTCCTCTTGTCTGTCCCGGAACCCCTTTCCATCTATGAAGTCCCATCAAATACACAATGGTTTCCAACTCAGTGAGCAAGAACCAATGAGCTGTGTAGAACTTACCCATGCAAGTTCCCACAAAGTACTTGCCATCCTTAGTGTGGTCACAGAGGTCCTCCATGGCTTGCAATATACTTAAACAAAATTCCAGACGCAAAGCTCACTGAACCCATGGCCTTTCGGCAACAAGGCTAGGATAACAGGCTAAAGGGAGAATATTTTTTTTAATTATTTTACTTATTTACATTCCAGTTGTTGACTCCCCTCTCAATCCCCCCTCCCACAGTTCCTCATCCCATTTCTCCTCCGCCTCGCCTCCGAGAGAGTTCTCCCCCACACTTGACCTCCCCCTTCCCTGGGGCCTCAAGTCTCTGAAGAATTAAACACATCTTCCCCCACTGAAGTCTAACCAGGCAAACCTCTGCTATATTTGTGCCAGGAGCCTCAGAGCTGCCCTTGTATGCTCATGGTTGGTAGCTCAGTCTCTGGGAGCTCCCTGAAATCTGAGTTAGTTGAGACTGTTGGTTTTCCTATGGGGTTGCTCTCCCCTTCAGCTTCCTCAAACCTTCCCCTAATAATAGGATATTAGACCTCTGTTGGATGTAGGGTTAGTGAAAAATTTTTCCCAATCTATAGGCTGCCAATTTGTCTTATTGATGATATCTTTTCCCTTACAGAATCTTTTCAGTTTTGTGAGGTCCTTTTTATCAATTGTTGATCTTAGAGTCTGAGTCATTGGTGTTCTGTTCCGGAAATTTCCCCCTGTGGCAATGAGTTCAAGGCTCCTTCCCACTTTCTCTTCTATTAGATTCACTGTATCTAGTTTTATGTTGAGGTCCTTGATCCACATGGACTTGAGCTTTGTGCAGGGTGATAAATATGGATCTGCTTTTGTTCTCCTACATACAGACTGACAGACTAGCACCATTTACCTTTTTCTCCTGTATGTTTTTGGCTTCTTTCTCAGAGATCAAGTGTCCATAGGTGTGTGGGCTTACTTCTGGATCTTCAGTTCTATTCTATTGATCGACCTGTCTGTTTCTGTACCGATACCATGTGGTCATGATTGGTGATTCCTCTAGAAGTTCTTTTATTGTTGAAAACTGTTTTGACTATCCTGGGTTTTTTGTTTTTCTATATAAAGTTGAGAATTGCCCATTCCATGTCTGTGAAGAATTGTGTTGGAATTTTGATAGGAATTGCATTGAATCCATAGATTGCTTTTGGTAAGATGGCCATTTTCACTATATTAATCCTACCAATCCATGAGCATGGAAGATTTCTCCATTTTCTAAGGTCTTCCTCGATTTCTTTCTTGAGAGACTTGAAGTTCTTGTCATACAGATCTTTCACTTGCTTGGAGTTACCCCAAGATATTTTATACAATTTGTGGCTATTATTTCTCTCTCAGCCCATTTATCATTTGTGTAAAAGAAGGCTACTGATTTGTTTGAGTTAATTTTATATCCAGCCTCTTTGCTGAAGTTGTTTATCAGGTTTGTTCTCTGGTGGAATTTTTAAGGTCACTTTTGTATACTATCATATCATCTTCTTCCTTTCCAATTTGTATCCCCTTAATCTCCTTTTGTTGTCTAATTGCTCTGGCTAGAACTTCAGGTACTACAGTGAATAAATAGGTGGAGAGAGAGGGCAGCCTTGTCTTGTCCCAGATTTTAGTGGTATTGCTTCTTGTTTCTCACCTGTTTAATTTGATGTTGGCTGTTGGTTTGTTGTATTTTGCTTTTATTATGTTTAGGTATGTGCCATAAATTCTTGATCTTTCCAATACTCTTAACATGAAGGAGTGTTGTATGTTGTCAAAGGCTTTTTTCATTATCTAATGAGATGATAATGTGGCTTTTTTCCCTTGAGTTTGTTTATATAGTGTATTACATTCATTGATTTTCATATATTAAACTATCCTTGCATCCCTGGGATGAAGCCTACTTGACTGTGATGAATGGTGGTTTTGAAGTGTTCTTGGATTCAGTTTAGTAAAATTTTATTGAGTATTTTTACATCAGTATTCATAAGCAAAATTGGTCTAAAGTTCTCTTTCTTTGTTGGGTCTTTGTGTGGTTTAGGTATCATAGTAACTGTTGCTTCACAAAATGAATTAAGTAGTGTTCCTTCTATTTCTATTTTGTGGAATAGTTTGAGGAGTATTGTTTTTAGCTCTTCTTTGAAGATCTGGTAGACTTCTACAACTAAAACATCTGGCCCTGGGCATTTTTTTGGTTAGGAGGCTTTTGATGACTATTTCTATTTCCATAAGGGTTATGGAACTGTTTAGATAGTTTACCTGATCTTGACTTAACTTTAGTGCATACTCTCAGTCTAGAAATCATCCATTTCATCTAGAATTTTCAGTTTTGTTGAGTATAGGCTTTTGTAGTAGGTTCTGATTATTTTTTCAGTAGGTTCTGAAATTTCTTCAGTTTCTGTTGTTATGTTTCCTTTTTCATTTCTGATTTTGTTAATTTAGATACTGTCTCTATGCCCTTTATTAGTTTGGCTAAAGGTTTATCTCCCTTGTTGATTTTCTTAAGAAAAAGCAGCTTTTGGTTTTGTTGATTTTTTTTTTTGAATCATTCTCTTTGTTTCTAATTGGCTGATTACAGCCCTGAGTTTGCCTACTTCCTGCCATCTACTCCTCTTGGGTGTATTTGCTTCTTTCTGTTCTAGAGCTTTCAGGTATGCTGTTAAATTGCTTGTATGGGATCTCTCCAATTTCCTTATGAAGGCAATTAGTACTATGAATTTTCCTCTTAACACTACTTTCATTGTGTCCTATAAGTTTGGGTATAAGGTGTTTTCATTTTCATTGAATTCTACAAAGTCCTTGATTTCCTTCTTTATTTCTTCCCTGACCAAGTTATCATTGAGCAAAGAGTTGTTCAGTTTCCATAAGTATGTGGGTTTTCTGTTGTTTTTGTTGTAATTGAAGTCTAACCTAAGTCCATGGTGATCTGATAGAATGTATGGGATTAATTCAATCTTCTTGTATCTGTTGAGGCTTCTTTTATGTCTGATTATATGGTCAATATTGCAGAAGGTTCATTGAGGTGCTGAGAAGAAGGTATATTCTCTTGTTTTGGGGTGAAATGTTCTGTAGATATCTGTTAAATCCATTTTGTTCATAACTTCTGTTAGTTTCACTGAGTCTCTGTTTAGTTTCTGTTTCAATGACCTGTGTATGGTGAGAGAGGGGTGATGAAGTCCCCCACTGTTATTGTGTGAGGTTCAATGTGTGTTTTGAGCTTTAGTAACAGTTGTTTTACAAATGTGGGTACCCTTGCATTGGGGGCATAGATGTTCAGAATTGAGACTTCCTCTTGGTGGATTTTTCCTTTGGTGAATATGAAATGTCCTTTCCCATCTTTTGGTTGAAAGTCAATTTTACTCAATATTAGAATGGTAACTCCAGCTTGTTTCTTGGGACCATTTGCTTGGAAAACTTTTTTCCAGCCTTCAACTCTGAGGTAGTGTCTGTCTTTGTCACTGAGGTGTGTTTCTTGAATGCATCAAAATGCTGGATCCTGTTTACGTATGCAGTCTATTAGCCTGTGTCTTTTTATTGGAGAATTGAGTCCATTGATGTTGAGAGATACTAAAGATAGATGATTGTTAGTTCCTGTTATTTTTGTTGCTGGTGGTATTATGTATGTATGGTTCTCTACTTTTGGGTTTGTTGCAAACTCTTTAGTTTCTTGTGTTTTCTTGGGTGTAGTTACCCCCCCCCTTTGTATTGGAGATTTCATTCCAGTATCCTCTGCAGAACTGGATTAGTAGGAAGATATTGCTTAAATTTGGTCTTGTCATGGAATAAATTGGTTTCTTCATCTATGGTGATTGAGAGTTTTGCTGGGTATAGTAGCCTGAGATGGCATTTTTGTTCTCTTAGGGTGTGTATGACATCTGTTCAGGATCTTCTGGCTTTGAGAGTCTCTGTTGAGAAGTCTGGAGTAATTTTGATAGGTCTGCCTTTATATGTTACTTGGCCTTTTTCCAGTACAGCTTTTAATATTCTTTCTCTGTTCTGTGCATTTAGTGTTTTGATTATTATGTGTCAGGAGGATTTTCTTTTCAGGTCCAATCTCTTGGGTGTTCTGTAGGCTTCTTGTACATTTATGGCCATCTTTTCTTTAAATTTGGGAAGTTTCTTTTCCTATGGTTTTGTTTTTCAAGACAGGGTTTCTCTATATAGCTCTGGCTGTCCTGGAACTCATTTTGTAGACCAGGCTGGCCTCGAACTCAGAAATCCACCTGCCTCTGCCTCCCAAGTGCTGGGATTAAAGGCGTGCACCACCACTGCCCAGCTTCTTCTATGGTTTTGTTGAAGATGATGACTATCCCTTTGAGCTGGGATTCTTCATCCCTCTTCTATTCCTTTTATTCTTAGCTTTGATCCTTTCATCATGTCTTGAATTTCCTGGATATTTTGGGTTAGGAGCTTTTTATTCTTTGTATTTTCTTTGACAGATATGTCAATATTTTCTAAGTTATCTTCTATGCTTGAGGTTCTCTCTTCTATCTCTCGTATTCTGTTTGTGATGCTTGTATCTGTAGCTCCTGACCCCTTTCCATTTCAGGGTTGCCTCCCTTTGTGTTTTCTTTATTGTTTCTATTTCTATTTTTAGTTCTTGGACTATTCTGTTCAATTCCTTCATCTGCTTGATTGTATTTTCATGTATTTCTTCAAGGGATTTGTTTGTTCCCTCTGTAAGGGTTTCTACCTTTTTACCTGTTGTGATGGTTTGTGTACACTCAGCCCAGGGAGTGGTACTATTAGAAGGTGTGGCCCTTTTGGAGTAGGTGTGACCTTTGCAGAGTAGGTGTGTCACTGTGTGTGTAGGCTTTAAGACCCTCCTTCTAGCCGCCTGGAAGTCAGTATTCTGCTAGCAGCCTTCAGATGAAGATGTAGAACTCTCAACTCCTGCACTATGCCTGCCTGGATATTGCCATGCTCTTGCCTTGATGTTAATGGCCTGAACCTCTGAACCTGTAAGCCAGCCCCAATTAAATGTTGTCTTTATAAGAAGAGTTCTTGGTCATAGTGTCTGTGCACAGCAATAAAAACCCAAACTAAGACACCTGTGTTTTTCTGTATTTCTTTAAGGGAGTTCTTTATATCCTCCTTACAGGCCTCTATCATCTTCATGAAATTGGATTTTAGGTCATTATCTTACTTTTTAAATTAAACAGCCACCTGGGTTAGATTAGAAGAATTTACTAACTGGATATAATGATACAGCTATGAACGTCAAGCACCTCTTATATGAATTCTTAGAATAAGCAGACTGTACCTCTTACAAGCACTCATTTGTACCTGTTCCCCCACCCACCCACTCCAAGAATGAGGAAGCAGGCCAGCTTGTTGGGGTTGCCTCCTGGACCTGGTTCTGTCCCTTTCTCCTCACAGCTTCTCCAGCAGAGCTGATTTTTTTTTTCTGTAGATGTTCATCAAAAATGAGTGTTCTGTATAGAAAGTACAGACTCTCAGCTGGTGGGAGCTTATATATGGAGGCATCTCTTGAGGCTTGGGTCCTGGGACCCTGATTAAGGGCAATGAAGGACTGAAGAATAAACAGACAAATCAAGTGCACATGTACAGTAAAACTAGGATCAGGTGGGGCTCTCTAATGTAACCATAACAACCCACATCCAAAGCATGTTTATTAGGTACCACACAGGGGAAGGGCTCACTAGTCTGTGTAGGAGTTCTTCACAGGTGAGCAGTCTCAGGCTGTAAACATCCAGGAAGAAGAAGCTGCAGTACCAATCCTTCATAAACACTCATACTTAGACTTCTAAGAAAAGCTTCTCCATCTCTCTTGAGCCTCAGCATGTGGGTAATGTCTTTGCAAATGTTTCATGGGCCCAAGGTCTTTGAGTAGTTGATATGGTGGCACCCATGTAGACAATACACAAGTCATTCAGGACTTCTTTCATTTAGGGCTATCTCTATTCCTACAGTCTTTTTACCTGGACAGCAGGATGATTGCTGGGCCTATGAAGGATGGTGAGTTGGTTACAGGAGGGAGCCCCATAATTATATAAACTACTAAGACCGAACACAAAGAACAGAACATGTTAGAACAGACATGTGACCACAGGACATCCCATCAGTATCCAGAGTGTCCCAACAAGAAGGAAGCCAGGGCAGAGATTCTCTCTGAAGAATTCCTTCTAACAGCTGGAGAGATCAAACTTCCCCTTAATTCTTCCAAAACAGCAGAAGAGGAGAACGTACTTTTAAACTTATCTACTGAGAACAGCATCATTCCAAAACCAGCCTCAAATACTACAGGAAAAGAAAACGCATGGTCCTGACTTCTACTGATGTAAAATCCTCAAGAAAATATTAGCCAACAATCCAACAGTTCATCTAATGAGTCATATGCCATGACCAAATGGAATTTATTCCTGGAAGACAAAATACTTCAGCTACAAAGTCAAAGTGTTGACATCAGGGCTCAGTGTATAGAAGTAATTGCAATGAAAGCCTAATGATCTGAGTTCAATCCCCAGGACTCACTTTAAAAAGCCAATGCAGTTGAATGTATCTGCAATCCCAGCACTCTTCTAGTGAGATGAGAGGAGGAGGTAGAGGATCATCTGGAAGCTCACAAGTGAACTATCTAGAAATGCACAGCATAGCAGAAAACATGAGAGTCTCTGCTTTCACAAGATGGAAGGAGAGAACCAACTTCTGACCTCTGCATGTGCACATGCATACACCACCACCACCAACAACAACAAACACCACCATCACTATTATCATCACCATCACCACCAACAACAGTAAATAAAAATTTAGAAGTTAGCCAAGGCAATACATCATAAAAACAGAGTGAAGGAGAAGATATATATGGTCATCTTTATTAGTGAAGAAAGAACATTTGAGAAAATTCAGTGCTCTAGGTAGCCATGAGCTGAAGGTAATTTTTCAGCACAACAAAGGCCACATCCAAAAGGCCCACAGGCTATGGTGAAAGATGGAAGGCTTCTGCCCTGCCCCACTGAGGACTTGCTTCTGCAGCTTCTGTTTGGGATAGTGCTGGAAATCTTAGCCAGAGAAACCAGGCAAGAAAGAGGACATCAAGGGCTGGAAGAAAGGCTCAGCAACTAAAAGCACTGACCACCTAGCCTGGCCACCTTAATAAGATCTGCGTGCTGGAAGAAGAGGACCAATATCTCCTCTGACCTACATACACATGCATACTTGTGCATACATACACACACATACACGAACATGCACATACACACTCATACACACTGTGACACATACAAATACAAATGAATGTAATTTAAAACATTAAAATTTCAAAAGTAGAAGTAAAATAAACTCTGATCAAACTCAACATATAAAAGCCTTTCTATGTTATCAAGAATGAAGCCGGGTGTTATAGCATATACTGTTTATCTCAGAACATAGGCAGAATCAGAAGCAGGCAGATCTCTATAAGTTTGTGGCCAGCCTTGTTTACATTGCAAGTTTCAGGACACAGTGAGACCATGCCACCCCTGTTGGCATCAGGAACTGGCTTTACAGTCAGGAACCGGCTTTACAGTCATAGGTCACCTCCAAATCCACAGCCACTTTGACAATATCTTTTTCAATATTTGCGACATCAGCTATATCCTAAAGAAATTGTGACACCAACAAGTCAAGTAAAAAAAGATAATTTATTTACTTTAAATGATTTTCAAAAGTTGTTAGGCATCTTAAGCTTACCACAGGAGTACTTAAACCTCTGTTTGATATTCTTAAGGGGGATGCAAATCCTATTCCTCTCAACAACTAACTGATGAGGGATGAATAGCTCTGCAGAAAGTAGAGGGAACTAGTATTCAGCAACAGATACATTATATAGACTATGATCAGTTGTTGACTGTTTTATTGCTACTCATGTGCCCACAGCAGTTCTTTGGCAAAAGAGAGCATTAATATGGATTCATCTTTCTCCATTTCCAAGTGGAAATTTAACACCCTGTTCTGAAGTTGTTGCTGTGTTAATACAGAATTGTAGGATAGAATCATGGAAGTATTTTTGGAAAGAACCTGATGAAATGTTTATTCCTTATTCCAAACAGCAATTAAATTGGTTATTGCAGAATGTTTAGCCTATTGCATGTGCAAATTTTTGAGGCAAAAATTTGATTTTTGATAATCAGTATCCAAAAGACAAGTTGTTACAGTTTTCCTCTATGTATTCTTTTGTATTTCCTGTAAATTTACACATGCAGCCCATAGAAAATGTGTTTACTGGATTTACAGATGGCTCATCTAATGGGAAGGCAGCATATGTGATTTGATCACATGTTCATTCTCTTTGAGTTTTCCCCCACTTCCGCACAAATAATTAAATTGTATGCTGTAGCCACTGTTTTTGAAATGTTGAAAAATCAAGCTTTTAATTTGTATACTGATAGCCAATATATAGCTCATGGTTTACAATTACTTGAAACTGTTTCTATTTAGATAATGCTAATTCTCAAATTTTGTAATTACTTATGCAAATACAACTCAATTTAAGAGAAAATACTGTTCCATTAAAGGACTGTCTTTATAGAACATTTAAGAGCTCATACTGAATTGCCAGGTCCCCTTAGTGAGGGCAATGTCACAGCAGATTTGTATACCAGGCAAATTATAGGCCTTACACAGGAATAAGTTGCCAAACAATCTCATTCCTTATATCATCAAAATAGTAATAGCTTGAGACAATAATTTGATATTGCTAGAGAATGTGCACGTCAAATTGCAAAGTTTTGTCCTCAATGTCCTCATTTTCTATGTGTACCACATAATGGCGCTACTCCTCGAGGACTTGTACCTAATCAATTATGGCAAATGCATGTTAGTAATATTTCTGATTTTGGACAATTAAAATATGTACATGTGACTATTTACACCTTTTCAGGCTTTCTAGTTGCAACTGCTTTAACAAGAGAAGCAACTAAAAATGTAATTAGTCATTGTCTGTGTTGTTTTTCTATACTGGGTGTTCCCAATCAGATTAAAACAGATAATGGAACTGGCTATTGCAGTAGAGCTTTTGAGACTTTTTGTCGACAATTTAATATTACCTATATTACTGGGATTCCTTATAATCCTCAAGGACAAGGTATTGTGGAACAGGCCCATGGAACTTTAAAACAGTAGCTTCATAAAATAAAAAAGGGGAAACTATATCTCCCTACACCACAAATTTATTTAAGTCAAGTTCTTTTTTGTGCCCTTCCCCCAACCTTGAGCAGGCCTGAGAGACATTTACCACAATAGACCAAACAATAGGACTCCAGAGGCATTGCCTGCCTTGGCGCCTCCTTGGCTGCCTGTAGCCTGGTACACAAGCTGAGAAGAATAGACTGCCTGCTGAGCTTGCCTTGACATCTCTGGCCCGCAATTAAGTATGGATTCCTCTCACCTCCAGCAGGATGGTTTCTGCTCACCCTCAGCACTTACCCCCAGCCAGCTGAAGCAAGAAGGAACTCTGGAGGTAGGGGTGGGTTATCCCCTTTAAATTGAAAGTTGAACATTAAAGCACTGAGCCTAGATCAGAAACCTTTGTCCTGGCTTCATCTCTTCCCGTCCTCATGTCCCTTCTTCCATTCCCAGCCCCTCTTTCAGGTGAACCCGGTCGACAGTGGCTGATGGCCCACAACACTTTTTGTTTTAAAATGTTTAAAATTTAGGTGCCAAGGAACTCTCTGCTAAGTGTCTATGGCACCCTAAAACTATGCATATTTATGCCTAGGTGAAATGGAAGGATCTACTTACTGGCATATGGCATGATCCCGATCAGGTATTAATATGGGGAAGAGGGCATATTTGTGTTTCTTCTGCAGGATGCTGCAGGACCATGGTGGCTGCAAGAGTGATTGTTGTGACATGCTGATGCTGGAACAAAGAATGATCATGAGCTTGCTGAGTGCCCTGACAATGGTGACTGAGAAGCTGTATTGGACGTATGTTCCTGACCCACCTTTGCTTGCCTATATCCCAGATGGGACAAGCTGCCTTGCCTCAAGCTTTTAGACCTTGTTGGACAGAGAATCAAAAAGAGAAATTATTACTATTATTATTATTATCATTATTATTATTATTATTATTATTATTTTGGTTTTTCGAGACAGGGTTTCTCTGTGTAGCCCTGGCTGTCCTGGAACTCACTCGGTAGACCAGGCTGGCCTCGAACTCAGAAATCCGCCAAAAAGAGAAATTATAATGACTCTTCTACTTCCTTTAATATGACCAATTATTCTGACTCATTCATGGACTGGTCTAGAAAGCAATCCAGTACTGGAAATAACAGTCTTCATTTGGAAGGCTGATTCTGGCCATTTCCAATGGCATATCTGGAGGTTAGCTCTCTATGAAGTTACACTGGCTATAGATAAAATTGGGACAGGATCTGGACTTCTGAACAAATGTTAGTGCATGTGTTAAGGCTCCCAATCTTTTATTACTTGATCATGTTAAAATTACTTTTGTTTCTTCCACAGTATTTACTGTAAGTTATACTGATTGTACATTTTCTAATTGTATCAGTGTATTGAAAACTGGCATGTCTGTTATGATGGTCTATCAACCATCCTTTTTTTTTTATTGCCTGTGAGTATTACATGACCTTGGTATTCTGAAAAAAGCTTACAAGTACTAAAAGAAGTGAGTCAGGATTTAAGCAGAAGCAAGAGGGTAGTGGGCTTGATTATTGCTGGTGTAGCAGCTTTAATTACATTAATTGCTAGCACCACTGCTTCTGCAATTGCTTTGACAGGAGAAGTTAAGACAGCTACTTTTGTTAATCATTTAGCAAAAAATGTTACTAATGTGTTGATTATTCAAGAGGATTAAGATAAGCATTTGGAACAACGGATTGATGCTCTTTATGATACTATTCAAATTACTGGAGAGGAGGTTCAGGGTTTAAGAGTAAGGAGCCATCTTGAGTGTCATGCCAAATACCGATGGATTTGTGTTACTTCTAAAATTTACAGTGATAATCATTATAGTTGGGAAAAAGTTCAAAGACACTTGCAGGGTATTCAACATAATACTAAAACCTCTTTGGATGTTTTAACTTTGCATACCGAGATTATGAATATAAAGAATGCTGTTCCCTGAGCTTTGATGCTTCAGATACTGCTGATAAAATTATTCATGGCCTGCATTCAGTATTCCATCTTGGTCAAGCTTCAAGAATGGCATATATAGCTTGATCATGCTAACCCTTCTTGTCCTGGGAATACTTTTATTCCTGCCCATTGTGATAAAACTTGCCTTTATAACATCAACATGTTGGAGGCCAAAATAAATGGCTTGAACCCCCAGACAGAGTTACTAATTTAACAGACTGGCAACCAAGGATGGGTAAGTTCCACACAGAGCCTTACCAATCTAAGACAGAAGTGATTGCTTTTGATAATGCATATTCCATGACGGGTAAGGAAGGTATTCTTGTCAGAATGACCTAAGACAAATGCAGTCTTGTTTATGAAATAAAAAAGAGGGAGATGTGGAGAACTTTTGGGACTGCTTGGCAGGAATTTGACATTGGGCCAGGACAAGGAAAATGGGCTTCAGGCAGAAATTTAACATAGGGCCATGACAAGAAAGTAAGCTCAGGGAAGAATCTAATTTTAGGCTAGAACAGGGAAGTAAGTTCAGGTAAGAATCTTATTTTAGGCTAGAACAAAGAAGTTGGCTTCAGGCATGAATATGACTTTGAGCTAGGACAGGGAAGTAAGCTCAGGTATCTAGGTCATCTTAATAAGCCCTTAGAAACAGTGATCATGGGAGTGATCACAGGACTTTTTTTTATTGCCTTGCTTGTTCCTTCACTATTTGTGTTTACTGTGTTGCTTATTCCTCAACCTAGAACTGGCCTTATAACTTGCATGTAATCAAAATGGTATAAAAGCAGACTGGGAAAAAACAAACCTGCCTCAGCCTCAGAACTGGCTGCGGTCATGCTACAGTGTTGTCTAATTGTTTTTTCTTTTTGATCCTCACTTCTGCGCTGGAGAACCTGTTGACTGACTGAGCTGGCCTGGTCAACTGTCAATTGCCCTCACATCATGCAGGACAAAGGGACATCACTCCCAGGTAACCCCCCAGCAAATCTCCTAGGCTTGGCTATGGACCACTGAAGAGGCCTGAGCTCCCTTGACTCAACCACTACTATCACTAGCAGGGAGCCCCGGGTACTCATTATGGTATGTGAGCAGCCCATCTCCTTCCTCTTGGACACTAGGGCCACTTACTCCGTCCTTACAGAGTTTTGGGGACCCACCTTCCCCTCTCGTCTCCCTATTTTTGGGGTAGGAGGACAACTTTACCTTCCTCACCAGACCTCCCACTTAGTTCCATTTTTAGGGGTGTACCTCTCACCCATTCCTTTTTTATAGTGCCAATATGTCCTGTATCCTTATTGAGAAGGGATCCTCTAGCTAAGTTGGGAGTCTCTATTTCCTTTGCTCCTCTCATTCACCTAAACCCAAGCTCGCCAGCAGCCCCTCTGTTCCTTCTTCTAGCCAGTCAACCTACTAACCCTAACATGTTTCCTTTACCAGCTTCTCAGGTAGACCCCCCAAGTCTGGGATGTCCAGAACCCCTCTGTTGCTAAACATCATTCTCCTGTTGTCATCTAATTACTGGACTTTACCAGGTGTATCACCTAAGCTCAATTCTCTCTCTCTCTCTCTCTCTCTCTCTCTCTCTCTCTCTCTCTCTGTCTTCCCCCCCCTCTCCTGAGCCTCAGGGAACTCAAGTCTATCATTTCTGGCCTCTTAAGAAAAAAAACTCCTTTGCCCCACCTCTTTACCCATTAACACACCTATACTAGCAGTTAAGACACCTAATGGAACATATCACCTGGTTCAAGACCTCAGGCACATTAATTCTGCAGTAGTTCTCCTCCATCCTGTTGTGGCTAACCCTTATACATTTCTTTCCACTATCCCCTCAGGGACTTCCCACTTCTCAGTCCTCAATCTCAAGGATGTATTTTTCCTATCCCTCTAGATGCCCAGTCACAGAACATGTTTGCCTTTACCTGAACAGATCCAGACACTTCAACTTACCTGGACTGTTCTACCTCAGGGATTCCAGAATAGTCCATACCTATTAGGCCAGGCCCTGGCTTCTGACTTACCTTTTCTGTCTCTCCCTAAATCTAAGATTGTTCATTAAGTAGATGACATTCTTCTCTGTAGCCCCTCTCTAAAAATTAGCCAAGCTGATACCTCTGCTCTTTTGAATTTCCTTTCCAGACAAGGCTACAGGGTCTCACCTTCTAAAAATCCAACTGTCCACTCCTAAGGTTACCTATTTGGGACTAACAATTACCCCCAACCCACAAGGCTGTTACCTTAGATAGGAAGAATCTGATTCAGTCTTTAAGAATTCCTTCTACAAAGGAAGAGATTTTATCATTCATAGGAATAACTAGTTTTTTATGTTCCTGGTTTCCTTCCTTTTCTCTCCTTTCCCACCCTTTATATGAAGTGGCATTAGCCCCACACCTACTCTCATGAACCCCTTCTCAAACCTGTTACCAAGCCTTTTCGAAGCCTCCAACAGACTCTACTTAAGGCCCCAGCCTTAACTCTCCCTGACCTAACTTGTACTTTTTCCCTCTATGTAACTGAAAAGGAGGGATTTGCCCTTGGAGTCTTAGGTCACCAACTGGTGACCCTCTTTTGCACTTGCAGCATACCCATACTAAAGGCCTCCCATCTCCCCACAGCTATTGGGATTGTCCACTGCAGATCCCACCAGACAGATGACTCTATTGTCTCTGACGGGAACAACTGAACTGATGAGGCAGCTAGAGCTGTGGCCCTTAGGGGCCTAGACACATCTCACTCTCCCCAGGACATTCTTACACTACAACCCACATCCCCACCTACACCCCCTGACACTCGTCAAACTCTGTCCTATCTTCACCAACTCTTTCATCCTAACAGCCTAGCATTGTCTTATTTTGTTAAGACCACCTACAGCCTACTTCTGAGGACTTAAGCTTCTTAAAAATCTATCACTGCTTCTTGAAAAATCTATCAGATGTCAGATCCCAACTCAAAGTATCATAGCACCCCTTTTCCTACTTATCAGGCTAGAGGTTTCCTTCCTGGAACTGACTGGCAACTTGACTTTACCCACATGCCCACAGTCAAACGTGCCAAGTACCTCCTGGTCTTGGTTGACATCTTCTCGGGGTGGATGGAGGAATTTCCCACAACTAACAAAAGGGCTCAGACAGTCTCTGATCTCCTCTTCCCAGAGATCATCCCCTGATTTGGTGTCCCAGCCTCCCTCCAGTCAGATAATGGCCCTGAATTTACTTCCCAAATTTCTCAAACTCTATCTAAGGCCCAAGACATCTCCTGGCAGTTTCATATCCCCTACCACCCTCAATCTTCAGGTAAGGTAGACAGAACCAACTGCTCTTTAAAAACCACTCTTGTCAAGCTGTCACAGGAACTCCACCTTAACTGGGTAAAACTCCTACCTCTGGCTCTTTTCAGGCTACGAGCCCTCCCCAAGCGACCTCTCTTCATCTCACCCTTTGAACTCATGTGTGGACGTCCAGTCCTAACTCCTGGTCTTTCACCTAAATGTTCTCCCCTCCCAGATCATCTACTCACCCCATTACTTTGCCACCTCCGCTCTCTCCTATGGAACTTTGTGGACCACCATCTACCGTGACCACACACTTTCCCCTGTTCACTGCTTGTCAACGTTGGAGACCAGGTTCTTCCATCCCCTCCAGACCATCGGCGCTCACTCCTCTCTCCAAAATGGCAGGGCCCTTTCAAGGTAATTCTTGTGACCCCCTACAGCTGCTAAACTCCAGGAACTCTCTCATTGGTTCAACCTTGTCCTGTCCAGCAGGACATTAAACAGGGGTCCGGGGAGGTCACCTGAAAGAGAGCAGGGGTTGGGGGAGAAGGCAAAGACGAAAGGAATGACGACCTGTCTATAATCTGGCCAGATCGTAATTTTTACTTTTGCACACACAGGTTATATACACAAAAAGGCAGGATGTGGGGAAGGGGATGACACAGGAGCATAGGTGTTCAGGGGGAGTACATATCTCTTCCAGAACAGAGTGTCAGCTGGGTGAAGGTTCAGGGGACAGACCACTATGACTCCGCCTATGATTCACTTGTCTTTATCTAAGTTGGTACTATCCACCAAGGTTACCCATCTACAAGGCCTTATGACTAGGCTTGGCAGCCTTTCACCAAAGCTGTCTGTTTACAATAACTCCCAGCTATCTGTTTCAGTGTTTTTCCACAGAGACCCAAGACTTGGTTCGAGCAGGCATGTATGTCAGGCCTATTGCTGATTTTAGGCCTATGGCTGATTTTAGGCCTTCAGTGTATAAGCAGGACTGCTCCCGACACCACCTGTCTCACCTCAAACCTTTCATCCCTCTGCCTAAAAATGACTTTTCTTCCTACACATTGACCCTAACACAACCATGCTCTTAAGCTCCAGAAGACATCGAGACCATCAACTTTGTCTGCAATCCCAGAAAATGAGACTCCACTCCGGCAGCTGTGCTCAACCCCACTGGACTAGACATGCACTTCTCATTCTCCCCCTGCTGTTCGTTTCCATCCAGGGTAGCCCTTACATCTGGAGATTTGAGGTTCAAAAACCCCCACTGATAACAGTCTTTCCAAATAGGGGCAGGAAACTGCTCCATAGCCAGATGCCAGGAACTAATCCAAACTGCTATCATCCCTATATCTGTTATCCCATCTAAATATTATGGTCTCTTTGCTTGCTTTTTCTTTGACTAGACAAAAGATGACTATAAAAATGGCCAGAGGAATATGGGAGCTGCCCATTTTGGTCTTACCAGATACATGTGCTAGGATCATGGACCAATCACTTCTATCAACAATGCAAGATACTCTATTTCTACATACCAGACCCATGGAATCCCAGGTGGGAAACAGGAGTTGTTAAGCTGGGTCCCCAGTGAGTACTCTCCACATCCAGAGAAAATATGTCTCAATTGCCCAACCGCTAGATATAGGAAAAATAGGAGAAGTAATCAAACACTCCTCTGAGATCCTTACCTCCTTGGCATCCCCCACCCCCAATAATTGGCACTAACTTGTCATTTCACCTTTTGCTTCAGACCTTGACCTCAGCATACCAACTCCTTAATGTCACCCAACCTGGTCACTTTAAAACTTGCTGGCTGTGTGTACCCCCTGGAACTAGCTCACAAGTGCCACTTACAGCCTCTCCAGTGATACTGCCGAATAATGCCACCTCACCTTTGTCAGCTGCCCTGGCTCTGATGTCGCCACGACGCCATACCTTTCCTCTATCTCTCTTTTTGGCATGGTAAACTGTTTTAAGGCCTCCGGAACATGTTCTGTAGGAACGAATACAGCAATGACGGTGACATCACCCCTAGGCGACCACAAAAGGACCCATGCATCTGTTGGCATGGCAATCGCCATACATTCCCAGCATCCACCTGCCCACCTTTACCTGCTCACAGAAGCACATGTGGTTACACCATGGCCCAAATAAAAAGGCAAAGCCCTCTGACCACCTCTCTCTCTTTCTGTCTTCTTCTTTGTTGCCCCCCTTTTGTCCTTACCCCTCCCCCCAATAAACCTCTCTCCCATTGAACTGGGCTGGCCTGGTATGATCTGTCTGGACAAGCTGCCCCTCTAGCACAGCATACCCCTGCCCCAAGAGAATAATTTTTAAAAGTAGACTGGGATCTGGAGAGATGGCTCTGCAGTTAAGAGCACTGGCTGCTCTTCCAGAGGACCTGGGTTTTCCCAGTATTCACATGGCAGCTCACAACTATCCATATCTTCTAGGAAATATGACACCCACATATGGACATACATGCAGACAAAACCCTGGTGCACATAAAATAAAAATAAATGATTTTTAAAATAAAGGCAAACTGAGAATTCTCTTACACTAACCAAGTAAAGCTACAGTGTAGGCCTGTGGCATGGGAATTAAAAATGACTTTAAAATCCCTAAAAGAAATTGAAGAAGACACAAATCCAGAGCAAGACATTTCATGCTCACAGAGCAGAAAATTTAGTCCTATTAAGGTGTCTTTCTACTTCCCAAATGACCCACAAGCTCAATGCCATCTATATAAAAAACCCAATGACATTGGTTTTTTTTTTCAGAAATAGAAAAGTCCATCCTGATAAAAATATCAAAACTTAAAAAAAATACAACTGAAATGAATAAACTTTCAAAGGACTTCAAACAATCAAGAGAATCTTGGGGGCGGGGGAGGGAAAGGTTGGCAAGCACACACTTCCTAATTTTAAAGCTTATTTTGAAATTGAAACTTTTTTGTATATTATCCACAAAATAAACTCAAGTTGATGAAAAGACAGATGTGCTACCCAAAGCTGTAGAAGCCTTAGAAGAATACACTCAATAAACACTGCCTACCCTGGACTTTGTAATGGTTTGTATATAATATTAAAACTATAGGTGACAAAGGAAAGAAAGAGGGGGGAGAGGGAGAGAGAGAGAGGGGGAGGAAGGAAGGAAGGAAGGAAGGAAGGAAGGAAGGAAGGAAGGAAGGGAAGGAGGACAATCACTGAATGCTAAAGAAAGCTGTAAATTAGAAGAGTATCTCAGAATGTAAAGGAGCAGACAGGGAGGGAGCTGTGTGCAGATCACGGGAGCACACAGCATAGGGGAAGCTATGTGCAAATCATGTGTCTAACAAGAGGTTAAAGCCCAGACGGTAAAGAACACTCAGGATTGATCAAAACAAGGAGCCCAGTTTAGAAGGTCAAAGAATTGAAACACAAAGGTGTCTTAGAGTTTCTATCGCTGCAATGAAACACCATGATTAAAGGAACTTAAGGAGGAAAGTCTTGATAAGGTTTATTCAACTTTTGTTTCCATAGCACTCTTTAAAAGGAAGTCAGGACAGGCACTCAAGCAGGGCAGGAATCTGGAGGCAGGAGCTGATGCAGAGGAAGGGTGCAACTTACTGGCTTGCTCCCCATGGCTTGTTCAGTTTGCTTTCTTATAGCAGAGATAGCACCACCCACAATGGGCTGGGCCCTTCCTCATAAATCACTAACTAACAAAGAGCCTTACAGGCTTGCCTACAGCTGGATCTTATAAAGGCACTTTCTCAACTGAGACTCCCTCCTCTCTGATGACTCTAGCTTGTATCAAGTTGACATAAAACTAGCCTGTTCAGAAGGCATAGAAGTGATCAGTGAGTATCTAAGAACTGCTCAATGAGACTAATTATTATTAGGCCTATACAAACCCAAATCTCTTGAGCTGACACTTCCTACACATTCAGGGTGACTATTTGAATGAAAGTCTATCCATCCCAACAAAGGATGGTGTAAGGAGCAGGCCCTTAAACAGGACCGACTCCGTTTTGTAATAGGAAACTTGTAAGACATGTCTAGTACTTGTAAAGACATGTCTGGTATTTGTAAAGACATGTCTGGAAATGGTCAGAGCCCGGTGATAACCAGACACGAGTGGTTATCTGCCGTGCACGTCACCAGTAATGTTGAATCCAACATAAAAGAGGAGCCCGTCCGGAGCACTTCATCACACTTGTAGCCATGACTGGCTACCGTGATCCTCCAAACAAAGCCTCCTCAGCACTCGATCATCAAGGAGTTAACCTAGAGACCTATGCCTCCAGCTTCTTGGTGGAGCTCTGACTTCGAGCGAAGACAAAGCCCCCAGCTTCAAGGTCAAGCACCCTTCGAGGTCAAATTAGCAATTCAACTATCTGGAAGCCACAGCCTGACCCTGCCCTCGAACCTGTAACCCGACACCATCAAAAGGACTCAGGTCGTATAATCCATGAATGAATGATGTGTTTATTGCTATGCTTATTTCTTTGGTAGTTAGCAACTTATTATTATTTGTGTTAATTGTGCATATTGTTAGAGGCAATCTATAGGAAATGTGACAATATCTTGTTGTAGCAATAGCCTTAGCATTTGTGTTTGCTTGCTGTGCATTATCATTAAAGAAGTAACTGAATTCCACAAACCCTCTGTCTCTTGGCATACTCTCTCTTCCCTCTTGAGGAACTGATGATCTCACAGTCAAATCCAGTATGCGATCCCTGAGTGGAGCAGGACCTGTTGCTCCTCTCCCCAAGGGGGATTCAAACCCCTTATCCATAGCCTTCTCGGAATGGATAAGAGTACCTGCTTGAGACAGATGGAGAAGTTGGAATATTTCTATATTGTTGGTAGAACGTAATATTAAAAATTATAGAAAACAGTATAGTAATTCCCGAGAAAACAAATAGAGCCAGTATGAGATTCAGCAAGTCCTCTCTTGGTATTCAGATCATCTGAAAGCAAGGACTTGAGAAGATGTCTGCATGCTCGTGATCACAACAATGTTATGTATGATAGCTAGAAGCATGCCAAGTGCCCACTGGTGGGAAAGTAAACAAAGAAGTGATAATCTGTTCGTGCAGTGGGGTACGAGTCAGCCCTGAAAAGGGAAAACAAAACGAAACGAAAACACAAAAACCTCATGTGTTACAACATAGATGAAATTTAGGACATTATATAAAGTGAAAATAAAGTCACCTGGATCCCACTTGTGTGAGGTGACTGAAGTGGAACAGTGCTTCTCAGGGACTGGCCCCAGTGGGGGACTGAGTCAGAGTTTAATGGGCACTTTTACTTCAGGATGGTGAGGTGCCAGGGAGACAGATGCTGCTTCAGCTGTGGGTGCAGCTAATACCACTGAACTGGAGGCCAACAGTGGCTTAAATGTAAGTTCTATGTACATATGTTTTGCCTCATCTTCTAAATGGCACATTACTCTTTTTTTAATTTACTTATTTATTTTATGCATATGAGTATACCACCGTTGCTCTCTTCAGACACACCAGACCTCATTACAGATGGTTGTGAGCCACCATGTGGTTGTTGGGAATTGAACTCAGGACCTCTGGAAGAGCAATACAGTGCTTTTAACCACTGAGCCATCTCTCCAGCCCTGCAAATTACTCTGTTCTTCAGAGTACTGGCATTAACATTTCTTTAACTGACACATAGTAGTTGTGCACTTTTGTCAAATTTGTCAAATTGACACACCTGCCACCTCAGACAGGAACATTCACAGACCATAGTAAGAAACAGTGCGATAGCTCTTCCCACTGCAACAACACCCTTGTCCCCCAGCACAGCCATCCCCACAAGCCAACCCAATGAAGCAAGCCCTCTTAGTGACTTCCCAGTGACCCGTGGTTGTGTCCAGTTGACAGTTAAAGCTGACCACCACACATCCTTCATCAAACAGAAGGAGCCCCTTGTTGCTTACTGAACTTTCATTTTGGATGGGCATTGACTTTTGTCTAAAGCTTTTCCACACCTGTTGAGTTACATAACTTCCCCTTTGTTCTTAATACAGAAATTGCATTACAATTTCAAATTCTGCACCAAACCTGCACTTCAATAAATATAACTTGAAAATTAATAAAATCAACAAAACATAGTTATTGTGAAGAGTACTAACCAGCATACAGTTGGTGCTTAATCCATGTTTTCCATCATTATCTTCCACAAGCTGAGGGGTTTTCTTTTATTTCAGAAGGAAAAGATTTCTTCTGCTTATATATCCATACAACAGTTCATCATCAACAGCAGGGAGTGCAAAAATACACAGGCAGGCAGATGCAGGGGCCATGGAGTGACACAGGCGGGGCAGATGCAGGGGTCATGGAGTGACACAGGCGAGGCAGATGCAGGGGCGACGGAGGGCTGGCTCTTACTGGCTTGCTTTCAGTTTCAAAGGTTTAGGCTGTTATCATCACAGCAGGGAGCATGCTGGCACATCCATAACTCCCTCTGTGATGGATACATATCTTGTGTCTTATCCTAAACCTTACTCAGTCCTAAAGCCTTACAGTCTGATTTCCATGGAGAATTCCTGCTTCAGCTTTGGCTATGGACGTTGGTTGTCTGACTGTGTTCTACTACTCTGGCCCAACAACACATAGACATATAACTAAAACAGTACAAGAATTTTTCCAGCACTTTTTAGAAAGCCTTCTCTGCTTTTCTGAGTATTATCAACCAGGTTCAATATTCCTGAAAAGTAAACATAATCCTACAGTGCCCAAAACTGACCTTAGGCTGTTCCTAAAATATGAATAAACAAGCCAGTATCTCAACAGTCTCTTCCTAGCTGCCTTTGAC
Source organism: Grammomys surdaster (assembly GCF_004785775.1). NCBI lineage: Eukaryota > Metazoa > Chordata > Mammalia > Rodentia > Muridae > Grammomys > Grammomys surdaster. Next base: position 2,559,183 of record NW_021604747.1, on the reverse strand, counting down.
TCAAGATGTAGGACTCCCAGCCCCTCCAGCATCATGTCTGCCTGCATGCTACCATACTTCCGACCATGATGACAGTGAACTGAAGCCTGAAATGGCAAGCCAGCCTGTACATACTGAGTTCTGATTAGATTTTTATGCAAAAGCTTGCTGATGTTTCTGTAATCTGAGTTTTTGGAAAAGTAAACTAAGAGTTGCTGCAGAGTTCACATTCAAGTATATGTGCCCACACACACATGCACACACACACACACACAAGAATGTATGTACACATGTATACACACACATACATGCACACATGCACATGCACATGAACACACACATGCACACACACAGGAACACACATACACTCACATACACATGCACACAAGCATACATGTACACATGTGCGCACACACACGTACATCCATGCATGCACACACAAACATACACATGCAAACACATATACAGACACACAAGCATACATGCACACCTACACATACACATGCTCACACGCACATGTATACTCTAAAACACATGCACACAGTTACACACACATCCTTAACACCAGAGAATGCTGATTATATATCTGGAAATGGGATGTTCAGTATGCACAAGTAGAGTCACAAATAATTAAATAATTAATTCCTCTTGTTGTTTTGTTTTTGAGACATGGTCTCCCTATGTACCACTGGAACTCACTTTGTACACCAGGCTAGCCTTGAACTCACTGTGATCTGCCTGCATCTATCTCTGCCTTCTGAGTGCTGGGATTCAGTACAGGCACTATCACAATAATTAATTCTAGGGCACATTACCTAACAGGTTCTTTATTGACAACATATTTACAGTTACTATATTTTGGGACCCCAATAGATTTATATTTCTTTGACACAATAAAAGCCTCAACATAATACAGTTGGGAAAAACCTGTATTAGTGCATGAACTGAATAGATTTTTGGTCAAAAGCCTGCCATCTAGTGGCAGTAATAGTTATTACAGACACTATTTTAAAAAGAAACAGCAAGTTCTAGATTTACTGTGCCAACCCTCCCAAAAGTGTTTTATTTCTTTACATTTTGGAGGTCTGCCGGATCTTGTTATTTTGAACATGTCTTTTCAATAATTCTGCCTCACAAGTGTATGATGAGTTTTAAAAGCGGTTTCTTTTCCAGGGAAGGGGTGTAGCAAACAAGCTGGGGTTGGGGTGGGGTGCTCAGAAGCAGGGAATTCTAAGACTCACATGTGGATGCTTTCCTCTACAACCATAACAAGTAAATGAGGCAGTGGATACAATCATTGTCTGAGTCTTAAGAAGTTGTGATAGGGCCAGCAAGATGGCTCAGCAGGTAAACGTGTTTCCACACGAGCCAGAGGAATGGATTGTGGATTCCAGAAGCAGAACACTTATGAGAGAAAGTTTGTCTTCTGACCTGTACACCAAGGTGTGTGCTCCCTACCACCAAACACACTGCATACACACATTAGAAATTTTTGTTAAAGTTTAGGAAGTCATAATTGGGGGTGGAGGTGATGGCTCATTGGAAGAGCATGTGGGAGGCCCTGGGCTTGATCTCTAGCACCCCAAAACAAAATCATAGTGGTGGTGGTGATCATGGGACTTCTTAGCTTTGGAAGACAGAGGCTAGGCCACAAATAGCAAGCATTCTCTATCGTCTTCTGCCACGCCAATGTTCCTTATCCTCAGTGAAGGTATCAGAGGTTGAAAAGTATTGTAACACAAAAAAGCAACCACTGCATGTAACTCACCAAACACCATAGCTACGACACAGCACTTGGGAGAGAACTGTTTAGCAGCCTGATCTTGATGCCTGTGGCTGCCCACAGCTCTTGGCTGCTGCTCAGCACCTGGCCACAGTGCCCAGCCACATCTGCCACACTTGGAAAAGGTTAAGCTTCAAAACAAGGTCCTTTTCCAGCACTGTGAGATTGAAAAATCGTTTAAGCCTTGGATAATCTGTAAACGTGAGTTGATTGGCAAATACACTAGAGAAACAGCTTCTATAGAATATACATGGAGAGAGACTGAGAGTAGCTTCACAACGGGAGCTTATAGAAACCACAGAGGCGCAGAAGGTCCCACAACCTACCATCTGAAAGCCGGTGGCCCAAGAAAGCTGCAGGGGTGATTCTGACTTGAATCCAAAGGCCTGAGAAGCCAGGGATCCAAGAAACGGTAGAGGAGAGGAAGGTGGTACTGCTGAGTTTCAGAGCCAGAAGAGCCCAGAAGAGGCGTTCATCAGGAGTACAAGACAAATGTCCTTCTGGAGAGAACAGACCCATCCTCTGCCCTCTTGCTCTGTCAGTCCTCAGGGATTGAGCAACACCCACTCACACTGGTGTGGGCTGACTTTCCTTACTCTGATCTCTTTTGGGAACACCCTCAACAATACCCCCCAAATAATACTTTAACAGCCCTCTATTCCATCCACTTGACACATAAGATTGACCTTCAGACAGATAAGGCCAAAACAACACCTGGAGCCAAGAGCACCCCTGGAGTCTCCTGTCCTCCTTCCAGCATCTTTGCCTGTGTCTGCCCAGGGCCCCTCTGCTCCTCCACAAACCTCCTTGTGATCGCCGAAGTGTAGAGCACACATCTCTCTTAGGTAGGAAGATGAGCAAGGAAAGCAAAAGCAGAATGGCTCCTCACGTGTTTGCTCTGCACTTGGTATCAGATGCCAGATACTGTACATACGATTTATAGAGTTTCCAACTCAGGACTGGACTCCACCATGTTCAAGTAAGTACTTACATGTTGGAGACTGGCGCTAATGCGCTGAATCTGCATGTTCAGATGCTGAAGGTCCTTGTCCCCAGTTGGTTTTTGATTTATCAATAAAGATGCCAATGGCCAATAGATGGGCACCAGGCAGGACTGAGAGCTGCGCCGGTAGGATGCTGAGAGGAACAGCAGAATCGTCTGGACTGAGGAAGAACAGGATGAGGTAGCAGCAGGAGAGAAAGCCAACCAGCCAGCCACGTGAGACTTTAAGAAAGTGGCCACTGGCCACTTCTCCAATTGGGCCTGGGGTAGCAGATGAAGATTTAGGAGTTCCCAGCCTTTGAGGTACCCAATGCATTTTAAAATTAATTGGTGTGTGTGTGTGTGTGTGTGTGTGTCTGTGTGTCTGTGTGTCTGTGTTTTCCATTCACAGATCTGAAACCGTCTTCTGGCCTCTATAGGCACACACACACACACACACACACACACACGTGCACAGTCATACACACACATACACTAAACCTAAAGGCGCAAGAACAACACTTGGACTCTAAAGATAATGTAATCCCTTAAATGACGGAAGTCTAAGATGAGTCCCCAACTGCTAAAGTTTCACTATCCCAGCAGTGAAACTCCATCTTATCATAGGCAAAAAAACCAAAAAACAAAAACAAAAAAAACAAAAAACAAAACAAAAAAAGCCACGTCTATTCCATAAAACCCAGCAATAGTGCAAAAGTATATTTACACATAGCATAATCCTTGGTTTAATTTTTAGATACACATTTTAAGTTTGGTGAAAGTGAATTAACTTCTCTGAACATTTAGTAAAAAGCATTTTAACAATGTAATTACCTTTTAAATGAAGTGTATGAGTTGGAGGGATAGCTCAGCCTTGCAAGCGTGGGACATGGGTGTGGTCCCCACACTCACATGGACAAAGCCAGGTATGGTGCACATGCCTGTAGTCGCGCGCGCCACAGCGCAGGCAGAAGCAGGTGGATCCCGAGCTCACTGGGCTGCCAGCCTAAAAGGACACAATGACCCAAGAAAGACATCTGAATTGTTATCCTCTGACCACTACACACATGTGCACCTACACATATATAAACACACATGCAAACGAATACACATGTACAAGGTCATTAAGGAGGAAGGAAAGGAGGGAGGGAGGGAAGGAGG
>NW_021604747.1:2544871-2554878 GCF_004785775.1 Grammomys surdaster | reverse complement strand
AAGGGAGGAGGGGGAAAGGGAGGAGGGAGAAGGGGAGAGGGGACAGACAGACAGACAGACACTGGGCATGGCATGGGATTTTGAAACTTCAAAGCCCACCCCCAGTGACACACCTCCTCCAACAAGGCCACACCTTCTTTACCAACTGTCCACCAACTGGGAACCAAGCAAGCAAATGGGGGCCATTTTCACTCAAACTGCCATAGCAACAGTGTGTGTGTGTGTGTGTGTGTGTGTGTGTGTGTGTGTGTGTGTGTGTAAAACTCCACAAATGAGAGAAAGCATTTGGTATTTGTCTCTCTGCATCTGTGTTGTTTCACATAATACAAGAATTTCCAGATGAATTCACTCTTCTGCAAATTTCGTAATGTCCTGTTTTGTGGCTGAGTAGAATTGCATTGTGCATGTGCACCCCATTTTCCTCATCCCCTCACCAGTGATTCACACCTAGGCCATTCCATTTTCTTGCTCTTGTCAATCAAGTGGCAATGAACACTGAGTACTGGTGTCTTTATGGAAGGAACCAGAGAACTCTGGGTGTGTGCACAGTGGCAGTTCAGCAGGCCACGTGGTAGCTGTACTCTCACTGACCTGCACATCCATCTCCACAGTGGTACGCAGCTGGCACTTCCAGAGGCAGGGGGTCAGGTCCTTCTGGCCTCGGGTCTTCTCTAGCGTTTGTTGTTACCTGTTTGAATGGGGGCAGCCATTCTGCCTGCTCAAGATGGCATTGCAATGGAATTTTAACATGCATTTTACTGATAGCTAAAGATTTTATGTTTAAATGTTTAAATAACATTTTAAAAAGATTTATTAGCCACTTTTATTTCTTTCAAGAACTCTGTTGAGTTCATTAGCCCAATTATTGAGTAGTAGCGTTAGTGTGGGTTTAACTATAGCAGTTCTTTACTTAACCTCCTGTCTGAAGTGAACCTGGAGATGATTTCTCTCTCGCTCTGTAAGTTGTCTGTTTATTCTACTGAGTTACATTTTCTATGCAAAAGCTTCTTAATTCCATGTAATTTCTTCATCTATTCTTGAGATTATTTCTTATGCTACTCACTTCCTTTACAGAAAGTTCTTCTATGTCTCTATTTAAAACTTTAAATTTACCTATTATCAGTCTCTCTCTGTGCAAAATGTTAGGTGTGGAATGGGAGACAAACAAAATCTATTAGAAGCTTGTCTTAGATAGGGTTTCCATTGCTGTGAAGGGACACCATAGCCAAGGCAACTCTTATAAAGGGAAACATTTCATTGGGGCTGGCTTACAGTTTCAGTTGTTTGGTCCAGTATCATCATGGTGGGAAGTATGTCAGCATCTAGGCAGACATGATGCTGGAGAAGGAGCTGAGAGTTCTACATCTTGATTCAAAAGCATCCGGAAGGCATCCAGAAGGGGACTGTCTTCTGCAGGCAGCCAGATGCCTCTCTAAGCCCATCCCCACAATAACACACTTCCTCCAACAAAGCTACACCTATTCCAACAAGGCCACATCCATGGGGCCAAGCACATTCAAGCCACCACAAGGCTTTGTTTGGATGCACAAGTGTGTCATAAGGTAAGTACCAGTCAGTGTCTTAGGGATCACCTCCAATGTACAACAAATATGTTTTTACAAAACCAAGACTGCATCCTGAAAATCTCCACATAAGTGCTATCATGACTGATATCAGAAGATGCTGAATCATATATTTAAAAAAGAACTGGCTGGATTTGGGGTAGGGATATCCTCAGTCACAAAATCTAGTTAACTACTGCACATGTACAAATAAAATATACATTTGTTTTTGATAATAGTGGCTCACTGTAGAACCCCAGCTGGCCTTTAGCTCAGAAAGATCTGCCTGTTTCGGTCTCCTGAACACAAGGATTAAAGGCATGCATCAGCACTGAATGCAAATTTTTTAAATTAGCCACATGTTTCTGGCTCATTTTTATTCCTTAAAGCTCCTTTCTGCATTTTAAGTTTTGTAGTTCGAAAACTAGAGACGGCTCAGTGATTATAAGTCTGTTACTCTTGCAGAGGACCCAAATTCAGTTCCCAGCACCCTTCCCGGGCAGCTCACAACCCCTGCAGCCCCCTTCTCCTTGTTGCTTATTAGAAAAAGACTATGTACTCACAATCCTCCTAAGGGGACAAATAGCTCAGCCTTCCTCCTTGTCAATCAGGAGCAGGCTTGGGACACATTCTTTTCTGCCACCGATGCCCTGCTGCCGAACCTCCCACCACCTCCCACAGGATCTGGCTACGTGGCCCAGGTTGGCCTCAACTTGTAATCTTCCTGCCTCAGACTCTCAAGGGCCTCAGTAGCAGCAGGGATGTTCTGGTAATCCAAGCAGAGACGACGGAAGGATGCTGCTTGCTGGCTCGGTTCCGCTGCATGCCCATCTACTTTGCTTGTACAGCCCAGGGTCACTTGCCTAGGGACAGCACCACCCACAAGATGGTGCGCCGTCCTATAACAACCAGCAAGCAAGAAAATGCCTCCCCAGATAAGCCCACAGAGCGGTGCAGGCAAATTCTTCAGTTGAGGTTCCCTTTTCCCAGGGAACTCTAGTTTGTGTTGTATTGATAAAAGTAACCTCTATGGTAGCCAAGAAAAGTCATAGGCTATTGTATAAATTCTATAGCTGCTGTCACAGGAATCTTGTAAAATGAACAAGGCACAGTTTTTCCTCTTAGAAAATGAATTTTGTTAAACTGAACAGATTTTAAAATATTTTGTTTTAGTGTGTGTGTGTGTGTGTGTGTGTGTGTGTGTATCACCATGGGTGTTTGGAGGTCAGAAGACAGCTGAGAATCAATCTGCTCCTTCAATGTGGGTCCCAAGGACCAAAATCAGAGTGGTGGCAGTCGCCTTCACCTCCTGCACCATCTAGGCAGCCCTGAATAGGTTTATTTCGTAAGCTCACAAACTGACTGCCAAGTACAAAGTGTTCAACTCCATATTCTGTGCGTGGCCGTCCAGAGAGAACTGGCAGGATTCTCAGCCTCTGCCCTGACGTCAGCTGAAGTCCGCGCATCAGAGTGCCTCAAATAGCTTGAATTCAGAGTCCTGCTGGAACCCGGTGGACATTAGTCCCCAAGTCGTGTCAGTAACAGTGGACAAAGATGAGGTGAGCACTTCAGTTTTGGGCTTGCCTCTGAGGTGCAGAGAAGCCAGCCTTCCACTGCTGGCTATTAGCAGTCCTGTCAGTGGAACTGACAGTTTCATTTCTGTGGAAATTGTTTTCATTGTCCATGAAGATAAAGTTGCTTCGGAAGCTCTTTCCTTGGGGTGGAAACATTTTGGGGGTCTTCCTCCTTCAGATCCTAATCTCCTAGTGTGGAAACAGTGGTGTTTGCAAGGGTGTTTTGAGGTGACCAGCAGGAGGCGCCACAGGGACATTTCTGTCAGAGCATTTCAGCGTGGAGTTGAAAATCGTGACTTTTTCTCCAAGTCTCACAGGTTAAAAAAAAAAAAAATTAAATATTTCTCAGGTTTCTGGTTTCCAGAACCCATATAATTGTGAGTTCTAATTCCTCTCCTCCACCCCCAAGATCTTTCTCTGGTAATTTCAAAGTCTTCGCTCAACTCTTTCTCCCCCCTCAAATCATGAGACTCCAGTGGAGGCAGAATTAAACCTCACGATGATGCTGACCTGCCGGGTCTCCTGTTTTCCTCTCCCTTATCCTTGTCCTCACTCATGGTATTTGTCGATGTTTTGCTTGTCCCAGAAGAAGCTCTCTCCACAGATCAACAGCTGGCCTATACCCGGTACCGACCTATCTGCTCTCTCTGCCAGGCCCACTCGCTCCCTTTTTCCTGGATCACAAAGACTCCAGCCTGTAGCTCCCCTGACTGCTTGTGATCTCGCCCCACACTCACAAGGTCATACCCTAACAACCACAGAGGTCACCTATCTGCCTTGTAGACGCTCCTACACTGCTTCTCAAAGAGACTCTCCCTAGTCAGCTCCCAGGAGCAACGCTCCACACATGATTTTGGGCAAGGGGCAGATGGATAAACCCCATTCTCCACCCCCTCCATGGCACACACTCGAGGCTCTCTGAGGAGACGGAGTTCTCACTGCCCACAACCGCCATTTGAGCAATCACATGCCCAGCACACAAACTGCATTCAAATCCTTGTCTCAGGCTCTGCCTGGGTGGTAACTCAAACTAAAACGATCTTTTCCTCAAACGACTTGTGATTCATTCTTACTCGTCACTTGCTTACCTCTCTGGCTGCATTTTGAAAACTGTTCTCTTGAGAGGTAGCCTAGGATATCCAAAACCTGGCATACCCAGTCTTGCCTTCTCTGGTTTCTCAGCACTCAGAGAGCTAAAAGCCCCCATTTCCTTGCAAGCTCTCCCTCCCTTTCTCCCTTTATTTCTTCCTAAAACGTTATTGGGAGTGGGAGTGTGGAGTGCATGCTGCACTCCAGGCTTGTGTGGAGGTCGGAGGGCAGTTTGCAGGAGTTACTGTTCTACCATGTGGGCTCCTGGGATGCAACTCAGGTAACTAGGCTTGGTGGCTGTGGGGCTTAGTGTCAGGCCATCTTGTGGTCCAGGCTCGGGGCCTTCTTTCTTTACATAACACTCTCCTGCTTCCTTCCCAGCCTACGACAGCCTCCTTCCAGTCCTTTACTGAGCTCCTCTCTGCTTATCTTTCCTGTCCTTGCCAACTGGGCCCCCCACGGTGTCCTTGTCCCTCCTTGCCACTACACTGTGTCCTCTCACCTTTGTCCTTAACCTATCATCTTTCTAGCAGTCTCCAGAGCTGACCTCTCTCTGGCCACAGTTTGATATTTCATGTACTCTCCCAAACTACCTGGGAGCAACACTGACAGGGAGGAAGCTAATTCTCCTCTCTCCCTCAGGGCTGGGTAGAGCAGGCTAAGGGCTCCACTGACCTTGGCTTTATGTTCCTAACTTGGGGGATCATGGAGTATGACATGGAGACAGGGTATGGGATGAGCTGGGGTTCCCAGAGTAACCTCATTTCTTAGGGCTTCTTTTGCTATGAAGAGACACCATGACCATGGCAGCTTTTATGAAGGAAAACATTTCATTTGGGCTTGTGTATGGTTTCAGAAGTTTATCATCATGACAGGAAGCATGATAGCCTGCAGGCAGACATGGTTCTGGAGAAGGAGCTGAGAGTTTTACATCTGGATCTGCAGGCAACAGGAAGAGCAGGCCATTAGGTCTGACTTGAACTTTTAAAACCCCAGAGCCCACCCCCAGTGACATACTTCCTCCAACAAGGCCACACCTCCTAGTAATGCTACTCTCTGTGAGTTTATGGGGGACCATTCTCATTCAAACTACCACACCCCATACGTGTCTGAACTGCTCTCCAGAACCAGGCCACGCTTGCCACTTGAAGAGGTTGTTTCTATTTCCCCAGCCCCCATCTTCCTCCTCTTCTCCTTAACACCTGGAATAACAATTCCTTTCCTTGTACCTGTACATGTACCTGTACGCAGGCCTCAGGCTCAGGGCCCCAGAACTGAACAGCACCCATCTTTCCTTGATGCTAAAGTCCAGCTGGTTGTTCATGAGGGCAGAAGGCATCAGATCTCTTGGAACTGGATTTACATGTGGTTGTGAGCCACCACGTGGATGCTGGGAACTGAACCTGGCTCCTGGAAGAGCAGGAAGTGCCCTTAACCGACAGGCAACTTCTCCCACTCCCCAAACATTGATTTTCAATAACGTTTTTAATGATTTACTGTCAGTAGATGTTGTACTCTTATTTCATATACCTATGTACCAGGGGCCATCTAAAAACTCCTTGGGTGAAGAGCTGGGCCAGGAGCTGTGGGGAAAAACCCACATCAGTGTCCCTGGGAGGGGATTTCCACTAGGCGTGTCCCCATAACTCGATAAAGTCCAGAGTTCCAAAGGCTGGAAGCTTTGACAACAGCAGGCCCCAATGATACGAGAAAGTCCATGGGTTCCAAGAGTTTTATTGCCATGGTGTGGTAGTTGGATCTAGATGTGCACCCCCCATCTAAGCCAGGGTGGGCCTGCCTTAAATAGGGGAGGGGGAAGATGAGGGACTGAGAAAGAATAACTTAATTTAACTACGACCCCTGGCCTTTAGGTAACTCACGAATATGGAAATCTCTCGAGGCTGAAGCCTGTTGGTCACTCCCTCTACCTGTAGGTGTGGACGGTGATGCAAACCTCTCTGGGAGGAGCTACTCTGAGCCAAATGTGTCTGCAAGGTGCAGGTTAATGAAGATGTAGTCCATGTGTTAGGAGCCTGGATTCTGGGAGGATGGGGAAATGTATTCCATCCCTTGCAAGGTCTCCGGCTCTACCAAATGCTCAAGCCAATGCTCTACCAAAACCCAAGACTCCTTCATGGTCCTACAAGGGCCATCTAAAAACTCCTTGGGTAAAAAGCTGGGAGTGGGAGAAGCTTAGGAAGCGTGTTCTTGAGTAGTCACAGGATATCATTGCTAACTTAGCGTGTTAAGTGCAAGAACCTGCCAGAGGCCTGTCCTGACTTCACCAAGGCTCTGGATGGCTGTGGTTCTGTACACTTCTTCAACATTTCACTTTCTTTTTCCATGTTAGACTGCCTAGTGAGTGAGAGGCAGGCTCTCACTGCAGGCATGGCTTACGACTTCCTAATGGCCAAAGATACTGACCAGCATTTCAGGCACTTTTGTTAGTTGTGTGTGTATATATATATATATATATATATATATATATTTTTTTTTTTTAATATTTTTAGTTTCATTTTATGGGTTTGAATGTTTTACCTACAAGTAGGCACCATATGCATGCCTGGTGCCCAAGGAGAGTGGTATCAGACACCTTGGAACCGGAGTTATGGATGGCTATGAGCCACCATGTGGTGCTGGGGGCTGAACCTTTGTCCTTGACCAGAGCAACAAGGTCACCTTTTATTTTTTTTTATTGTTTGTTTATTTGTTTTTTTGTTTTTTGGGGTTTTTTTTTACTTTTTATTGGTTCTTTGTGAATTTCACATCATGCACCCCAGTCCCACTCATCTCCCCTGCCTTCTTATCCACCTTCTGCCTTTGCAGTCTCCCCTCTGAAGAAAACAGAAAGAGATGATCTTGCTGTGGAAGCCTCAGTGTGCACAGTGTGGCCACACATTTGCTTACGTTCACTTCACTGAGTCATCACTCTGGCTTGAGGCCTCTGGCTTCTGCTATTCCATCAGTTCTGGATCCTCACTAGGACTGCTTTCGGGTGTGCTGCTATACCCCGTGTCACTGATCTGCAGGACCTGCCTCTTCATATGCTCTAGCAGTTCCCAGATGGGGGAGATGTTGAGGTGGGGAAACTCATAGCTCTGGATCTGGCCATGGGTGGGAGCAGAGTTGGTCAGCCCGCCAGCTCTCTTGCATCCTTACCTCCAGGCTGAGTTCTCCAGCACTGCCTTGGCAGTGTGGCAGCCAGCGAGGGCCATCCCTCCTGCTCTCCTGCCTTTGGGGTCAGATCACCTGCACCCCTGCCACCAGAGCCAGCTCTACTGTGCTGCCCAGGTGAGGCACAGGGCCCACTCTCATGACCTCAGGACCAGCTCTCCTGCCTACTGGAGGGCATGAGAGGAGAGGAGAGAGAGTATTTCTCCTTTGCCCGTGCCACTGCAGACAAGGGTGGGCCAGCTCTCCCATGTTCACACTCTCAGGACTGGCTTGCCAAAATTCTGATTCCCCACCATCAGGGCCAACTGTACTGTGCTGCCCTGGGCGAGGAACAAGACCTGCTCTCCAGAGTGCTACAGCCAGTTAGGGTCTGCTCTTCACAACCCTTGGATATTAACCCAGTCCCAGGCTGCAGGAGAAACCAGGGACATCCATATGGCCTTTGGTAGTAATACGAGTCACAAATATAAACATAGACCCCTGCTGCTGCATGGCCATGGACCCAGACATGGCCCTCATTGGCAGCACAGGCCGGAACGTCACCATAGTCTCACGTGGCTTCACGGGTTCCTCATCAGGCTGTTCCTCTCCACCCTCACATCTCAACAACCTCTCTTCATAGTGCTCAAACTATTCCACTACTCTTTCTCTCCCATCTCTCCAACCCATATTTGCACATCAGAATGTCTCATGCTATGGGTAACCCACACGGCAAGCATGGCCTCTGGGTGTCTTCAAATGCCTTGAAATGTTTGTTTAAACCTTTCCTTTGCAAAGGAAATAAGTCAGTAGCCAAAATTAAACACAGTGCAGGAAAACTGTAATTCAACATAGAGTTGTCCAGTCTCATGGCTGAACCTCCACCACAGCCAACTAGAGAGATAGGCCAGTGATGGGAAGAAACACAGTGGGGTATGTCAGTTGGCTGTGGTCTCCATTCTGCAGGCCCTGCTCTTCCTTCTGGGCCAGGATGCAGCTCTGGGAGTCACAGCAACTCACAGTGGTTGGGTTTTCTCAAAGCAAGAAGGCATTGGCTCCATTAATGGACGTTGTGATTCACCATTTCCTAAGGAGCTAGGACAGTAACCACCTTCAAGTCTCCAGCTCCCCCTCAGTTCATAGCACACAAACTGCTTAGCTTTTCCTCATCTTCCGTTTCTCCACCACCTACTTACTCCTTTGCCAAGTCAGGCTCTCCAGGGCCAGAGTGCTGTCCTGGAGCTTCACAGAGCACCCCGGCTCTGCCCCAACAAATGCTCTTAACCTTTGAGCACCCTGTACTGCTGTATGTCTTCTTTGGAGAATTGTGTTTCAAGTCCTTTGCCCATTCTCTCCCCCCTCCCTCTCCCTCTCCCTCTCCCTCTCTCTCTCTCCCTTTTGTGTTCATATGTATGTGTATGAATGTGGTATATGTGTGAAAGTGCATGTGTGTGCTGTCCATGAGTGCATGTGTTCACAGGTGTACTACATATGTGCTGGCATGTGGGGAAGCCAGAAGATAGTGTGTCCTATTTAGCCGCAGTCTGCTTGTTCCCTTGAGACATCATCTCTCACTGACCCTGGAAATAAGCTGGTGGCCAGCAAACACCGCAACTCTCTTGTCTCTTCTCCGGGCTCTGGAGTTACAGGCGTACCTGGTTTTTGTTTTTTGGGGGGTGTTTTTGTTTTTGCTTTACGAGACTATTGGCATCTGAGCTCAGGTCCTAATGTACCTGTACCGATCTCTGTCACACACTGAACCTGTCAGCCCGTTTCCATGCTATCTTTTTGTTATAGAAGTGTTTTGGTTTGTTTGTTTGTTTGTTTGTTTGGTGGTTTTTTGAGACAGGGTTTCTCTGTGTAGCCCTGGCTGTCCTGGAACTCACTCTGTAGACCAGGCTGGCCTCGAACTCAGAAATCTCTCTGTCTCTGCCTCCCAAGTGCTGGGATTAAAGGCGTGTGCCACCACTGCCCGGCTGTTTGTTTTTCAAGGCAGGGTTATTCTGTGTGGCCCTGGCTATCCTGGAACTTGCTGTGTGGACCAAGCTGGCCTTGAACTCAGAGATGGTCCTGGCTTTGTCTCTTGAGTGCTAAGACTAAAGATGTGTGTCTGGCTTTGTTACTGAGTTTTAAGAGTTCTCTGTGTGTTTGAATATTAGGTCCCTCTTGGATGCAAGATTTGCAAATATTTTCCCATTCTCAAGATTGTTTATTCATATTCTTGATAATGCTTAGATGCAAAATGTTTTTTTTTTTTGGTTTTTTTTCGAGACAGGGTTTCTCTGTGTAGTTCTGGCTGTCCTGGAACTCACTCTGTAGACCAGGCTGGCCTCGAACTCAGAAATCCGCCTGCCTCTGCCTCCCAAGTGCTGGGATTAAAGGCGTGCGCCACCACCGCCCGGCCCAAAATGTTTTTAAATTTTTATTTAAAAGAACAATTAGTTCTTTTAGAATTTTGGACAATGGGTTTGGATCTTATTTACCCCTTCCCGGAACTCCCAGATCCACCATCCTTTCCTGCCAACACTATCTCTTCTCTCTCTCTCTCTCTCTCTCTCTCTCTCTCTCTCTCTCTCTCTCTGTGTGTGTGTGTGTGTGTGTGTGTGTGTGTGTGTGTGTGTGTGTGTGT
>NW_021604747.1:2535374-2544861 GCF_004785775.1 Grammomys surdaster | reverse complement strand
TGTGTGTGTGTGTGTGTGTGTGTGTGTGTGTGTGTGTGTGTGTGTGTTTGAACTCGTGGGCATAAACCCATCAAGTCCAGTTTGTGAAGCCCACACATTCTCGGGTGCATTCTCAAGCTTGGTTGACTCACCAGGAGCTACATTCTTACAGAAAACTGACTCTCCCTATCCCTGCTGCTATTAATTGTCTCTAGCTTCTTGGCTAGAGGTGGGACTTCATTCTCAGATTCCCTGTGCATGCTGGGATTTGGTCTGGCTTCATCTCACACAGGTCTTGTGCCCACCATCAAACTGCGGTGAACTCCTCTGTGTAGCTGCTCTGCTGCGTCCAGAGGACACAGCTTCCTCGCAGTTGCCTCTCACCTCGGGCTCTTACATTCCATTCACTCCCTCTTCTGAATGATCCCTGAGCCTTGGAAGGAGGGGTTGCTGCATATATATTCCCTTCAGGGACGACCATTCCTCAGTTTCTTATATTGTCAATGTTGACCAGTTGTGAGCTTCTGTGTTAATCACCATCTACTGTATCAATCTATAACAATATGTCATTAGGAGTTGGTTTAATATTATGTCCATTTAACATGATGATGACATGCAATCTCCTCTAGAGCATATGAACTACCCAGCTATGGGTTCTTGGCCTGATGCATTGGTACCAGTTATGGATTTCATCCTGTGTGTTAGGATGTAACTGTAACCAGAAAGTGGTTGGTTTCTCACAGGATGTTTGTGCCATTCTTGCATCCGTAGTATGCCTGCCAGGACAGTCACTGCTATGGCTCACAGGGAGGCTCACGGTTGGCTAAAGTGATGATTGCTTTTTTCCTACAGCAGGATAGTAGCCTTCCAGCATTGTGAAAGCTAGCCCATAGCAGCGAAGCCCCCTCATCACTACCAGCTTGATTTCTTCATGGTCTGTAACTCAATATGTAGTATCTAAAGTGGCTTTTAAAGAAAAGAAAAAAGGAATGGGAAAGGAGAAGCTGTACTATACTTTTCACATGAATTTATGTTTAATGCCTATTTAATGTATTTGTTTATTTTTTATGTATGTTGGCACACACCCTTCAGCATGCATGTGGACGTCAGAGGACAACTTTTAGGAGAGTCCATTCTTTCCCTCTACTTTGTGGGTCCCAGAGATCAAAATTCAGGTTTTCAGGCTTGGTAGGAAGTATGTTTATCTATTGAGTCATCCTTCCCCCAGGGCCCCTCCCACCCCTCAAGGTCTTACTGCAGAATCAAGGCCTCGAACTTTCTCTGTACCTAAGGCTGATCTAAACTCATGATTCTTTTGCTTTGGTCTCATGAGTACTAAGATTAGGCATGACCACTGCATGCGTGTGCGCGCGCACACACACACTAAAATTCATCTTGGCAAGATGACTCAGCAGGTAAAGGTCATTGACGTGTAAGCCTAAACACCTAGGTTCAATCCTTGGAACCCACATAAAAGTGTATGGAGAGAAACAATCACTGAGTAGTCCTCTAACTTCTGCATATGCTATATCCTACAATCAATCACACACACATACACACACACACACACACACACACACACACACACCAATAATCATTTTTTCAAGTTAACTAAAATCAACCTCCCCTGCATGTTGCATGGAGGACAGTGGGCCTTATCTATGCTCACTGATATATGACCTTCATTTGTTTCATGTCTTTCTCGGAACATCTTGGCCACTGCCCACATATAAGAAAGCGTCACACCATGAAACTGCACCATGAATCCTCCAGCCCTGGTCCTACCCTTTTCTAGATGTGAGTTTAAACAGGTTTGATAATGTCTCTCTTGCCTGATTTCCCCATCTGTCAGAATGAAATGTCTCATGGGTAGACTCTGGAAGAAGGAGGATTTTGTTGTTATTTCCCCTGCAGTATTCCCAGCACCTAGTAAGAGACTATCTGTAGTATTTGCTCCATAAACATTATTGAGCTGAGAATACATTTTCCTACAACTGTTTGCTACAGCATTCTTTTTAAAATGTGCTACATTTTATTATTTGTTTTTTTGTTTGTTTGTTTGTTTGTTTGATTGTTTATGGGTGGGTGTACAAATGCCTTGGCTCACTCGTAAAGATCAGAGAACAACTTGTGGGAGGAGTCCTTCTTCCCTCCACCTCATTGGTCCCACACATCAAACTCAGGTTGCCAGACTTGGCCCCAGTCACCTTTAGTCATTGAACCATCTCACTGGCCCCTTCCTGCATCATTCTTGTTTCAAGCCACCTAAACAAAGTCAGACCCATTATCAGAGAAGAGTGTATTTACACAGGAACACAAGTCACATGTAGATGCCCTGGGAAGACTAGAGACACAGACCCCAGTTTTTCAGGTCTGTCTCGTCCCTTCCTCAGAGGTCGTCAGCCCAAATCACTCCCTTCCTTGCTTCTGGGTAGTTTCTGAGTCTAATTCTTTTCTTCGTGAACCTCTGGGCTCAGCAGAAATCCTGCTGCCTTCTCCAAGCCTTTGCTGACCATCCATGTGACATTTTCCTCAGAGTCCTTAAAAGTGACCGGTGACCTTCATTCTGACTTTTAGGGTCATCTGTCTTTCTCTCCTGTCTGGACTGTGTTCCTTGAGGTCAAAGCCCATGTTTATAACTTTGTGGGCCATGTACTCATTTCTATAAATAAAAAACTTGAGCCAGGCAGTGTTGATGCATACCTTTAATCTCAGCTCGTCGGAGGCAGGTGAATCTCTGAGTTCAAGGCCAACCTGGTCCACAGAACAAGTTCCAGGACAGCCTGTCTTGAAAAACCAAAAACAGAAAAAGAAAAAAACTCAAGAAATTTCTCCAGAGCAAAAAAAAACCATTTATGCTTGAAATAGTCCAAATACTAGTTTAACACACAGACCCAGAACCTGAAGCCACCTGTCACTACATCGTATCCTGCTGGATTTTGCTGGATTCCTGCTGCACTCAGAAGCTTCTACCAACACATGCATGGCCTTCATGTTTTTTTCTTGGCTCTGTTTGTCTGTCATGACTGTCTGCCTCTGGCCCTATTGTCAAGTACAGATAGCTTTAGCCCTCATTAGTTCCAGGCTCCTGAGATCTGGCTTCTCCCCAGGGATGGGACCTGTCTAGAGGTGTGGCCAGGCAACTGTTCCATGCACTTACATCATGGGGAGGCCCTAGGGCTTAAGGCTGCGTGCTGGTGTGCAGTGGGGCCTCTGAGATGTTTTTATCACTGTCTGCTTGTAGCTTTCCTCCCTGGCTCGTGAGTCCTCACCAGTCACAGCTATACAGCTCCTGCACACATCCCTTGCACAGAGCTTTGCTTTGGCCTCTGCCTCCTCACCTGCACCATCCTCACCGGGGAAGAAACCCCCGTCTCTCTTCCATCCACTCCACAAACAACGAAACTTTGTAAGACAATTTTATTCCACAGCTAAAGGTGATATTTATAAAACTATCAGCAGAACTGCTGAAGCCACGGTTTGAGCCAGCAAGATGATGGTGCTGAGTCAAGATGTAGAAGAGCAGATCTGGGGGGCGTGGTCTGATCCTCACCATACCTGTCAAGAGCATGCCATGGTTGTCCAGTTCCATGGCCAAGTTTAGCAAGGTCTAACCAGATAACAAAGGAATTAGATTGAGGTCAGAAATGTAGCTTAGTAGTAGACCAGTATATACAAGGTTGCTTTCCTACCCTAGAGATATCAGGATAAAGTGTCTAGTAGGTGGTGTGTGCCTATAATCTTAACACTGGAGTATCTGAGGCAGGAAAATACCAGAGACCAGCTTGGGCTACATAGCAAGTCTAAAGCAAGTATGAACAACTTAATGAGAACCTGTCTTTAAAAAACAAAAACAAATGAATGAACAAAAAAATAAACTGACTGAAAATACAGAAATTAAAAAACAAACAAATAATAAGCAAACAAGTAAATAAGTAAATAAAGTTCCCTGAAGACATGTTTGAAAGGGCTTTAATAATGTCAGATTAATTAGTTAAGGGGTAACTCTTCTCAAATTTGATCAATTTCATATTCTATAATCCTTTCATCCACCTGAGGTTATGGATTCATTGCACCAACTAAGGAATTGCTTTGGAGTTTGAAAATATGTCATCCATGTGTTTGCTTTTGTTGTTATTTGTTCGCTGGTTTTGGTTTTCTTTTTCTGGTGCTAGGTTAGATTGCTACACACATGCAACTTCAGATTCTCTCCAGCAAGCTAAAGGCCAAGAAGTAAAAGGCTCACCCTCTCAAGGCCGTCTGATGCCAACTGCAATAGGCTCTTTTCTCAGGAAGGTGATCCCCCGCAACAAGCAGATCGAACTCTGTTGGAGGGTGTGCAGAGCTAAGAACTATTTTTAGAACAGTTGTGTTGCTTGTTACTCATAATTATTGGACCTTTTAACAAAATCAGTCATGTCTAATGGTGCATGCCTGTAATCCCAGCACTCAGGCGGAAGAGGCTAGGATTGCCAAGAAACTCATGCCAGCCTGGCCTACACAGTAAGACCATTTAAAGAAAAGGAAGGAAGGAAGGAAGGAAGGAAGGGAGGGAGGGAGGGAGGGAGGGAGGGAGGGAGGGAGGGAGGAAAGAAGGAAAGAAAAGGAAGAAAGAGAAAAGGATAAAGAAAAACAGACAAAATAATAGAAGGAGAGTACGGTAGCCAGCTTCCTGTCACTATAACAAAATACCTGAAGTGATCAGTTATAAAGCAGAGAGGTTTATTTTGGCTCACAAATGCAGAGGTTTTGGTCCCAGGCCAATTGGGCTTGTTGTTCTGGATTTGTGGTAAGGCAGCACACCATAGTGGTAGCACATGGTAAGTTATTTCATCTCATGGACAAAGTGTAAAAGAGACAGAAGAAGATAGAGAGAGAGCCTCCTCAGGAATATTGGCTTCTGGTTGCTTTTCTTTTTATAATTTTATTGGTGTATATTAATTGTACAAAGTAAGGAGCTTCCTGGTAACATTTCCACACATTAGCATGTATTCTGAACATGCCCATACTATCATCCCTTATTAGTTCCCTCTGCCTTTCCTTTCTTCCCTCTCCATTTCTCTCCCAAATCCCTTATGACTGAGTTCACATATAGCACAAGTTTTCCTACTATGCTATTTTGTAATAGAAAGCTACTGACAACAGGATACACTAACGCAGGCAGACAGGAGCTGGTGGAGGAAGCAGCAGAGTCCTCACGCCTGTGTCTAAGGTCATTAGGTGACGACTGCACAATAGATTTGCTGCTTCAGCCAAGTGCTTCCTCTGAAGGTGACAGGACAGGTGATGACAGGCCTGGAGGACCCTACAAATCTGCCCAAGGCCTGTGTGGAGCACAGCCTCCTAGGGGACACACTTTTCTCCCATGGCAGTGAGAGACACAGGTGATACCCTGAGCTCAGGATCTGTGTCACAGAGAACTCAGAGCCACCAGGTGGAGGGTTTGATGTTTGCTCCTTTCCAAAGCTGACTCACGACAGCAGAACAAGATCCAGTAACTTCTTGTGAGGTAGGGGTTGTCAGGAGGAAGAGAGCCCTTAGGAGCAGAGACAAGACATTGCAGCCTAATCTCTCTGCTTCCAGACCCCTCTCCTCCATGAGAGAGGCCACTTCCTTCCCATCCACCCGAAGCAGATCAAAACCACACATGCCAACCAGTAGATGCCAGGACGGCCAGTCACACCACGCAGAACTACCCAGCTGACCCTGAGCTAAATCAAATGTTTGGAGGTTTGAGCTGCTAAGTTTTGCTGTGGCTTATTACATATGCAACTAAGAGATCTATCTACCTTGCATGTGGATAGCCCGAGATGCTGTAACCATCTTGAGGCTACTGCACAGCTCTTGCATCCCTGCGTATAGTTATGGGTATTAACTACTGTGAATGCTCATGTTGCACTGTGATAGTACAGCCTTGGAAGGAGCCATTGCATCTGTAATCATGAGTATAAGAATTGGTAAGGGGAACAGAGCAAACTCACAAAGCATTGAATCTAGTAAGAACCTGTTTGTCAAGTGTGAAAGTTCCATGCGCCTGTATTATACAGGCAGACGATCCAGAAGCACGTGAGCAGGCACTCACAGTCAGTGGGGGACAGTGGTGGAGTGGAGGAGATGCTGAGAAAAATAGGCATGTGGGAGCGTGGAAATGGGGTCAAAAAGAAGGACAGTTTAAATACTCCCAAATACACACAAACTTGCTTATGCAAAGGGGTAAAATGTATTTATACCTGAACTTTCCCTGCGATATGTTTCTATCTCCTCAGGAGAAGTTAATGCAACACCAAGTCCCCAACGTTGTCTTTGTCCTCCACATACCCACTTCCCGCTACAAATAAACAGATGTAGTAAAAATAGTTACGGTTATATCTACAGATCAGTGCTGCTCACAGTCGTGCCCAGAGAAGCTTCATTTTGCACTTGATTCCAGTCATTGCAGAGACTCCTAACTGGCCAAGGTGCTGGGGATAAATGAGATGCATACATCAACCGCACAAGGCTAAGAGAATCCCACGAGAGATGACGTGTAAGAGCTGGAGGGGAATGCCAGGAACGCTGGGAGCCACCGCGTGCGTGAGCCCCCAGCAGCCCTGGTTACCTGCACAAAGTCAGGCTAATCAGTAAGTCCAGCTTGCACAAGGCAGGGGCTCTGGCACACCCCTAGCTGAGGAGACAGGTTAACCACCCATGCTCATGCAGGCAATCCAACTGAATTCAGTTGGCTACTTTTTTTTTTTTTATTTTCAAAAGAAGGGCATGAAGGTGGAAGGGACACGTGTTGAAGGGGGGATGTGTAGGAGTGAGTGAGATGGAGAATTTCGGGGTTATGACCAAGGTACATTATATATTACTTATAAGTATCAAATAATTTAAATAAGAATACTAGACCCAGGAAAACAGCTTTATACAGTGTTAAATGTATTAGAGAACAAATAGTCGATATAAAATTTAAACAGTTCTTTAAAGTTTGGAGACTAAGATTCTATCACCTGTGATGGGTTTTGCATCTGGGTTTTCCAGGGCCCCAGCAGAAAGGGGAACATTTGAACGTGCATGCCTCCCCCACACTTCACGGGTAAAGCTAATGCTGAACTCTCATCATCAGCCGAATTTTAGGAGTGTCTGCTGAAAGGTTTAGTAAGAAGCCAGAGTCATGACAAAGGTGAGTCAGAGGGATAGGAGCTTGTTATTTCCTGCCAAAAGATTAGCTCCAACCATGTGACAAAGCCAGCACATTTCTAATGAAGTAAGAACTGCAGTACTTACGCCTGGACGCCTGGGACACTGCCTCTGGACTAGCTGACACCATCTGGTCCGTTCCCCCTTGTTCCACTAAGGCTCCCAGGGAGACCTCGCCCAGCAGCTGCTATTTGCACCTGCTCCTGGGAGGCCTCGGAACGTTTCCTTTCTCCTTGGGTCTCAAGTATCCTGTGTGTGTGTGTGTGTGTGTGTGTGTGTGTGTGTGTGTGTGTGTACCTAGCTCTTTCAGCACAGTCTTGTTAGAGAATGTTCAGTCCCACACTTAGCTGGGAAGATCTTTTTCTGCCCCTGCAGTGACATGTCAAGGATCATCCTGGTCTCTGACCTGTGACTTCGGTGTAGTTCACGGCAGCAGCAGCATTAGATGAAAGACTTGGAGTTTAGCTTGTGTATTCTCAGGCAAGTTGCTTCATTTAGCTGGGTTTTTTAAGTCTATTAACTCAGAGTGGATAGAGGACAGCACCCCTCTGAGTGTACCATGACCATGAATCACCTGAAGGGCTTGTGGCTCCTGGTCTCTGCAGCTGTTCTTGTCCTCAGCCTCACATCCTGATCTGGAAGAACATAAGCATCACTGCTGAGAACCACCACCTACAGGCTCTGATGCTGTTGGTCTCTGTAATAGTGTTTTTGGGGAGCACCTGGGCTTAAAGGAGTATGATACAGGAAGACTGGAGACTCAGAGAGGAACTCTCAGAGAGGAGGAAGACTGGGGGGAGGGGTTTAATAAATACCCCAACCCTCCTCTCCTTCTGCAATCTATTTTCTGTCAGAGCTTCAAGTTGGCTGGATCCAGCTGGACTCCAGGGCAAAGGGAGCTTAGGCGATGCAGGTCTTCAGTAGATCAGTACATGGTTCTTAACCACTGAACTAGCTCTTCAGCCCTCAACAAGATCATATTATTTGTTTGTTTTCTAGGCAGGTTTCACTTTGTTGACATGGTTGGTCCGGAACTCACTATGTAGATCAGGCTGAACTTAAACTCCCAGAGACCTATCTCTGACTACTTAGTGCTGGGACTGAAGGTGTGCTCCACCATGACTGCCCAGCTCAACCAACAGGAAGATTACCTGCCCTTTGATTTTCAGCCACAATGAATATTGTGATTCCACATGAACATTGAACTTCAGAAGGTTCTAGAAGGTGGTACTGGTTTTTAAGACAGTCACATTAAGAATAGTGATCTCCGTATCTGTCAGAGAAAAAGTATATTCTTAATAAGTTGCTGATTCTCCAACACTCAGGAGGCAGAGGCAGGTGGATTTCTGTGAGTCTGAGTACAGCCTGGTCTACAAATCGAGTTCCAGGACAGCCAGGACTATACAGAGAAACCTTCAAAAAACCAAACCAAACCAAAAGTTCCTGGTGTATGACTCCACATTTTGTGATTAAGGGAGCTGGCTGGGTATCTGTTGTGGGTAAAGGCAAGAAGCTGGAATGAAGCAGCAGAAAGACAATCAAAAATATAACAAGAATGAAGGTTGGATCATTTGAATGATGCAAATCTGCTGTGTTCTATAACCTGTGGCCACAAAGGGTGGACTTCATTTTGATGCTTGGCCGGTCTCAGCTGGCTTGAAAACAGGAGTAACTTTGTCCTAGTCCCTCTATCTCTGAATGCCTATCTAGAATGTCTGTGTGATGTACACTGTGTGTTGACCACTGTGTGATGATCAGAGTGTGATGGTCACTGTGTGATGGTCGCTGTGTGATGGACACTGAGTGACGGTCACTCTGATGGACACTGTGATGGTCACTGTGGTGGTCACTGTGTGATGGACACTGAGTGACAGTCACTCTGATGGACACTGTGATGGTCACTGTGGTGGTCACTGTGGTGGTCACTGTGACGGTCACTGTGTGATTGACACGTTTTTGGAACTGGAGAGATGTCAGGGTGGGTACCCGAGTCTGGATTCATAGAGCCTAGATAAAGCTAGGTGTAAAATGAGAGTTTGCAGTCCTAGAGCTCGTGGGGTAAGATGAGAGGTGGAGATTGACAAAATCCCCAGGAGCTGCGAGCAGTGGGTCTGCTAGACAGGTGTATACCACAAACAAGAGTTGTGTCAAAAGCAAGGGGAAAGCTAGGACCACCGCTCAAGGTTTCCTCTGATCACCACACACATACACACAGACTGTAGCATGTCTGAGCCCACATTCACACCCATGAACACATACACACAGACTGTAGCATGTCTGAGCCCACATCCACACCCATGCACACATACACACAGACTGTAGCATGTCT
>NW_021604747.1:2530118-2535364 GCF_004785775.1 Grammomys surdaster | reverse complement strand
CATGAACAATACACACAGACTGTAGCATGTCTGCCCCACATCCACACCCATGAACACATACACACAGACTGTAGCATGTCTGAGTTGACATCCACACCCATGAACACATACACACAGACTGTAGCATGTCTGCCCCACATCCACACCCATGCACACATACACACAGACTGTAGCATGTCTGCCCCACATCCATACCCATGAACACATACACACAGACTGTGGCATGTCTGGACTTACAGGCACACCCATGCACACATACACACAGACTGTAGCATGTCTGGACTTACAGCCACACCCACGCACACATACACAAAGAATTTTTCTTGTTCTTATATTAATAGGTTGGCCTATTTTCACAGCACTATGATCTTGCAAAAAAAATTTTTTTATTTGTTTTTCAAGACCAGGTTTCTTTCTGTATCTGTAGCTGTCATGGACCTCACTCTGTTAATCAAGATGACCTGGAATTTAGGGATTTGCCTACCTTTGCCTCCTAAATGCTGGGGTTAAAGTTGTGTGTCACCACTGCCTGGCTAAATTTGCAACTTTAAAAAAAAAAAGATATGAGTTCCGTGGGCCTGGAGAGAAGTTCCGGCAGTTGAGCGTGCTTGCTGCTCTTTCAGACATCTGGATTCAGTCCCTACCACTCCTATCCGGTGCCTCACCACCACCTGTGATTCTAGTTGCAGAGGGTTCCACGTTATCTTCTGGTCTCTGAGGGCTCCTGCTTGTACATATTACACAGAAACTCATACAGGCAAGCACATATGCATATAAATAAAATAAGAAATCATTCCTAAGTATGATTTTCATGATTTCTGCTTTCATTCCAGTCAACTTGGATGGTTTCTTGATCCTGGGATTTGAACCTAGTTCTTGTTCATCATATGCGAGCACCCAACCATTGAGCAACATTCTCAGTACAGAACTGTGCATACTTTGATTGAGCTCTCTCTGAAACTGTTGGAATTCTTTCAAGAAGAAGTAGTGCGTGCATGTGTAATTTCTGCTCAATATGTTTCCAGGGTACTTTAACAGGAAACCTCATTAAGCCTGTTTTCTTAATCTTTACTGGACTCAGGGCAGAGCTGCTTTCTTAGAGCTGATGGAATCCCACCTGAAAGCTCCTGAGGAGAAATATTCAAACCAGGAACCAAAATAACTAAGGTAACATCATCGTGTTCTGACTACATTGAATGTTTGCTTACACAGTTCTCAGCCCTCTACCCTCTTCCCCAACACATTTGAGATTTCCATGACCTTGATCATGGTCTATTAAGCAAAATAATTAAAAACTAAAATAATGAGAAGAGATGTAAGTAAAGCATAATTGGCCTATTGTGTGTAAAATAATCACTATGCCTTGCCAGGAATGAACATTTCAAAGTTACTTTGGCCCTCAGCTAACATTGATATAAATTATGCCTTTAAAAACTCTGTACTTTGCCCTTCTGCCCCTGCCTGCTCCTCCGAGCTGGAGCAGACACAGAGTCAGTCTGCTCCTGTCCTGTGGAGAAACTGAATCCTGAGTCATCCAGGAGCCACTGTACTCAGAGCAGCTGGTAAGAACTCCATCTCACTCCCTAAACCCCAGAGATAGATCGGGGAGCCAGGGACATCCAGGGCACAGCAGCTACCCAAACCCCGCCCCTCCGGAATTCCACTTCCCTTCTGCCCCTGCCTGCTCCTCCCGGCTGGAGCAGACACAGAGTCGGTCTGCTCCCGTCCTGTGGAGAAACTGAATCCTGAGTCATCCAGGAGCCACTGCACTCAGAGCAGCTGGTAAGAACTCCATCTCACTCCCTAAACCCCAGAGATAGATCGGGGAGCCAGGGACATCCAGGGCACAGCAGCTACCCAAACCCCGCCCCTCCGGAATTCCACTTCCCTTCTGCCCCTGCCTGGTCCTCTGGGCTGGATCAGACACAGAGTTGGTCTGCTCCTGTCCTGTGGAGAAACTGAATCCTGAGTCATCCAGGAGCCACTGCACTCAGAGCAGGTGACACAGAGTCGGTCTGCTCCTGTCCTGTTGAGAAACTGAATCCCGAGTCATCCAGGAGCCACTGCACTCAGAGCAGCTGGAGCCACTGCACTCAGAGCAGCTGAAACTGAATCCTGAGTCATCGAGGACCCACTGCACTCAGAGCAGAAGGATTTCCAGATCCAAGAGGTGGCCTGAGTCCCAGGAGTTATTCCACCCAGGAGATTAGGAGCATAAGACCACAGAGACCTCTGGACTCTGAGGAGCTCTGCAATAAGCAAGATAACTGGAAATACAGACTCCAGTTTTACACAGTGAGGGCAGGTACCACTAGAGTTAACCAGATGGCGAAAGGCAAGCGCAAGAACATAAGCAACGGAAACCAAAGTTTCTTGGCATCATCAGTGCCCAATTCTCCCAATATAGCAAGCCCTGAACACCCCATCACACCTGAAAAGCAGGATTCAGAATTAAAATCACTTCTCATGATGATGATAGAGGATTATAAGAAGGAATTAAGTAACTCCCTTAAAGAAATACAGGAGAGTACAAGTAAACAGATAGAAGCCCTTAAAGAGGAATCACAGAAATCCCTTAAAGAAATGGAAGAAAACACAAAGAAGGAATTAAACAAAAACATTCAGGATCTGAAACTAGAAATAGAAACAATAAAGAAAGTTCAAAGGGAGACAACCATGGAGATAGAAAACCTAAGAAAGAGATCAGGAGTCACAGACGCAAGCATCACCAACCGAATACAAGAGATAGAAGAGAGAATCTCAAATGCAGAAGATACGGTGGAAAATATTGACACAGTTGTCAAAGAAAATGCAAAATGCAAAAAACTCCTAACTCAAAACATCCAGGAAATCCAGGACACAATGAGAAGACCAAACCTAAGGATAATAGGTATAGATGAGAATGAAGATTCCCAACTTAAAGGGCCAGTAAATATCTTCAACAAAATTATTGAGGAAAACTTCCCTAACCTAAAGAACAAGATGCCCATAAACATACAAGAAGCCTACAGAACACCAAATAGACTAGACCAGAAAAGAAATACCTCCCGTCACATAATAATCAAAACATCAGATGCACAAAACAAAGAAAAAATACTAAAAGCAGTAAGGGAAAAAGGTCAAGTAACATATAAAGGCAGACCTATAAGAATTACACCAGACTTCTCACCAGAGACTATAAAAGCCAGAAGAGCCTGGACTGACATCATACAGACACTAAGAGAACACAATTGCCAGCCCAGATTACTATACCCAGCAAAACTCTCAATCACTATAGATGGTGAAACCAAGATATTCCATGACAAAACCAAATTTGCACAATATCTTCCCACAAACCCAGCACTTCAAAGGATAATTGATGGAAAATGCCAACACAAGGAGGGAAACTACAACCTAGGAAAAGCAAGTAAGTAATCTTCCAACAACCCCCAAAAAAGATACAAACATAACTTTACCTCTAATAAAAAAAATAACAGGAAGCAACAATCATTTTTCCTTAATATCTCTTAACATCAATGGTCTCAATTCCCCAATAAAAAGACGCAGACTATCAGACTGGATACACAAACAAGACCCAGAATTTTGCTGCATACAAGAAACGCACCTCAGTGACAAAGACAGACACTACCTCAGAATAAAAGGGTGGAAAACAATTTTTCAAGCCAATGGTCCCAAGAAACAAGCTGGAGTAGCCATTCTAATATCAAATAAAATCGACTTTCATCCAAAATTAATCAAAAAAGATAAGGAAGGACACTTCATACTCATCAAAGGAAAAATCTACCAAGGTGAACTCTCAATTCTGAACATCTATGCTCCAAATGCAAGGGCACCTACATACATAAAAGAAACTTTACTAAAGCTCAAAACACACATTACACCTCACACAATAATAGTGGGGGATTTCAACACCCCATTGTCAGCAATGGACAGATCATGGAAACAGAAACTAAACAGAGACACTTTGAAATTAACAGAAGTTATGAACCAAATGGACTTAACAGACATCTATAGAACATTTCATCCTAAAACAAAAGAATATACCTTTTTCTCAGCACCTCATGGTACCTTCTCCAAAATAGACCATATAATTGGTCACAAAACAAGCCTCTACAGATACAAAAAGATTGAAATAATCCCTTGCATCTTATCAGATCACCACGGACTAAGACTGGTCTTTAATAATGACAAAAACAATGGAAAACCCACGTACACATGGAAACTGAACAACTCTCTACTCAATGATGACTTGGTCAAGGAAGAAATAAAGAAAGAAATAAAAGACTTTTTAGAATTCAATGAAAATGAGGACACATCATACCAAAACTTGTGGGACTCCATGAAGGCAGTGCTAAGAGGAAAGCTCATAGCTCTAAGTGCCTACAAAAAGAAACTGGAAAGAGCACACACTAACAAGTTGACTGCACAACTAAAAGCTCTAGAACAAAAAGAAGCAAATACACCCAGGAGGAGTAGAAGGCAGGAAATAATCAAACTCAGGGCTGAAATCAACCAAATAGAAACAGAAAGAACAATACAAAATATCAATAAAACCAGGAGTTGGTTCTTTGAGAAAATCAACAAGATAGATAAACCCTTAGCCAGATTAACCAGAGGGCACAGAGACAGTATCCAAATTAATAAAATCAGAACTGAAAAGGGAGACATAACAACAGAAACTGAAGAAATTCAAAAAATCATCAGATCCTACTACAAAGGCCTATACTCAACAAAACTGGAAAACCTGGATGAAATGGACAATTTCCTAGACAGATACCAGGTACCGAAGTTAAACCAGGAGCAGATAAACCATCTAAATAGTCCCATAACCCCTCAGGAAATAGCAGCAGTCATCAAAAGCCTCCCCACTAAAAAAAGCCCAGGACCAGATGGTTTTAGTGCTGAATTCTATCAGACCTTCAAGGAAGACCTAATACCAATTCTCTTCAAACTATTCCACAAAATAGAAACAGAAGGAACACTACCCAATTCGTTCTATGAAGCTACAATTACACTCATACCTAAACCCCACAAGGACCCGACAAAGAAAGAGAACTTCAGACCAATCTCCCTTATGAACATCGATGCAAAAATACTCAATAAAATTCTAGCAAACCGAATCCAAGACCACATCAAAACAATCATCCATCATGATCAAGTAGGTTTTATCCCAGGAATGCAGGGATGGTTCAATATTCGGAAATCCATCAATGTAATCCACTATATAAACAAACTTAAAGAAAAAA
>NW_021604747.1:2508234-2525118 GCF_004785775.1 Grammomys surdaster | reverse complement strand
GGGAGGGAAGGGAAGGGAAGGGAAGAGAAGAAAAGAGAAGGGAGGGAAGTGGAGGGAGAGAGTGTGCCACCATGCCTTAGAAGAATGTGCAGGAGAGGAGAGAAAAGAGCAGCCATGGAAGAAAAAGAATGTACAGGAGGGAAAACCAGAGCCGCCATGTAAAATAAAAGGACCAAGAGAATGTGGCCCAGATGACTGCTCAGTGGGGTCATGAGCAGCCATGATGGAACACAGAAATTAGTAAGTAAAATGGAGTTACAGAGAGAAAGTAGATTCTAACAGCATGGAAGTTAGGCAGTTGTCTAGATATTGTGCTGCTTAAGGTGTATTAAAATATAAAGGTTGTATGTATGCCTTTCACCTGGGAATATAAATGGTCTAAGGTGGGACAGAACCCTGTGCCAGGAGTTACTAAAATAGTCATACTACAGACGTCTGATACTGAATCTGGGGCTTGTTCCTGCATTGTGACTTCTGCTTTGAGTGCTAAGTGAAGTTATGACATTCTTCCATCCTGGCATTAGCAATGCTGTAGAACTGTGCCTGTGCAGAATCTTAGAGTACCACGTGACAGTATTATGAATCAACCACGGGTGAAGGTTGAAGGGCAGCAGACTCTAGGAGCAACTGAAACAAAACAAAACAAAAGCCCTTGTCTTATCAGGGAGTCCTCACGGATACTCAGAAACACAACAAGGAATCTCTGCAGGTTGGATTTCGTAGGAAAGAGGGGTCTGAGTGGAATGCACTGGCTAGCATGCTCCAACACCGTCTTAAACTGGAGAAAATGGGTATCTTCAGCTACCCTTTGTTTGAATTTCAAAATCACTGTGCTTCTGTCTGGACTCTCTGTTTCCTTAGGTCCAACTTCATCACACTGGGGCCTTTGCTCCTTGCCCTGAGTTTTACAAGAGACATCTGCATCGATTTCTCACATTCACTCTGGCCCTCAGCACGGAGAGGGATGGCTGCATGCCTCCTCTCCCTCCTCTTCCCACCCTCGCCTGGGAAGCACCTCCTTCTTCTCAGAGTTTTGAAACAAGACACAAGCCAAGGTCCACGCACAGACAGCTGTGCCCTAGTCCAGTCAGCTCAGAACATCCCTCCTTTGTACTTCTCACTGGCTTCAGTGTGGAATCTTCTGGATGGGAGGTGTCAAGGAAAATTCTTAGACCAGCTTGTCCCTCGTCATTGTTTCACAGTGTGAGGATACACAACTTCAGTGTAGCAGTCCTGAACCATTTCTTAGGGACACACCCTGAATGTACCATCCAGTGTTCAAGTGTCCCCTCTGAGTCTCCTCATCTAAATACCTTGGTGTCCTGGGTCCTCTGTCACCATAGAGGCCTCACTTCTACTGCCCAGGATCTAAAAGCCAGGCCTCACCCTGTCCTGGGCTATCCTACTGGAGGCAAGCCTCTACTCTCCCCTCTTCACAGCTCTTATTCACAGCCAGGTATGGCAGATATTCACTTCTAACCCAGAGGCAGGAGACTCGTAAGTTCAAGGCCAGCCCAAGGTACATAGTGAGTTTAAGATTACCCTAAGCTACAAGTAAAGCAAAGTTTTCTCTCAAAAACAAACAAAACTTCTTATCCTCCTGTTGTGGATGTCTGCACCAATGATTCTTGCTTCTCCATTGCTTCCAGTGGAAATTCTAAGCCATCATCAATGAGTTTTATCACAATCTTAAATATTTAAATGCTTTTAAATAAAAAAGAATATAATTTATACCAATAGCATTGATATCTGTATGCAATTCATATATTTTAGGTCCTAGAACACATTGTATAGATTACTGATATACATATATACAGAATAAGTATTAATTCAACCCTTCACAAATATTTATACATTTATTTAGCCAGTCAACAATATTCTTTTTTTTTCAAGACCTCAAACATTCAGGCATTGTTATATTAGTAAGTTTGGAGACCACCGGCATGAATAAGATAAATGATATCTGTTCATGGTATCTGTACCGTATAGAGGACAAAATGAGTTGACTAAGTAAGCAAGATATGTTTGGATGGTGACTAGTACTTAAATAAGGTGATAACAGCGGCACAGGAAGGGCACGTCTTTAAATGACCTGATCAGAGGTTTCCCTGAGAATTTAATAGACTTTAAAGAGCTGAATGGAAGGATGCCCCAGGGGTGAGTCCAGGCTGAGACATCTCCATAGGTTGGTATCATTGTGAATTTATGCTCTCCAACCTTAGAAGTGCTGTAGAGCCTTCTAGGGAAATTTTTTTAAAAATCTGGTCAGTATTCACATCCACATTGCTCATTGGCTGTTCAAAATCTTTTTGAAAAATCGTGCGTGTTTGGGGTGGTTCTCTCATCTTTACCTCTCCCTTTTCTGCAGGAGTGCAGAGATAATAGATACATACTACCACATCCAGTTTTACACGGGTTCTGGGGATCTGAGGTGCTATCTTAGTTATTTTTTTCTGTTTCTGTATAAAAATACCCTGATAGAAGCAACCTAAGGGACAAAGGGCTAATTTGGTTCACAGATTAAGGGGTCAGTGCATCACGGAAGAAGTCCTGGTAGTAGAGGCTTGGGGCCATGTTGCCTCCAGTCGAGAAGCAGAGAATAATGAATGATTTACTCCGTTCACACTCCAGCCTCCAGCTCTATGCCTGTCCTGGAGTCTTACTATGTAGCTCGGTGTGATCTAAAACTTGCTGTGTAGACAAGGCTGGCCTCAAATTCACATGGATCTACCTAACAGAGATCTACCTGCCTCTGCCAACCTAAGGGCATGCACCACTACATCAAGCCTAGCTTTCTAATGGTGGCCATTTTCATGATGGTCTTCCCACCTCAATTAAACTTTGCAACATAATTCTCACAGGCATGCCAGAGGCTAACCCAATGCAGACAATTCCTCTTGGGTGTGCCCAAAGGCTTGACTCCTCAGTGAGTCTAGGTCTGCTAAGCTGACCACTGGTCAAACCACCAGGCTTCCTCAAGCTCACCCAGCATCTGCTTCCTACACTCAGCATCCCAAACTACCTCTCCACTACACACTACATTCCTGCCCTTTCACTCGGCCCTGAGTTTGCCCCTCCTCCAACTTTTTCAGACTGGAGCTTGCTGTGTAAATCAAGCTGGCCACAAACTCACAGAAATCTACCTGCATCTGCCTCCCAAGCATCAAAGGCTGAGTTTGCCTTTTATTTCACTTCAGAGTATTGAAGGAGGAAGTCCTTGATTTCCCATTTCTCATAGCTGCAGGTCCACCACCCTTTCCATCAGCGGACCCTGCCTCCAGTATCCTTCATGTCTCTGGATCCACCTTCTTCTCCCCAAGGCCTCCAGCAGCTTTCTGTAATTTCAGCTTCTCAGCACTGCTGTCTTCTGTTTGCAGTAAAGGAATTTCCCAAATCTTTCTTCTTTTAATTTTGTTACTGTGTATATGTGTATGTTAGGTATGCATACGTTTGCATTTTTGCATGTGTATGGGGGTGCATTGTGTGTGTATGTGTGTGTGTGTGTGTGTGTGTGTGTGTGTGTGTGTGGTGTGTGTCGGCACGGGGGTTGGCTAAAGTTGCCACTGGATATCACCCTCAGTTATCCTCTTTTATCATATTGGGGTCTTTAGATTGTATCCAAAGGTCTTCAGTCAGCTAGACCAGCTGCCCGGATCCTTATGCTCTGCCTCCCAAGGATCACAGGCAGCCACAGCACCATTCTGGCTTTTAGGTTCTAAGATCCAAACTCTACTCCTCACAATGCATAGCAAGCTCTTCACCCACCTCAGACCCATGGGTCTCCTCTCCTTAAGAGAAATACTCTTGCCGGGCAGTGGTAGCGCATGCCTTTAAGCCTAGCACTTGGGAGGCAGAGGCAGGCAGATTTCTGAGTTCGAGGCCAGCCTGGTCTACGGAGTGAGTTTCAGGACAGCCAGGGCTACACAGAGAAACCCTGTCTCAAAAAACAACAACAACAAAAAGAAAAGAAAAAGAAATATTCATCATTCTCATAAATTTCTGTGTTGTTGTAAATGCTATTCATTAACTCTATTAGTTCTTAATAGTTCCCACCCACCTCCAAACAACAGAGGCAAAGTCCTATGGATTAATTTAGCACAATTACTGGGCAATTATCCCTAATCTATTTTTCTATACGCTAGACTGGTTAATTCCCAGCTCCGTCCCCAATTACTTGTTGTTTGAGTCTTACCCATTATTTCTGCTTCATCTGTCCTCAAGATGCATTTCTGGCTACGTGCTCCTGATCCATCCTACCTTCTGCTCTCCCATCTTCTTTCCCCTCTCCCCTCTCTCTCTTCATGGTCCCTACCTGTGACCCCCTAGTGCAGTAACTGAAACCCTACCTACCTCTATTCTCCCCAGTAATTGGCTGTAGCCACTTTTATTTAACCAGTAGCTTTAAATTGGGGAGCAAGGTTTATACAGCAAAGGCTTGAGAATTCACTTGTCTGTGGCAACCAGATTCTTGGGTTTTATAATTTAGCATTGTATACATAGCAGCCCCAGACCAACCCCCCAATACTTCTGTGTTTATGTAAATTGGTTAATATAAAAATTGTGATATTGGAAAGTTCAAGTAGCTTGAGACTTTAGCATAGATTTTAAATGGTCACATAGGCTCATGTGTTTAAATGATGGGGCACCAAGGAGTGAAACTGTTTGAAAAGACTAGAAGGATTAGGCGGTGTGGCCTTGTTGGAGGAGGTGTATCACTGGGAGTGGGCTGTGAGGTTTCAGAAGTCCATGCCAGGCTTACTCTCTCTCTCTCTCTCTCTCTCTCTCTCTCTCTCTCTCTCTCTCTCTCTCTCTCTCTCACTCTCCTTTGCAGATGAGGATGTAGCTCTCAGATACTGCTACAGCACCACCATGCACACCGCCATGCTCTCTCTTCCCATGGTGATAACAAACTACCCCTGAAACTGGAAGCAAGCCCACAAGTAAATGCTGTCTTTATAGGACTTGCTTCGGTCACAGTGGGTGTCTGGTCACAGCAACAGAACAGTGACTAAGATAGTTGCAAAGAAAGCTAAGCTAGTGTTCATAATATTTGAAAACTATATAGTATTGTCTCCAAAACACAGGCAAACATTTAAATAGAATATGTGGATATAAATTGAAACATTCCCAACTGGCACTCAAATGGTATAGAGGAAAAATAGTTATGAAATGGAAAGTTATTTGTGATACACAGATATACAGGTTGTTAGCATGCTAGTACTTAGAGTCCCCCAGTGTGACTCTGAGTGTGTTTACAGAGAATTAACTAAAAGACCTTCCCTGAGGGTAGGTGGCTCATCCAGTAGACTGAGGCTGAGCCAGGAGAAAGCTGCGGTGAGGCATTCTCTCTGCTTCTTGGCCGCTGGGATGGATGTGAGCACCACCTGTGAAGAGCTCCGACCTCTGAAACCAGGAGCCCAGTAAGTTCTTCCTCTAATAGAACTCACTGCCTTGCTGCAGTTGTACATGGCGCTGGGGGTAGAGCCTGACATACAGGACTCTACACAGAGCTTTTAAAGGTATTTTTCAGTTTGAAGGAGACCTGAAGTCAGGCCCAGAGAGAGAATTCAGCAGGTAAAGGCTTCTGTTGCCAAGTCTGATAACCTGAGCTGAATCCTCAACACCCACGTGGTGGAGGTGGGAGAACTGACTTCCACAGTTTTCCTCTGACATGGGCATATGAGGGCACACACACACAATGTGTGTATGTGTGTATGTGTATATGTGTGTTTATGTACATGTGTGTATGTGTGTATGTGTGTGTATGTGTGTGTATGTATGTATGTGTATATGTGTGTATGTTTGTGTGTATGTGTGAATGAGTGTGTGTATGTATGTGTATGTATGTATGTGTGTGTATGTGTGTTTATGTATGTATGTGTATATGTGTGTATGTGTGTTTATGTACATGTGTGTATATGTGTGTGTATGTATGTGTGTATGTTTGTGTGTATGTGTGAGTGAGTGTGTGTATGTATGTGTATGTATGTGTGTGTGTATGTGTGTATGTGTGAATGAGTGTGTGTATGTATGTGTATGTATGTGTGTGTGTGTGTATTTTAAAGAATTCAATGGCAAGCACTTCTAGACCCAGCTATTTATGAGGCTCAGACAGGATGATCAATCACTTGAGTCTGTGAATTCAAGTTGAATTTATGAGGTCAAGGGCAACAAAGTGAAACACCCATCTTAAAAAAAAAAAAAAGCTAGGTACATACACATATCCATGGAGAGCATGTGTTTCTTGAGTTGAGGTCCTGGGTTATCTTTGGCACTACCAAAAAATTGAAACTAAACAAGGCAAATAGTTAAAAAGACAATAAGATATTGTAGCTATCAAATTTTAATAGTGATTATCTGGAGAGAAGAGACGCAAGGCAGCTTAGACAGAGCTGAAGATATAGCTCAGCCATTAAGGGCTCATTTGTACTTACTGGCTTATCCTGAATTTTCTATCTTAAGGACACTTAATTTAGTGAGCAGAACTGTGTTGTGATATCCTGCCTGGTCCCTGGATGCTGCTCATTTCTCTTCTTTCCCATAACCAGGCCCTCTTTGACCTTTCTCTCCTGTCACTCACAGTCTGCCTTGTGACTCTAATCAATCCCCTGCCCTTCAAGTTGCAAATGCTGCGCTCCCTTAGTATTGTCCACCTTCCTCTTGGCTGGCATCTGTGCCATTTTCTCCAGAAGACCCCAGCTCCCTGGGGTCTGGCAGTGCAAACCCTCAACCTTTTTCTGGTCCTTGCTTCCTGTCTCTTTTTAAGGTCTCTGTTTAATCTACCTGCCTCTTAAATGAATGGCTGTGTTTCAGAGTTCCTTGGCTGGTCTTCTGTCTTCCCCTAGCTAGTGTCAAAGGTAAATCCAGCTCATATCCATGGCTATGCACTCCCAGTGGACACAACCCTCTGCCAGGTGCCTTCACCCCATACATTCATTACAATCAGCGTGTCCTTAACTGAACTAACTCATTGTCTTTCCCTACAAGTCTGTGCTTCCTCCCATAGTCACTGTTTTGGTAATACTCTGCTTCCCAGCATCCAAAACAAAAAACCTGTAAATGGTTCCCTGTCGCCCTTCCTTCCTGAGGCCTGTATACATTAATCTACTTTTTAATATTGAGTGTTCCAAACTGTCACCTTCCAAAAGCTTACCCGTCAGTCTTATTTCTCAGTAAATATTATTTTTTATGTACATTTGTGTTTTGTTTGCATGCATGTGTGAAGGTGTCAGTCAGATCTTGGAATTACAGACAGTTCTGAGCTGCCATGTGGATACTGAGATTTGAACCTGGGTCCTCTGGAAGAACAATCAGTATTCTTATCTGCTAAGCCATTTTCCAGTCCTTCAGTGTGAGAGTTCCCTCACTTGTGCTTGAAGTGACTGCTATTGGCTGGAAAAGTCCAGGCCCTGAAGGTTCAGTTCAGTCAGCTTTCAGGATGTACTTACTCACCGGGAAAGAAATGTTTCTCTCCCCATCACATTTTATTATTTTAATATTTAGATAAGATTTGATGTGTAACCTGCTTGGTCATAACTAAGGATAAATTTGAGTTGCTGATCTAAAATATCCAGAAATCAAAGAACAATAACTTAGCACAAATATCTGGAAAAACTTGTATAAAACATAGACAATAAGAGCACAAAGCTTGGGGCTGTAGAGATGAGCTGGCTCAGCGGTTAAGAGCACTGGCTCTTCTTCCAGAGGACCTGGGTTCAATTCCCAGCACCCACCTGGCAGTTCACAACTATCTGTAACTCCAGTTCCAGGGGATCTGACATTATCATACAGATATACATGCAGACAAAACACCAAGGCACATAAAAACAAAAGCAAATACATAATTTTTTTAAAAGCACAAAGCTTACAATTTAAATGTTTCTTGCTAAATTAATATGTGAGTTTACATTGCTAAAACTTTTCAGCCACTTTGGGTATAGTCTGCTTTCTGAGAGGGTGTTTCAGAGCAGGCAAGAACCCCACAATGACATTGCTGCCATGGTGAAGGTGGAAACAGTTCAGAGAGGTGGGGGAACAACAGCAGAGTAAGAAAGAGGGGAGGAAGAAGAGGAGACAGAGAAGAAAGGGAAGAGAGGGGGCATAGGACAAGGAGGAGAGGCTCCTAAAGGAAAGATCTCTGAGAAAGAGAAAACAGAGCCTCTGAGTCAGGAGAGGAAGGACAGGTTCCACGCTTAGTTATTCGCATCCAGTCACATTTCAAAAGGGTGACTATAGCTTCTTTTTTGTTTGTTTTTTGGTGTGTGTGTGTGTCTGTAGCTTTATCAGGACTTCTGCCTTCAGAAGGGTAGCACAGATGTAATTTCCATACTCTTTCAGGTATGACTGGAAACCTGGATGTCACATACAAAGCACACGGAGCCTGCAGTGTGGAGTCTGACATGGATCCTTGATATCAGAGGGAAAACAAGGGGTGACTTTCAGGGGGATTCTCTATGCTTCAGCACTCCAGGCTGGGAACTAGACAAGCAGAGCACACAGAGAACCCAACAGAAATAGAGGATGAAACCAAAAAGAAAACAAAAAAAAATGCCAACAAAAAAACTGGTCTTCCTAACCCAAGGACCAGGAAGAGGATAGCTTGACCAAAACAGGAACCTTTTGGACAAATGTCCAGTTTCTCTGAGCAAACACCACTGACACCTGTGGGCCCACCTTCACTCCTTCATCACTGCCAAGCTTGTAGTAACAAGACGCACTGGGTCATGCCCAAGGCGGCCAGCCTGCTTGAGTCAAGACTTTCCCCACTGTCTAGAGGTACTGAAGCGACCCCACTCCATTCCTCCCAGGGTAGCATGGGAGGTATAAAGCATCCAGGCTCCTGTCAGCAAGACTCCCACCTCTGCTCTAACAGTGAAGAGCAGGTGCCCAGGCTTGAGGAAAGATGAATGCGAAACCTGGACTTAAACCCTTCATGGGACGAATGAGATGCCCCTGCTCATCAGAGTGATTTCAGAAGCCACAGAGAGAAGATTTAGAAAAGGTCCAGAATGTGAGAGTGAAGTACCTGGGATGGCGAGGGCACGATAGAAAACCCATCACACCAATAACCAGGGAAACGTCAACCTAAACAGAAACCTGAGATAATCAACACACTAGCATCGCTGCAAAGGCGAGACTACCAGGCAAGAACATGAACACAGACACCATAGCAGTGTTTCCATAAGTGACCAAGAACATGCTTGAACCAAATGAAAAATAAAGTTTAAGCTCAGTTTGGTGGGCACGCCTGTAATCCCAGCACTCTAGAGGCAGAGGCAGCTGGCTCTCTATGAGTTTGAGGCCAGTCTGGTCTATAATAGTGAGTTCTCAGATAGCCAAGGCTTCATAGTGAGACCCTGTCTCAATACACACAGCCACCACCACCAACACCAACACTACCAACACCAACACTACCAACACCAACACTCACATCATCATCATCCAAAGCTATAAAATAATTAGATAACTGGCTGGCTGGCCTCAGCAACAGAACAGAGGGAAAGAGGCAGCCCAGCATGTGTGTGGAGGTAGAAAAGCACTGTGAACAACTTGAACAACATGAACAACAGGCTTAAGAAGGAGGAAAGACCAGAACCTCGGAGACCTGTGGGAAATACCAGAGGATTTACTAGTAAGTCCTTGAAGAGGGGAGAGGTGGGAGTAGAAAAGTATTTGAAGCAATAATCACCAAGCGCTGAAGGTTAGTGGGTAAAAGCACATGTAGCCAATCTATGTGGACCTGAGTTCAGATCTCCACAAGCCACACAAAGCCAGGCGCAGGAGCAACTGCTGACATCCCAGCACTCTATTTTTAAAGTTGGTTCTTTAAGAGTGTCAAGATTCTTACAGTGTGTATGGTCATATTTACCTCCCTCTACTCATCCCAGATCTGGATGTTCTTTAAAAGGAAAACCTTCCAGATCAATTTGTACTCCTGTAATATTCTTGGTTGTTGTCGTAGTTAAGGTTTCATGGCTGTGAAGAGACACCATGATCAAGGCAACTCTTATAAAGGAAAACATTTAATTAGGCTTGGTTTACAGGTTCAAAGTTTCAGTCCATTATCATCAAGGCAGGAAGCATGCCATCATCCAGGCAGGCATGGTGCTTGAGAAGGACCTGAGAGTTCTACATATTGTTCCAAAGGCAAACAGAAGACTGGCTTCCAGGCAGCTAGGAGCAGGGTCTCAAAGCCCTCCCTCACAGTAACTCACTTCCTCCAACAAGACTATACTTCCTGATAGTGCCACTCCCTGGGCCAAGCATAGTTAAACCACCACAGTTGTGGACTCCCACTAGAGTGTGGTCAACTTAGCAAGTGACTATGCTTTTAGGGAAAACTGACCCTTCCTTTCTTAGCAGCCAGTGGCTCTGTGACTAGGGATGGGATTGTATGCCCCACTCCCTTCTCCATGTTAGATTTGCTCTGACTTGGGCTTGCATGGGTTTTTGCATGCTGTCACAGCTGTTGTGTGTTCGTACGTACAATGGTCCTGTTGGGTAAGAAAAGGTTTCCTTGGAGCCATCCACTACTGTGGCTCCTATACTCTTTTCACCCTGTCTCCTTTCTGTCATGATTCCAGAGCCTTGGGAGGAAGAAGTGATACGTGCATACATACATACATACATACATACATACATACATACATACTCCCTTTAGGGCTGAGAATTCTGCAGTCTCTCACTCTCTCTGCACCTTGGCCAGCTGTGGATCTCTATTATTCACCGTCTACTGCAAATAGAAGCCTTTCTGATGAGGATTGAGAGATGCGATAATTACAGATATATCAATAAGTCATTAGGACTTTGTTTAATATTATGCTCATTTCGAAGTGTAATAACAGTAGTGTCTCCCCTAAGGGCTATGACCTGCTCTAGCCATATGTTCTTAACCTGATAATGGTGCTAGGTACTAGTTTCATCTCATGGAACGAGACTTGAATCTAAGCAGAGAGTGGTTGTTTACTCCCGTGATGTCCACACCACTCTTGCACCACTGGGTATGTGTTGCTAAACCAGTCATGGCTGTAGCCGGTAGGATTCACAGCTGATGTGATTGATGATCACTTTTCTCCGGTAGTAACTTTCACAGCCCCTGCCAGCACTATGGAAGCCAGCCAGTAGGGGTGAAGCTTTAAGGTCCATCTCAGCTTAACTCTGTCGTGTTTTAGAAAAATGAAATAATTCACACTTAAATAGATGGCGCTAGAAACAGCCCTCCTGAGTGAGGTAACACAAACCCAGAAAGGCAAACATTGCATCTTTTCTCCTGCCTGTACGTGTTAGCCTTGACTCTCAACATATGTTTGTTTTGTTTGAAATACCAAAGATATCAGGAAATTCATAAGCCATGGGGGGGGGATGTTCAAGGAAAGGGGGATAGAAGGCACTAGTATCGGGGTGAAAGAGAAATAATGGAACAGGAAGGGCTAAACTGGGGTGGGGAAACGGAGAGTAGAGGAGGAAGAAAGGGGGAAGGCTAAATAACTACAAAGACCTTTTGAAAAAAACATGGAGACCTACTATTGTGGAAGCTTCATGTATAGATAGATAGATAGATAGATAGATAGATAGATACAGAGACAGAGAGACAGAGAGACAGAGACAGAGAGAGACAGAGACAGAGACAGAGAGAGACACCAGGAGGTATAAAAAAGAATCATTGAAATTTAGCAAAGAACATAAATCTACACACTAAGGAAGCCGAGAAAAATCTTAAATAGGAAAACCCCACAGAAGTTCACATCAAATTTCAAAGTTCTAAAGACTAAATCTGAAGGAAAACAAATTAAAACAACAAGAAAGAAAGCAAACTTCATCCAAAAGAGAAAATCAGTTTGAGAAGCAGTAGTGTTCTCATTGAGGTCCTGGGATCCAAAGCAGTGTTCAAGTTGTTCTATTAGTTCACATCAGTAGTATTGTTGCTATGCTAGGAATTGAACCCAGGGCCTGGCACGTATGAGCTAGGCAAATATCTACCACTAAGCTGCATCACCAGCTCTTTCAAGGATTTTTTTTTAAAAATATTTTATTACCTTTTAATTTATTAAAGACTTATGGTCTTTGCTGGAATTTCTAAACTATTTAATAGCTGAAACAAATTTATTAACAATGATTGATGCATTCCAAAGTATGCAAAGAAAATAGTCAAGACAGTCATTTGATAACTGAAGAAGTTAGAGGCCTGTGAAGGGCATGAAGCTTGTAGAAAGTCTGCATACTTCACTCAGTGATTAGCCATGATTGTAGAAGGCAGGACTACACACATTTTGTAGTGACATGATTGCTATATATTGTTTTGTTTTGTCTGAAGTCAGGAGTCGTACTAAGTAGCCAAGGCTAACCTTTAAAAAGATCCTCCTGCCTCAGCTTCCTGAGAGTGGGTTCATAGGTGTGTATCACCACACCTGACTCTCTAGTTCTATATTTTGATTATTTTGATGGTTTATTGCCATACACATGTAAGGACATATTGTCTAATGTTAATTTCCTGGGTTGGGCACTATACTATAGTTACAAAATATGTATCCATTATGCAAAACTGGGTCAAAGGTATACTAATTCTCCTGTAATGCCTTTTGGAACTTTCTAGAAACTTAAAAGTGTTTCAAAATAATTTTTTCAAGGGGTGAATTTGGTATACCACAATAAGGCATGAATTCGAGAAAATAAGAGGATTTGCATCTTAATTCCAACTTTTTGGTTGCAAATGATAGAAATCTGAGTCCAATCTATTTAAATAAGTTGTGAATTAGTCAGCTTATGGTCCCAGGAATAAGAGAGCCTTTTCTATCATTCAAATCTAAGATCCCAGAAGAATGCTAATGTGCCTAGCTTGATCACATGTCCACCCTGGGCCAATGGTTGTGTCCCAGAGGTCAGGTGCTCTGATTGCCAGCACTCCCCTTCTCCCCCAACCCCACCTGGAGTAGGCAAGACAATACCCTTCCTAGAAGGAATGAACTCTGGGCAGCATGTCCATGAGCCCACCGGCTGTTCTCCAAGGATCACAGAAGCTTGAGAATATTGAAAAAAAAAAAAAAGACTCACTTTGCTGGAATAATGCAAAACAGGCAGGACTAATTCACCAGCAACTGAGCCTCATAATCCCATTAAGTCAAAAGGAGTGTAACTTAAAATACACAGCACACAGCAACCTAGCACATTTCATAGCTTACCTTGCTTGGCCTCACTCAGTGTGCCCAGAACACCTTCCTTACTAGCTTACAGTGGAGGAAAAGCATCTAGCACCAGCAAATTCTACACTCTAGTGGGAAACCTGATGTTATCTGTTGAGTGTTGTATTAAAGTGAAAAATGATGGGAAATCATTGTTAAGTTAAAGGCTCTCAGCAGAACTACTATAAGTCAGAGCATCTATATTGATACTATAGAATTTCCTTTTATTTTGTTTTATTTTCATTTGTGTGTATGGCAACTGGAATGAGAGTGGCCCCCATAGGCTCAAATATTTGAAGGCATGGTCCCTAATTGCTGGAACTGTTTTGGGAAGGATTAGGAGGTGTGGCCTTGTTAGAGGAGGTGTGTCACTGGGGGTGGGCTTTGAGGTTTCAGAAGGTCATGACATGCCCAGTTAGCTCTCTCTGCCTCATGCCTGTGGCTCAGGATGTAAGTTCCAACATGTTCCCGTGCCATGCCTGTGACTGCTTCTGTTCTAGCACCATACCTATAACTGCTGTCACATTCTAGACCATGATGGTCATGGACTCTAACTCTGCAACTGCAAGCCCCAAATTCTTTTATAAGTTGCCTTGTCATGTTCTTTTGTTTTGAATATAGAAAAGTAACCAAGTCTCTCTCTCTCTCTCTCTCTCTCTCTCTCTCTCTCTCTCTCTCTCTCTCTCTGTGTGTGTGTGTGTGTGTGTGTGTGTGTGTGTACTTGAGTGCCCAAGGAGGTCAGAAGAAGGTGTTGGATTCCCTGGAGTTGGTGTTATAGGACATGGTACTGGAACTTTCTAATTCACTGCATCATACCAAGAACCTGGGAGGTGGTTGAGGTCATTATTGCTACTTGCAGAAGAGACAGTAAGATGGAGATTGGATGCTGGGAAGCAAAATTTGGTCCTCTGCAAAACAATAAGGACTTTTAACTGTTGAGCCATCTCTCCAACTCCACCCAACTCCTCCTCTTTGAGATATGAGTTCACAGTGTTGCTTATTGTGGAACCAAACTAGAGATGACCCTTCCTACAGTGCATGGTTCTACAACTTTCCAAGTCACTGAATCATTCTAAGACCTGTGAAGTGGTTGAGATTCTTATTGCCTTATACAGAGGGGACAGTGGCATGGTGGTTGACCAGATGGTTGACACCTTGCAAACTTTTCTTTGCCCTTGTTCCCAAATATAAATGAATTTGCTTCTTGCCTGGCCACAAATGGCATTTGGGTCTGGGGGATATAAATTAAGGACATTTTTGTGTTTTATGGTGATATTTTCTATAAAATATGGGCTTAAGTCCCAAGGATTTTGCTGTTGTCAAAACAGATGAACAGTGTGAGTCACAGGGCAATCTATTTCAAATCTGGTCCCTGCTCCCAGTGCTAAAATCATTTCAAAAGTGACCATGAGCGTGGGAATGACTGTCATCTTGAGGAAGCAACCTGGTCCTACCCCAGGAGGCAGAGTCCTCAAGCTTGCCTCTGGTCTGCCTTGTGGTCCCTCAGCACAGAAGGAGGGCCACATCCTCCACACAGCTCCAGGTGCACAGGGAGGAGCTGCCCGCACTCTGAGGGTTCTCCTGACCTCACAGTGCCCAGTGTGCTCTCGTCTTTCAGCCAAGCTGCCAACTTTCCTCTCTAGCCTTCAGATTAAGACAAAGAATTGTCCTTCAAAAATCATGCCTGGACTTTTGTGTTTTTTCTTTCTTTGTTGGCGTCTGTTTTCAGTGGAAACCTGATACACACACACACACACACACACACACACGGGTGGGTTAGGGAGAGAGGGGGCACTGCATCAGGGAATTAAAACCATTCCCCCACCCCAGGGTTTGCGTGAGACTTCTCTGAGACACTCAAAGAACATTCTAGAAAAATAATGTTCTGAACCAAATGGCCGTCAAAGTGTTAGTCCTGAGGCTCACCCTTGCTACATGAAACATATGCTTTAATAACAGTGACAGTAATCTTACTGAGATTTAGAAAGTGTATTCCTCCATCTACCTGAGCACAGAGCTGGGCTGCCCTACTGGCTAGCTGTTGGTTCAGCTGGGAGACAGAGGAGTAAGAAATTCTAACTTAATAGGTTCTTTTTAAAGGTTTAATTTAGTGTGTGTGTGTGTGTGTGTGTGTGTGTGTGCGTGAACATGAGTGCAGGTAGGTGCCTATGAAGGCCAGAAGAGGGTGTCAGAGCCTCTGGAGTAATAGGCAGTTGTAAACCAATCAACACTAGTGGAAAATCAGTACACCTCTTGTCTTCTAAGCCGTCTTCCCTGTCTTAACAGGTCTTTGTTGTTTGTTTAATGAATGTTACAGGGCAAAGGTTATAGATATAATAGCTCCTGACAGGAAGGTCTCTGGACTTAATGACCTAGGTCAAAATCTGTTTTGCCATGTGCTAGCTCGGTGAACGTCAGTGTGTTATCTGGCCGTGCGGGAGCTGAGATGCAGATGGAGTGGTGGCAGCCTGTAGAGTTGTTGGCTGTTCGATGAGTTAGGCAGTGGGACGCATCAGTGGGGTGATTTTTGCGTCATGTTTCCAGGATGTCTAACAAATGGCTTGTATAGACGCAGCATCAGTCGCAGCATCAGTGCACAGCTTTCCGTCTGTATCATTCTGCTCTCAGTCGTCGTCTCCCTTGCTGCTGATGAACATTTGTGTCTGTAGATGGCCTAGGTAGACTGCCATGGAAATGGATAATCAAACTCACTCCCAACACCTTTGGGATCACCTAGCAGAAACATCTCTCTCTGGATTGTGGAGAAGACCATGACAGAAGCCACCCTAAGCTTA
This sequence comes from Grammomys surdaster, assembly GCF_004785775.1. Taxonomy (NCBI): domain Eukaryota; kingdom Metazoa; phylum Chordata; class Mammalia; order Rodentia; family Muridae; genus Grammomys; species Grammomys surdaster. The sequence continues at coordinate 2,509,145 of NW_021604747.1, read as the reverse complement.
TCTCTGCCCTGCACAGAACACACACACAGCTGTTGCATCTTAGCTAGGTAAAACTGAAAACTACCATCTTCCAGACATCGGCTGTGTACCGGATACTTTACATGTCTCATTTCAATCTTCATGATGATTTTGAAAATAAATGTGCAAATAAATGGTTTGAGAAATGTTAATTTACTCCAGAGAGCAGCAAAACCAGAACTGGAAGATAAGTCTGTGCCACTCTAAAGTCGGTGTCTTTCCCCAATTCCTATGTTCTTAGCCAACATTTCAGTTATTGTGACAAAATGCCTGAGATAAGTCAACTTTAAAAGAGGAAAGGTTTACTGTGACTCAGGTCTCAGAATTTTCAGTCCACAGTCACTTGCCCCATTGCTTTGGACCTGTGATAGCACCTGGCAGGAGAGACCTGCTTGGTTCCCTGAACCCTTATCAAGCACCTCATAACTGCCTGTAATTGCACCTCCAAGGCATCTGACTCTCGACCCCTTTTCTAGCCTCTGTGGACACACACAAGGATATTTAACTAAAAAAAAATGTTTTTATAAAGATACACACTATGGACCCTGAGCTGTGAAGGATCACGGAGTAAGGATGTACCACCCACCTGCTTGGTGGTGCCAACCCTACTGTAAAGGAAACATAAGTGCTTCAATTCTGTACTGGGATACAGCTTTAAAGATGCAGACAGCCTGCTGAGATAAATTCCCACTGAAGTGTAAGCATCTGACATAAGATCCTTTCTTGATATCAGATTTGACCATGGCAGGAACAGAAGGGCACTGGTCCCAGAAAGGGAGGCCAGATCAAACTTAGGCCACCACTTGCTGCATTCCTTGTAGGTTTACCTGCCCTAGAAAACTGTGTTTTTATGTCTGTGCCTCAGAGGATTGCCAGACGAGAGAGAGAGAGAG
>NW_021604747.1:2487877-2507834 GCF_004785775.1 Grammomys surdaster | reverse complement strand
GAGAGAGAGAGAGAGAGAGAGAGAGAGAGAGAGAGAGAGAGAAAACTAGTATTTTGACGTAAGTATGTCTTGGCTCATGCAATCAATATTCAGGACTAAACACTGTAGTTTAAAGTTGAGACTCACACTTAGCTGGTGAGCCTCTCTATTTCGCTTGGCAACCCTACTTCCTTGGCCTGAAAGTTTCCCACTGGATATCTCACAGATGGAAGGGTAGTGATGCAGCCCCAGGTATCTGGACCTCAGAGTCAGGCCCAGTGCCTGCCGCACCTTCAGTGGAACTGTCCTCAAGCAGCACTGAGCCGGAGCCAGCCAGTTGCCTATCTAATGCTAGTGCTGAGGTGGGGATGGGCGCTGGCAGGGTGGAGCTTTGTTCTGTCTCTTGGAACTTGTGTGTTTGTTTCTATTACTACCCTAACAAGTAACCACGAATTTAGTGGCTCAAAGCAACACACATTTATTATTTCTCTCACTGCTTTCCCTCAGCACATCTCCCACCTCAGCCTCCTAAATGCTGGGATTACAGGCTCATCATTGGCTCACAGTCTTGTCCATCTTCAAAGCCAGTAGCAGTTCGTGGTATCACTAACTGTCCTCTGCGTCAGCCTCCTGACAGATCTCTGCCTTCTTCTTTGTGTGTGTGTGTGTGTGTGTGTGTGTGTGTGTATGTGTGTGTACTTTTTTGAGACAGTTTCTCTGTGTAGTCTGGTTGTCCTGAAACTTGCTCTGTAGATCAGGCTGGCCTCAAACTCAGAGACCCATCTGCCTCCGCCCGCTAAGTGCTGGGATTAAAGGTGTGGCCCACTACCTCCTGGCTCTCTACTTTCATCTTATGCTAAAAATCTCAGCATTGCCCTGACCCCATTCAATGAATCTAGGAAGGTCTCTTTACTTTAAGGCCATTGGTTAATAAATGAATTATACCAGCAAAGCTCTTTTTGTACATGATGTAGTATATTCAAAGGCGGAACAGAAGGGGACAAAGGTAATGGGCTCATAATTCTCTCTACACTCTAGGCTGGCCAGGGTTGCTGCACATCCCAAGAACAACCCCCATAATGTCCAAGCGCACAGTTCTGCCTATGTCCACTCTGTTGCTGAGTGAGATAATCATGTTGTGTCATCAGTTTTATCGTCACTGAGCCCAAACACCGGACACAACAACTTAAAGGAGGAAGGACTTACTCTGGCTCATGGTCTCAGACCATTAAGTTCACGAGTACACACTTAGGCTTAGGCAGCTGTGCAAGCACATGGCGGTGGGGACAGATATTCACCTCATAGCTGACAAATGCAAGAACAAGATGAACCTCATGGGTTTTCCAGTAGTGTACTTCCTCCAGCTGGCCCCTGAAGTTTCTAGACCCTCCAAAAGTATATGTGCACCATTCAGGAAACATTGCACATGAAGGGGAGAAAAGATTGTAAGAGGCACAGGTTAGAAAGATCTACTACAAAGCAGTATCTTCGGTATATCTCGGGGCCTCTGCACTCATGAGCTCGCAATAACTGTGGTTGTCTGTGTAACCTCCAGCATAGGTGGGAGAGAGGCCCTCGAAGGACCACCATAGATGAGGAGCTTTGGCAACTGAAGGCTGTTGGAGAGCCAGTTGTATTTAAAGAAGTGCCACCCAACAGGTTGCCCATGCTCCAGCGGCTGGCCCATAACACCCATGCACATTAAAGATAATACTGGTTGGATCCATTATGCTGAAAAAGGAAGACGTGGTGTTAGGAGGGGGATGTGGTAGAGGAGGGTTCTGGAATGAGTTGACTCTGTTGTAGTGGGTTGACATAATTAAACTACATTGCTTATATGAATGAAATTCTCAACGAATGAATACAAACAAGTAAGTAAATCAATAAATAAAAACAACTCTACAGCTGTCAAGCTGGAGATTGAGTGTTTAACGCATGTGCCTATGGGAGATATTTCATATTCAAGCCATAATAAAGTAGAGTCAAAACATCTTCACCCTGAATCAAGTCCATCTAAATATTTAAAGTCAATGGCTGTGCTACCTGTTAGTACACTGGAAAGAGTCTAGCTTTTGACCAAAGACCTGAGAGTGGCTTGCTCTGCACTGCCATATAGCCAACCAGGAAGACTCTGAACATCCTCCCTGGTCTTATACTCAGCTCACTGTCTCGGTTAGAGTGTCTATTGCTGTGCTAGAGCACCATGACCAAAGGGAGCACGGAAGGAAAGGGATTGTTTCAGCTTCAAGTCTCAGGTCACATCCATCACTGAGAGAAGTCAGGGCAGGAAGTCCAGGCAGGAATTGAAGCAGGAGCCATGGAGGAGTGTGCTTACTGGCTTGCTCCCCCTGGTTTGCTCCATTTCTTGTCTTGTTCACCTCAGGACCACCTGCCCAGCCATAATGGGATGGACGCTCCCCCACCAGCCATTAATCAAGAAAATGCCCTGTAGGCTTTTCCTCAACTGAGGCTCTGTCCTCTCAGGTTACTGTAGCTTGTGTCAAACTGACAGAAAACTAGGCAACACAGCCATGTTGCTCCATCTAGAGCGTCCTTCCCAGGGAGTCTTGAGCAGAGGAGCTGGGCTTAGGCTCCACCTGAGCGCAGTACACAGGGCTCCTTTCCTCCTAGGCCTTGCCCCACCTCCCTAACTCCACCCTTGACGCTTTGATCCCAGGTCTATAAAGTGCACGGTTTTGCTGAGTCCCTCAAAAGTGAAAACCCACACTGGGCATTGCATGCACCCTGCACAGCTGGTCCTTGCTAGGGCCATTCCATGGCAGAAAGTGGAACTAGGGGTACCTGGGCCTTCTCTTTCACCTCTTGCTTGTAACGTTACGTGTAACTGCTACAGCCTCATGGCTGGCATCATTTGGCTTGTGCAAATCAGCGCTCCTGAGAGCCACAGACCTAACTGACAGTGCAGCCAAGAGACTCCAGCAGCGCTATGAATTGCTGGGCTAGTGCATTCATGCATTGACTGATACTTATTCAGCCCCATTAAGGTCTGGACACCAGCTGGGTACCAAACATGCAGAGATAAATGAGCCCTGTTTGTCACTGGCAGGAAGCTCTCACCTCCCTTAAGTAGGTCTGAAGTAATTCACTGTCATCAAGGATTGATTCAAAGCCTCACTTCTGGCCCCAGATCTCATATAATCCTCCGGACTCAAGGATAATCTTTATTCTCTAAATAAGTGGACTGAGGCCCCAGGAACACACACACACACACACACACACACATACACACACACATACACCACAGGTTTTTCCAAGACAGGATTTCTCTAGCCCCAGCTGTCCTGAACTCCCTCTGTAGACCAGGCTGGCCTGGAACCCAGAGATCCTTCTGTCTCTGAATCCCTAGCACTGGGATTAAAGCTGTGTGCCACCACTGTCTGGCTATCTATCTGTCTATCTATCTATCTATCTATCTATCTATCTATCTATCTATCTATCTATCTGTTTTTGTGACAGTCTCTTTGTGAAGCTCAGTTCAGCCTTGATTCACAATCATTTTGCCCCCCCCCCCACCTTCCAAGTGAAGAAACCACAAGGGTACTCCACTACTCCTGGTGAGAACAAAATCTTCTCAGCCAACCCCACCCCACTAGTGTGTGATGGATTTGAGATTCAAACTCTGTAAGGTACTCCTTCATGGCAGCTAGAGAGAGGCTCCAGAGAGGGACCCGAAGATGAAGCCTGAGCTTCCTGAGGCTAAAGGGTGGGAAGCTGTGGTACCTCAGGACCTTGGAAACCTAAAGTGCTGTGCGTACTATAAATGTCACTATTACAATTGTTACAAATTAATTCTTGTTACTTGTATTGAGACTTTCAGAAGTTTCAGGTCTGGCTGGGACTCTAGATCAATTGGTCAAGCATAGACCTAGCCTGCTCTACATCACGTCCTAAGTTCAGTCCTCAGTATCCCATAAATTGGGTGTGGTGGCCTGAACTCAGCACTCCAGGAGTGGAATATCAGAAGTTCAAGGGCATCCTCTTCTGCACAGTCAGTTTGAGGCAGCCTGGGCTATATGATATCTTGAAAAGAGAAGGGGGTTATTCCAAGCCACCCATAAGTCACTATGAAAAGGCATGGTTTCTCTCTGAACTGCAACATCCCAGATAGACTCGGACATGGACCTCATTTACAGAAGTTCATCTGGGCTTTGTACTGATGGCAAGAATACTCAAGGCCATGAAGTCAATGGTCTATTCCAGGAGGGCGCTAGAGAGTCCATTTTTGTACAGTGATCCACTAAACACAGTGCCTCTCAATGAGGCCATTTAAAGACCAGCATCCTATGTAGATATAAAGAACCCATTTATTCCACCTCACTGGCTTGATGGAAAAGCTAAGTGTGGGTGTGTACAGAATGCCGGTTGATAATAAAGAGCACAGCCCAACCCGGAGCTAGGAGGAGGGCGAATGTGAGCATGATGTAATGGGCTCCTCCCTAAAAATGCTTCCCTGAGTCTCCACAAGCGTGATAGCATTGGCAAACATTGACGTTAAGTGCCTCTGCCTGTGCTCTGTGCAGCCCTGCCAAGGATGGATGCCAGGAAGCCCAGCCCTGGCTAGAGTCCAACCCAAAGCGCCTTCTGATTTCAGGTTGTGGATGCTAGCCAACTTCCCAGCCCTTTCTCTCCAGGCTCCCTGTGTGGACTAGAGGCCTAGCCTGGCCCAGCTTTGCCTCTCCCCTAGGGATAATTCTGCAGCCACAGAACAAACACAACTTCTCCTGTCAGGTCATCTCCAGACGGACTTAGGTCAGTCAGACTGAATCAGGTCAGGATGCTCTTTCCTCTTTGATCTTTGCTCAGTCCAGACAGAAAAGTTTAATGTACAAACAAGGAAGACTGACTTCTACCCTGCTGCCCCAGGAGGCGACCAGATCATTCTGCCCATCTCCAGCATCTTCACTTCCAGTGATGTGCACTGAAGAAGGAGCAGAGAGCTCCTTTGGGAGCTTAGCAACAGTAACGGCTGCGGTCCTGTTCAGTTACATCTTCTCTCGGACTACACATCTACTGAGCATCTACTGCACGTAGAAAGTCCTTTGTTGGCCGTGCACAGGAGAGGGATGAGGGAAGGGAGAGACGTGATTGCAGCTGTTCAGATTTTAGTGTCTACTGTTTCAAACAGGCAGAGTGTTGAAGGGCATGAGCTAGAAGACGCCCTTGGAATTATTTCCTATTAGTTCTGAATGTGTCACAAACACGCCATAACAGGCAGGGCTGGTGCTGACAGCTGGCTTCTCTCACATGCCTTTCCGGTCACTGGAGAGCAAGGCCTGGAAAGCCTGCATTCTCCAGGCTGAGCCCAAGGTGTGTCTGCTTAAAGGCAAACAGTTAGTTTCGAGTCTGTTAGTGGACACTCTGGGGCTTTTAGTGTACTCATTTTTAATTCATGAGGTTGAAAGCCTACTCTGGAGCTGGCTCTCCAACCCTAACAGGCCGGTCTGAGAATTTGGGGTGGCAACATTACAGCAGAGGGCTAGCAGAAGCCACGCCTCAGCTGGGGCAGAGAAAGTGATGACTCACCCAAGGCTGGTAGGTTGGGTAGGAAGCAGCTGACTCTCTTGCTGTTCTAGATGTGGCAGGCTAGGAATGGAGTTGGGGAAGGGATGGGGGTAGGCGGGATGGACGGTGTCCTGAATTCCCTGGGATGGACAGCAGGAACATCTTGGTAGGAGTTTGTATCCATTTTCTGTCCCATTCTTGGTTTGTCTGTCTGTCTGTTTGTTTGTTTGTTTGTTTGTTTTTAGGGATTTTGAGAAAGAGTTGAGCACTGGAATGAGCTGAAGGAGTCAAAGTAGGAAGGTTATAACCTGGCATTGTAAAGGCTTGTACATAGGAACCCAGAGTTTTCTAGGAAGCTAAGTAGAACCTGCGGGCACACAGGACATGGGCTCCTTGTGGAAGGAGAGTCTACTTTGATGCTCAGAGCACCTGGCAGGAAACCTCCAACACTCACTGTAAAACACAGTTAATAATAGAAGCCACCTGTAGGATTGCCTGGGAAGATGAATGAATCAAAACCATGAAGCCACCAGGACAATGTATACTTCCGAGTAAAGGTTTAAGATTTTTGGTTATTTTTATGAGTTGAGAGGAAGACAATCGCATGCCAACAGCAACAGGTGCACAGACACTGGTTGTTAAGTTAGGACTGGAATTGCAGAGCCAGATGTTTTTCTATCTTAAGAAGCCATGCTAATGACAGAGCCTGCAGGAAGTGACACTGCACCTGCTGAGCCCAAGCTGGGTGCCTGGATGTGGCTCTTTCCTTCCTCTAAGCCTCAGGTGTGTCTCCTTGATTGTCTGAGCCTGGAGACCTCAAAACACAGACTCTGGCTCCTGGACCTGGAGAGCTGCGGCTCCGCCTTTCTTACTGTTGAGTCTCAAACCCTGGGATAAATGGCTGAGATGCCTATTTAACCAACCAAAGCGAACCTGGTGACCAGGTTCTCCCAGCATCCCTCAGCCCCTACCTGTTACAAGGTCTTCTTGGGTTGCATACCTGGCCCCCTCTCTGCCTACCCTGAACTCTCCAGCCCAGAGGTGAGCTGCTCTTGCCTATGTAATCCAACTGTTTCTATAGCCTGACCTTTTTGTACCTTTGCCCTCCTGGATGTTGTACCTGGTTCCCCTCTCTCCCCTCCCCCTCCCCCTCCCTCGCCCCTCACAGGGTCACAGCCACTCTGGACCCTCCCAGCTGTCCCTGCCTCCTGATATGCTGTCCCACATATTGACAATAAACTTTCTCCTCCAGCAGACCTAGGAGCAGTCACGTCCTTCCTTCTTATCTTTGTCCATTCACTTACAAGCTCCCTGTGAGGGTGAAACCAGCACCGTCCATAGCCTCTTGATGGAGCCTGGCACGGTGGTCTGCACACCTATATCCCAGAACTTGAACGGCAAAGGTAGAAGAATCACGAATTTGAGGCCAGCTTAGACCATATCATGTGACTTCATCTCAAAAACAAAACAAACAAAAATAAAACCCAACAACAACAACAAAAAAAAACAAGCACTGATTGCTGACAAAACTGTACAGTCTGTGCTGCCAATGGGCCAGTAGACAGAAGGCCATTGGAAACTGATGTTTCAGTTTTATCTAAGCCAAGCATTAATCACAAGTGATTAGTGAATCCCTCATTGGACAGCTCTGGTCCTACATTTAGAGGCCAAGGTCAGGATTCTAATCTTTGTTAGAGCCATAGTCCAGACTGTGTCCAAAATCACACAGGTTTTAGGATGAAGGCAGAGTAAAAATGTACCATCAACACACCCAGAAACGACAATAAACATGTGTATTCTTTGATGGGCCTGAGTCAGTAGGCTTCCTGATGCTGCCTGAGGGGAGGCTCTTCTCTCATTCTGACCTGGAACTGGGGCTTTGTTATTGTCTTTGTGTTGGTAAAGAAAGAATAGAAGATAACCTATGACCATGGATCCTACAATAGTTTCAGCTCATAATCTTCAGGTTTGGGTTGTTTTCCTCACATGACTTCAGTGTGTACCTTTCAGAGACCACATTACATAGAAATGGGCCTTCTCAGCTGGATAGATGGAAATCTGGATGAATTCAGGCAAGGCCATAGGTTTTTTATTGTAGCATAGTGAGAATAAGAAATTGAAATGCATAAGGAGCAAGATTTTTTTAAAAAGCCAGATGTATACGCTTACAATCCCAGAGCTTGGAAGATAAAGCAAGAAGAAAGTTCAAGGCCAGGTTTACCTACATAGCCAGTTGAAAGCCAACCTAGACTACAGGAGACTCTTCACCAAAGAAAAAGAAAAGGGTTCTCTATAAAATTACTTTCTGTGAATTAGTGAGCTCAGGTTGAAAATGGCAAGTGTTGCAACAGACTATCGTAGAAAGATGAGACAGAAAAACATCTTGGTCCTTAAAATGCTTTTTTTGTTGTTGTTGTTTGTTTCCTGGCTTTTTGAAACCTGTAGCAGCCTTGACTGGTCAGAAACTTGATATGTAAACCAGACCATGAACTGATGTATAGATCCAACTGCTTCTGCCTCCCAATTACTAGGATTAAAGGTGTGCACCGCTAAGCCTGGCTTGGTCTTTACATTCTTCATGTCAGTGAACTAAATGACACAAATAAGTCTTCATAGCAACACAAATTTGGAGCATTAAATTTCACATGAACAATAGCTTTCTTATGCTGATGCCTAGACTGTGTTTTCATGAAACTCATGAATAGGCCTTCATTTCCAGTGTGTGCCTATGTGTGCCCATGTGTGCCCGAGTGTGCTCCTGTGTGCCTGTGTGTGCCGTGTGTGTGTGTGTGTGTGTGTGTGTGTGGTGTGTGTGTGTGTGTGTGTGTGTGTGTGTGTGTATGTTTAGAGAGGCTAATCTAGCTTAGAAGGCAAAACAATTCTTGCTTTTGTGTGTGAATCTCTCTTTACTGAGCTTATCTTGGGCAGGTTCTCTGCCATTTTAGGCACTGTTCTTTTAAAAATATTTTTAAAATGTGTTCTTTGATAATTTTATATTATGAATACAATGTATTTTAGTCATATCTACCTCCTTCTCTCTCTTCCAAGTTCTCTTAGAATTCCCCACCCATCCTCCTCCCGGTTTCATGTCCTTTTTTTATCTGAAGGAAAATTCTGTGTGTGTGTGTGTGTGTGTGTGTGTTAATTTATTCTTCTCTCGTACAGTACATCCTGACTGTAGCCTCTTTCCATTCCTCCCAGTCCTCCTCTCACCTAGATCCACTGCTCTTCTGTTTCCCTTCAGAAAAAAGTGAGTCTTCCAGGGATATCACCAAACACAGCATAACAAGGTACAATAAGACTAGCCACAAACCCTTATATCAGGGATTGATGAAGCAACTCAGTAGGAGGGTCCAAAAAGTAGGCAAAAGAGTAAGAGATACCCCCTCTTCCACTGTCCCATAAAAACCCCAAGCCAAACAACTACAGCATATATGCAGAGGACATAGTGCAGACCCAGGCATGCTCTGTGATGCTGTTTCAGTCTCTGTGAGCCCCTATGAAACCTGCCTAGTTGATTCCGTGAGCCTCATTCTCATAGAGTCCTCAACCCCTCTGGCTCCTATGATCCTTTCTCTCCCTCTTCCTCAGGATTCTCATACTTAGCTCCACCTAATAGTGTTTGGCTGTCGGTATCTGCTCCCATCAGCTGCTGGAGGAAGCCTCTCTGATGACGACCGGGCTAGATGTGGGTCTATGAGTATAGCAGAATATCGTTAGGAGTCATTGCATTGACTGTTCACGCTTGGCTCTACTCTCGGTCTCTGCACCATCTTGCTTGTTCCAGGCCATCATGTCTTCTTTTTTAAAACCACCTAAACCAATTAGTGTATGTGCCCGGGTGCTGTCCACTGAAGCATGTGACCTCTGTTAGAGACCACACCCCTAAAGAAAACTGACTCTCCTCCCCCATCTTCCCACTGTCAACAGCACCTCGGCTAGGGTAGGGCTTTGTGAGCCCCTCTCTCACACATGCTTCAGACTGGCTTGATCTTGGACAGGCCTCACTTAGGCTAGCACAGGGACTGTGAGTTCGTACATGCAGGAGTCATCTCATATCCCCAAACTAGAATGTTTCTTAACTCAACTAAAAGCTGCTTGTTTGAGTTTCTAGGGCAAGTGCCAAATTATTGAGTCCTACCTAGATCAAACATTCCTGCAGCTACAAGACACCCAGTGTTTCCCACAGAGCTATCCACCACTGTGGGTTCCCATGACCCAAGACAGTACATTAAATATGATCAAAGAGGAAAATAAATCGACATCAAATATAGATATTGGTGAGGTGACTAATGAACTAAAATAATGGCAATGAAGTAAGATAGATTCCCAAATGCACCTGGCTGGAGCTAGAAGAGTGTACTTGTCTGGGACACTTGTGTGTCTCTTGAAGCCCTGGCACAGAAATGAGGCTGTCTTATGAAGAACTGGCCCCAGCGTCCCGGATCTTTCTGCTATCCTGCAGAGTGATAGCAGATTTCCTTCCACTCTGTCCTTACTCAATTCACCAGGCCACCTGAACTTGAACCACAGTTGTGCTCCAAACAGAAAGACTGTTTTTGTGCCTAACTCCACCCCTCAAAGCCATGAGAAGTCAGGCAGGGCAATAAGGACCAAGTCTCAAACCTGTGCCACTACAGAGCAGCTACACCTACCCTCCAGGAACCCCTGGCTCTGCCTATGCCCTAAGGGAACTCAAATCAAGCCTCAGCCTGCTGAGTCCTGTTCTGCTCTCAGGGTCTAGCTCAGGACCTCCCAGGGGTCTTTCTCCATTTTATTATCCTTCTCTCTGTGTGTGCCCCTCGAATTTTATCTTCACTACTAAGTATGCAGAGGAGCACATTCCAAATTGAATCCAGCCCTTCAAATGCTATTTCCCCTAGAATGCCTCACCCAAATTATGTCAACATTGACTAGGCTAGGGACTGCTGACAGGCCTCGCATCTGCATTGTTACTTGAAATCAAACAAGGAGCCAGCTGTTTCAACATGTGCATCCGCCTCTCTAGACACAAAATGAGCTAAAGCAATGACTCAAAGCACATTAAAAAGAGAGGGCAGTGCTTGCCGTCCTTCCTCTTCTCACTTGGGTTAAACATCTGAGCACAGGCCTTGCCCTTCAAAGTCCTGTCCTGGCTCCCTACTTGTGGGCTTCAAGGCTGCTTCATCCCAACAGGATAACGAGCCGCCTCCTTTACTCAGCTTCAAAGAGAAGGAACAAAATGCCTTTTTTTTTTCTTTGTAAAATTTCTCCCTTTGAGTTTTGTTTTTCTCTGGTGTCTGAGAGTTCCCAGGGAGAAACAATGCTGAAGGTTAGACAATCCAGCCTTTGCTATCAAAGCCCCTTCTCATTATCTGTGGCTTTGCGTCACTCCCAACAGGCACTGCAGCTTCTGTCCTCTTCTCTGCATGTATTCCTACCCTGATGTCAGCTGCCAGCAGGGTCAGACATTGCCCCCATGGCTGTAAAGATTAACAAGGCATGCAGACACCCTCCCTGATTGGGAAGTGGACAGAGTCACTTTCCCTTGGCAAGGACTCCCTAGGGGGTGTTACTGTTCCGTCTGAGCTACTTAGTCACAATTGTTCCCTAAGCTGAAGCTGGGAACTGCAGTCTCTCCACCCAAAGTCATTGTGCTGGAAGAACCCGCTCTCCCTTATTGCTGGTGCCTGTGTTGGTGGCTTGGTGCCTGGACTCCCACTGGGAGCCAAAGGCTCTTCTTTGCCTCTGCAGAGCCTTCTATCCTGTCTTTGTGACTAACAGCTTATGTTGAGTTTTGGTCTCCTAAACATTTTCAACATTAGGTGTTGATGGATATTAAACAGCAGTGTCCAGCAGGAACCCTTTGCAGATAATTTTGATTTGGTAACATTTGTTTTTGTTTGTCTAGTTGAATCACAATCTTTGACTATGTAATTAAAAAAGAAGAAGAAGAAGAAAAGAAAGCAGTTTCCTGATCTATACTGCTGATAACATGCCAGGCCTCCATTCTCTTCCCCCTCAGTCAGTGAGATCCAGAGTAAGAGCCAAAACACTTGTGTCCCATAAATTTGGGTATGTTGTGCCTTCATTTTGATTGAATTCTAGAAAGTCTTTGATTTCTTCCTTTATTTCTTCCCTGACCCAGAGATCATTGAGCAGAGAGCATTGTTCAGTTTCCATGGCTGTGTAGGCTGTCTGGTGTTTCTGCTGTTGTTGAAGTTCAGCTTTAAACCAAGAGCAGTCTGATAAGATGCAAGGCATTATTCCAATTTTCTTGTATCTGTGGAGGCCTGTTTTGTGAACCAACTATATAGTCAGTTTTAAAGAAGGATCCATGAAGTGCTGAGAAGAAGGTATATTCTTCAGTGTTTAAGTAAAATATTCTATAGATGTCTGTTAGGTTCATTTGATTCCTATTGTCTGTTAGTTTCATTATTTCTTTGCTTAATTTTTGTCTGAATATCCCATCAATTGATGAGAGTGGGGTGAAAAATAAATGGAAATCTACAACTGACTGGGGTGAGGAGATGGAGGGGTATCTCCAGGATGAGACAGAGACCTGGGATAAGGGAGGCACCCAAGAATGAATGGGGGTAACCTTAGGTGTGATTCATTACATTGTGGATATGGAACCTAAAGAGGCCACCTCCTGTAGCCAGGCAGGAACCCCAGTGGAGCTATAGAGACAACAACCCACCTACAAAACTTTCAACCCAAAATTTACCCTGTCTACAAGAAATGCAGGCACATGGGATGGAGCAGAGACTGAGAGACTAGCCAACCAATAAACTGCCCAACTTGAGACCCATCCCAAGGACAAGCACCAGTCCCTAACACAATTAATGATACTTTGTTATGCTTGCTAACAGGAGCATGTTGTTCTTTGAGAGGCTCTACCCAGCAGCTGACTCAGACAGATACAGACAACAGAGCCAAACAGTGAATGGAGCCTGGGGACTCTTATGGAAGAATAGTAGGAAGGATTATGGCCCTGAAGGCGATAGGTACTCCACAGGAAGACCAACAGAGTCAACTTACCTGGACCCTTGGGACTCTCAGAGTCTGAACCACCAACCAAAAAACATACATGGGCTGGATCTAGGCCTCCCCACACATGTATAGCAGATGTGAAGCTTGGTCTTCACGTGGGTCCCAAACAACTGGAGTGGGTGCTATCCCAAAAGCTGTTGCCTGTGTGTAGGATATGTTCTTCTAGCTGGGCTGCCTTGTCTGGCCTCAATGGGAGAGGAAGCACCTAACTTCACAGAAACTTGAAGCGCCAGGATATGTAGGGGGAGAGGATTACCCAAGAGGCTCCACCTACTCAGAGGAGCAGGGGAGGAGTAATGGGGGGATAATTGTAGGAGGGGTGACCAGGAAGGGGCCAGTGACTGGGATATCAAGTGAAAAAGTAAAAACTAAAATTAAATTTAAAAAAAGAGCCATAAAACAAAACAACAACAAAACTAGGCTTCAACAGGGAAAGAGCTCACTCTGAAAAGACAAATGAGACTCCAATTTTAAGGCCACCTGAGGAAGCCTGCCATGTTTCTATTCTTTGCTTTTGTTTTGTTTAGGAGAAACAGCAGTCTGGTTGCCATTTAGAATATGAACTTGAAGCCATTATTAGTTGGACTTTGTGTTCTCACCACATCAATAAACAATTCTGCTTCTATATGGTTATAACTTATTCATACAGACAATGTTCTGTGGGGCAAACCTTGGCTTGCCAAGCATAGCTGGAGAGCAAACTTTATTTCTAGACTTATCTTCCTTCTAAGACCTACCTAAAAGTATGACAAATGTCAAGGTCCTTAACATGGCTCATTACTTCGGTGAGGAATAAGATCATCAAGGAGACAACTAAGGGAAAGAAAAGGGCTTTCTATTGAAGAAGTCATTTCAGCGTCTTGCACTTAAATTACCTTAAGTGTTTCAGAAGCCTTTGCCGGTCTTGTTTGGGTGTAGTACTAGGGGTTGGCCTGAGTGATCTAGACATGCTATGCTGATTTTTTTCTAAAGTTACATGTGTTTATTAATTTTGTATGCCTGCCACAGCACTTACATGGAGGCTAGAGGACAACTTGTAGCAGTCGGTTCTTTCCATCCACCGTTGACCCCAGGTCATGCGCAGGTGGTCAGGCTTGGGGGTGAGTGTCTTTACCTTTTGAGCCATCTTACCAGACAGATTTGCACTCTACTACTGAGCTAAGTCCCCAGTGCCTTGAAAATTATAGCTTTAAAAGAGATTAAATGTCATATGAGCATGGAATTTTAGCATGTGTGTAAGTATGAATGTGTGTGTGTGTGTGTGTGTGTGTGTGTGTGTGTGTGTGTGTTACACTATGGTCAGTCTATAAGTGGCGTTCGAGTCATCCATCCAATAATGTCCACTTTTGAAATTCCTGAAGAGGTAGCTAGGGCATGCCTTTGTGACATCCTTCTTAATGCACTTCCCTGCCCCCTCCCACCTTGGGCCTACCCCACATCCACATACAATCCTACCTCCTAAAGACTGACCAACTCCAGTATTATAACAGGATAGAGACAAAACCTACAATACATGGGCATTTGAGGACATTAACACCAAGTAGCAGGTTCCAACTACCTGGAAGACTATTTGCTCTTTAGGGCATGAATTCTAGCACTATTGTGTTGGGAGCTGACTCCTAGCCAAAAGCGGCTATCATCTTTGCAGCCATCTCAGGCCATATACCCTGACAAGAGACTTGTTTTCAACAGCCTACAACAGCTGAGCACACTCTGATAAATATCTTGTTTTTCTCACATATCTTGTTTTGCTGTTTAGTGCCACCAGCTGCAAGGCGCACGAGATATCCACACTGCTGGGTGCACATGGTCTCCTCACTGCTAGGTAGGCGCATGTGATATCCACACTGCAAGGCACATGACGTAGTGCCTTCAGCTGTGCTTGTCCACGAGGGCAAGGCACGTGGTAAAGGGTATAAATACCCAGGATTTCCTTCCAATGAACGAGACTTGAGAGACTTGATCAGACTCCCTGTCTTGTCTCCATTCTTCGCGTCTCCGTCCCCACTCTCTCTCTTGCTAGGCCCTGACTCGAGGACCGGAGCAGCAGAAAGGGCAGCTACAAAGTGGCCCCCAGAACGTGAGGCAGCTCGGGTGGTTACACTATTGTATTTGATTTTCCTGTGCTGGGCATCAAACCCAGAGCCTGGCAAATGCTAGGCACATATACAAAGTTTTATTTACTATTTGGGTCTCAAATACTGCACTTATCATTATAGTTGACACACTGAGGAAAAATATAGACCAGGCATGGTGACTCATGCCTTTAATTCTAGCACTCAGGAGGCAGAGACATGCTGCTCTCTCTGAGTTTGAGGCTATCCCAGTCTCCACAGAGAATGTCAGGCCAGCTAGAGCCTACATTAATAGTTCTAAATGTAACTGATTTGAATGTCTCCAAAATTTCTCATTATTCACACAGAAGTCTTTAGAAGATTTTATTTTCCCTTTAGAATTATTAAGAAAAGAGAAAGACCTCAAATTGACATGTTAATACACATGGCATTAGGCTTGGCTGTTTTCCTGTTTTGTAAACACTGTGTCCTTGGTGACCAAATTCTGCCATAGTGACACCACATTGCATTTCTCTGGGCCTGACAAGGCAACCCGAGCTTGTGATTTTTATGTTATTTTAAAACTTACTTTATAGTATTTTTATTATATAATCAACATATGCTTATTCAAAAGAAATGAAAAGTGCAGATAAGAAAAGTAAAATTCCCTGTCAGCTTGCTCTGAATGTGGGACAATGTGGCATAGCTTTCTTATCTAGAAATACAGAGAGTTTTGTTTGCTTTGTTTCTTGAATCAAGGTATCAGATAACCTCTGTCTGTAATGAGAGATGGAAATTTACTCTTGAACAGATCTTTGTCCTGTGACTGTCACTTCAGTGCCACAGTTTAGATAAGAGTCTCGGTCCTGAATCCTCAGTTGACATAGGCCAGTTATTTGATTCCACAAAGCTGACTTTCTCTCCCAAGCCCTTTCCACTGATAGTGGTGAGCACATGTTTAGGGAAGACCAGCCTATGGGTACTGTAGGAAAACCCAATATGCCCTATATATATGACTTTGTGAAGCAAAGCAAATCCAGATTGCTCATTGGTGCAGTGGCTAAGCACTGTCTTCTTTAAGAAGAGTCAGTAGTATCCAGTGCATATGCACCTGAGGCTTGGGCAGAGCTCAGGACCAATGGGGTTATCCCAACAGTAGCCAAACACCATTTTCTGCAGAACGGTGGTAGGTCAGTGTGTATGTGTGTGTGTGTGTTGACAAAACACCATGACCAAAAAGCAAGTTAGGAAGGGAAGGGTTTATTCAGCTTACACTTCCACAGCACTGTTCATCAGTGAAGGAAGTCAGGATAGAAACTCAAACGGCAAGATCCTGGAGGCAGGAGCTGTTGCAGAGGCCATACAGGAGTGCAGCTTACTGTCTTGCTTCTCATGGCTTGCTCAGCCTGCTTTCTTATAGAACCTTGGACCATTGGCCCAGGGATGGTACCACCCACAATGGGCTGGGCCCTCCCCCATCAATCACTAATAATGAAAATACCCTACAGCTGGATCTTGAGGAGGTATTTTCTCAATTAAATTTCCCTCTTTTCTGATAACTAAAGTGTGTCAAGGTGATATAAGACCAGCCAGCAGGACTGGCCACCACCTGTCAACTTGACACAAACGGATAACTATTAAGCCACAGCTTTCCTTCTTATTCTCCCCCAAGATCTCACATTAAAGACAAATGACTTTAAAAGTTCCACAGTTTTTACAAACTCAAACACATTAAAATTTCAATCTCTTTAAATAAATATCCAATCTCTCTAAAAACTCCAAATCTCTTAAAAGTCAAAGTCTTTCAGCTGTGGGCTCCTATAAATATCAGAATTAAATTCCTTCTTCAAAAGAGAAGAAGCAGTCACAGTCTAAATGGAGCAAAACCAAACTCCAACAGTATAAAAAAAAAATCTCAGTGTTCAATTGTCTGGGAGTCACTCACGACCTTCTGGGCTCCTCCAAGGAGTTGAGTCAGTTCTCCAGCTCTGCCCTCTGCAGCACACGCAGGGTGTCTGCTAGGATCCAGCTTCCTCCACCCCACAGCTGCTGCTGTTCTTGGAGATCATCCCATGGCCCTGGCATCCCCCAAATGCTGAGGTCTGCTGCAACTGGGCTGCACTTTCACCAATAGCCTCTCATAGGCTCTCTTCATGGTGCTAAACCCTGACTTCTTTGCATGACCACTTCAGTTTTGGGCCTTGAACTGCCATTGGGGCTGCACCTTCGCCAATGGTCTCTCCTGGCCTGTCACAGTGCCAAGCCTCAGCTGCTCTTCATGATGCCATGCCTTCAAAACCAGTACCACCTGGGTGATTCCTAAACTACCAAGTTTGACTGCCACTACAAGGTACAACCTCAGCCTCTTCTGGACCACAGCTTCTGTGTGTTAACCCTGAAGAAGCGCTTCCCAGGAGACTTCACCTCAGTGATGCTGGTCTCTTTTCAACCATTGCTAATTTCTTTGCTCCATATAACTAGCATCAATTGTCCCAGTAAACAAAAGGTTTTACTTCAATATCGTTGGCCTCTTGTTAATTACAGCTGACTCTTCAACCCCAGCTGACCAGAATAAGAGAATCTCAATACAAATAGCAAATAGCTCTGATAGCCTTTAAACTCCCTCCGAAACTTCTCAAGCCAGGGTTCCATCTTCTGCACTGCTCTCAACATTCTCACCTTCCAGTCTCCTACAGAACATCCAGCTGAGCTCTCAACACTCAACAAAAGTCCTTCCACAGTCCTCCCCAAAACATGGTCAGGTCTGTCACACTAATACCCCACTACACTGGTATCAACTTGTCTCAGTTACAGTTTCTATTGCTGTGATGAAACCCCAGGACTGAAGCAACTTGGGGAGGAAAAGGTTTGTTAAGCTTACACTTCCATAGTACTGGCCATCACTGAAGGAAGTCAGGACAGGAACTCAAGCAGGGAAGGAAGCTGGAGGCAGGAGCTGATGCAGAAGCCATGGAGGGATGTTACTTATTGGCTTGCTTTCTACAACTTGTTCAGCCTGCTTTCTTATAGAACCCAGAGTCACCATCCCAGAGATGGAACTACCCACAATGAGCTGGGCCTTCCCCTATCAATTGATAATTATTTTGTGGAGGCATTTTCTCAAATAAAGTTCCCTCCTTTGAGATTTGGGTGTCAAGTTGACATAAGAGTAGCCAGCACAATTCTGTTCTTCCATTGGCCCTAATTAAAGATTTTAAAACAAGGAAATAGCCCTGTGTATAAGCCAAGAGTGTTCTTAATGATCCAGAAAAATAAAGTATAAGAAATTAAGGGCAGTCAAAACAGCTCAGTGGGTGAAGATGCCTCTGCCAAGCCTGGTAGTCTAAGTTTAATCCCCAGAATTCACACTGTAGAAGCAGAGAATTGACTTCTGAAAGTTCCTCTGACCGCTACATGGATACCCCAACCCCCATCCCACCCTACAAAACAAATGATTAAACAAATATAATAAAAAATTTAAAGACATTAACTTTGAAAACTTATAGAATAATTTTTCAGCCATTTCCTAAATATATATTTACATTTTAAAATTATATATCTTAACAAATAGTATAAAAGCTAAATGTACTGAAAAAATTACATGAAAAGGATCTGCTTCTAGTTATTTTTAACTAAGAGTATTATAAAATGAGCCTAAGACTTCATCAGAGGTCAAGTTTTTACAAAGATATAAAAATTGAACTAGTGTTGGTGGGGCCATATGTGGAGAATTCTGAAACCCTTGTAGCTGTGAGTCAGGACCTCTGGAATGTTGGAGAAGACAGAATGGCAGTAATCAATCTAGGGACCCGAAGGCATGCACTCGGAGAGCTGGTCCAAGTCTATTTTAGTAAGTGCACATGTCTCCAAAATGAAAGGTATTCTCCAAATGGTCAAATGGCATCTGAACCTCACAGTGTTGTGGCTTTTAGTTACAAGTATTTAAAAATTATTCAAATGTTAATAGACTCTCTAAAATGGTAGAGGAATGTCAAATATTTTAAAGGAGTTTGTGATGTGAGCCTGGTCTCCACACAGAGAGTGTAGAGGTCATTTGGGCTATTAGTTGTCACAACTGTGGGACGCTCTGACTATACAGACAATGTCAGGGTCATTCAGGCTATTTAGGTATCTCTGATCCTGCTTGTGGGAGTTTGATATAGTCTGGTGCTACAGATAATGCTGCTCACCAGGCTATTAATCACTTCCAATTTCTAGCTTTTTAGAGTGGAGAACAGGTTTCACATCTTTGCCATTGGAAAGATAATCCTGAGTGCTTCGCATTCCTGATTTCTCTGTGGGCCCAAGCACCTTTGTGCTGTGTTTCCAACAAAGGGTAACTTGATGAGCCTAGACTTGGAGGAAGGGAAGGAAGTGTTGCTGAGAGGCACCTTACATTCGAAGTGACCTTGGACCTTGAGAAGTCCCTTCCCCTCCTTGACTCCATTCCTCCTCAATTAAACAGAGATGATATTGATACAAAGTGTATTGGCAATTTCCACTGTTGAAAGAGATAATGCTCATGAAAGTACTGTGCAAATGCTATTCGCCTTCTCTCCGGGGATAGCAAACACTGGGCTGTCATTTCCTTCCTCTGGACAGTGTTGGAGGAGAGTAACAAATACCTTTCCAAGTCCCTCACCTCACCCCAGCATCACTGCTTCTAAAATGTGAATACAGCTTCACACCACAACTTCACATTGTCATTTGGAAAAGCAATATGGACTCTATAATGAATCCAGCTGGTGTTTTAGAGGACACCTGAGCATGGCATCTTGGCTGGATAACTCCTATGAGTGAGGAGGATAATCTTATGCATTTCATGTTTTGTTCCCACTACCTCCAACTTCAGAGACAATTGCTTTCACAGCTTGTTCCTGAATCCTCTCTCTCTCTCTCTCTCTCTCTCTCTCTCTCTCTCTCTCTCTCTCTCTCCTCTCTCTCTCTCTCTCTCTCTCTCCCCCCTTTCACACACACACACACACACCACACATATTAGATCAGGGTAGTGTGTAGTAAGAACTTTGGTTTCTCTAAAAACACAGAAATATTATGTGACTTTTTTCTTTTAATCCCAGGTGTGAGATATAGTGCTGCTTCAGATTGTCCACAGCAGGTGACTATGAATTGTCTCCTGCTCTGGGAGAGGTGTCATTCTGACAGCTGAAGACAGTTTACACTTGGCATTCTGGTGACCTTTCGGAGGGTATTTAAATGCCTGAGCCTTGAGAAAGGCAGCTAACTGCTGCAGCTCCTGCTGCTGAATTGGATTGCTGGATTGATGGATTGATGGACTGATGGATTGCTGGATAGCTGGATAGCTGGATTGATGGATAGCTGGATTGATGGATTGATTGACTGCTGGACTA
>NW_021604747.1:2480271-2487867 GCF_004785775.1 Grammomys surdaster | reverse complement strand
GCTGGATTGCTGGATTGCTGGATGATTGATGTATTGCTATATCCTGATGACAAACATCAAATTTGGCCCCAGAACTCAACATCCCTAATCAGCAGGAAGTAGTACAAGATCGATTTCCTTTTTCCCCTATATCCTTTTTCTCTCCCACCTAGTGTTAAGAAGTTGGAAGGGATACAGGTGAAGTGAGGAGGTAGATTAAAAGAACCCAATAAAGTAGCCAATGTCTGGTTACAATACTGTTTGGACGTGACTTAAGCCAAAGAAACCAACACCTGCTATCACCAGTCTGCAGATATATTTTGCTCTGGGTAAGCACTCAGTTTCTTCACTGTTGATAAGTATATATAAAGATCTTGATGCCTATGAGTTACATGCAAATAAAAGAGAAAGTCATAGCTGGAAATACCAAAGGAAGAACTGTTAAAAGTGGCTGATCAAGGTCAAGCAATTTCTTTCATGTTAGATATATTAATTCTGCTAATTTCTACCTAAAGAATACAAGCTCAGAATAGCATGTTAATTCCACCAGCTGAGAATAATGCCATTAACACAATTTAAAAACCAAACTGATGCAAGCTTTTATTAAGTACTGGCCAGGAGAATGGGCTCTGTCTGGATTCATCCCTGGGTTCCCAGGAAAATGGCCACAAGTCATGTTTTTCAAGGACTTAAAAAGGCAAAACCATGGGGCTACCATTTTTCCCATCAGGTCAAATCAGGGGCAAGCATATATTATGACATACTTCTGCCTGTGTACCTCCCACCTACATCCAGTCTGGGGCAAGCACACATCCTAATGTATTTGCTGTCTATATAACATCTACACACACACACACACACACACACACACACACACACACACACACATCCAATCAAGCACATTTGGTGCAAACAAACTTGTTTAGGACAGTGAAAACATGTGGTTTGTTATAAACTATAGCCTCCAGCATTTTAGGAAGCATCTGTTCTTGGACAAGACAAGGGGTTTATAGGTTAGAGGCATTAGTTTCATAGATCTCTTAGGCACTATAACTAAAGACATAACTTTGGCTCTCATTCACATACCAGATTATTGCAGTCCTGGGCTCAGGAAAGACAGACTTAAGGCAGCTAGGCAAGAATGAAATAGAACAGGGCAAGGCTAGCCAATGGTCACCCCAATCCCTGGGTAGGAATAGAACTCTAGTCCTGAGCCTCTGGTTTGCTCCAGGGTGATCAAAGGAGCTGCCTTAAGCCATCCTGGGGGTGGAAGGTTACTTGTAGTAGGGTAGTCTGGGATCTGTAGTACTTTTACTTCCTGAGTCTCCTCTTTATAACTCTCCCCTTCTTTCCTTCACTGTATAACAATCGGGACCACTGATCCATCCCAGACCAAATCACATACAAAGTCCTTCTGAGTACTGACTTCATTCCTGTGAAACCCTGCAGCAGCTTAAGTAAGAAGCGTTCCCCATCGTCCCTGGCAGTTGAACTATTGGACTCTTGTTCGTAGTGGTACTGTTTGGAGAGCTTTCGGTGGTGCAGCTTTACTGAACAAAGTACATCACTGAGGGTTGCTGTAAAATGTAAGCTCTCAGCTTCCGGTCCCTACCACAGTGCCTGCTGCTGCTTCCATGTTTCTGCTCCACCACCATGTACTCTTAACCCTTTAGAATTGTAAGCCCCGAACACTCTTCCTTTTAGAAGTTGCCCCAGACACAGTATTTTATCACAGCAACAGAAAAGTAGCTAATACAGACCCAGAGTCTTCAACTGTATCTCTTGTCTCTTTGGTTCTGAAAAGTTAAGGGAGTTTTGAGAGGTGGCTAAAGGGGAGGAAAGTTTTCACTTCTAAACCTCATACATACTGCCGGTGTGTCATAAGGACTCAATGGACAGGCACAGACAAGCAAGGAAGAACGCCCACCCTCAGCACCCAGAATGGAAGATCTCACAGGATCAGAATGTGGTAGTCTCTCGGCCTTCACTGCTGGAAATCACCCAAGAAGTTCCATAAAAGTCGATCACTTAGTCTAAAAATGGAGGTGTTCTATTTATAATTTTATGAAAGAAATGAGCCAGAACATTTGGTCGTTATAATTATCATGTAATCTAAGATTATTGTGACATGGACCTTTTGGATAAGAATTGAGAGTCCTCTGTAAAACATCTTTGAGCAAGTTAAAATTTTCATTGTTTGTGTCCCAGAGTCCTTAGATAGAGGGAACTCAATGAAACCTGGTTACAGCAGCTCTGACACCATTTGTAATTTTGGAGCTGATCTTCAGCCCTTGGGGAACTGAGTCCTGCTTTGGGGCTCAGGATGATCAGTCATTCAGTGCTCTAACTAAGCAGAATGATACAGCAGATGTGTCATTCTAGAGGAGGTGCTATTGCAGGGAGTGGTTTTGTTCAGTTAATTATGCAGCTAGAGTGAGATTTTCCTTCCTGTTGGGGAGAATGGCTTTTCTCAGTTGGACAATGATAAAACTACCCCAAGATAGGAAGGATGTGGTAGCATTATGTGCTAAAAGGGGGGGAAATCAGGAAAGTTACATGTTGTTTGGTGGTGGTGGCATACATGTTTAATCTCAGCATGAGAGAGGCAGAGACAGGTGGATCTCTGAGTTCAAGGTCAGCCTGCTCTACAGAGTGAGTTCCAGGACAGCCAAGGCTGCATACAGAAGTCCTAAAGGAGAAAAAAAAAGTTACATATTTTCCAGGTCTGTCTTGTTTGGATTTAGTTCCATGGCAAGAGCAACACATGAATTACCATCATTTTTAGTATATAATACCGTCCTCAATCCAAAGGAGACAGCACTAGGATGTCACTCAGTGGTAGAGCATGTGTCTGTGTTCAATCCCCAGCACCAAAAGGGAAAACAAAAAAAAGGAGACATGTCATGGTCTATATGGTACACTGCCTTGAATTATGATCTACCTGCAGTTCTTCAGAAGATATGGTACACTGCTTGAGTTATGGTCTCCCTGCTATTCTTAAGAAGACATGGTATTCTGCTTTGAGTCTATCTGCAGTTGCTAAGCAGGATCTTGCAGTTGCCAAGCTTCAGAGGACATTGTGCAGGTGGGGAAAGGTAAGGGGTAAGGGTAAGGGCGAGGGTCCTGGATTTTGTACTTTTCCACCACCTGGACCCTCTTACCCCCTCCCCTTGTAAAACATGCTATAAAAAAGCATTTCATGTTCAAAAAAAAAAAAAGAAATTAAAAAAAAAAAAGGAGATGCCTAGGATTTCTGATCCCATGACTTGGGGGCAAGAGAAATCAGGATCACTTTTAATATACCACACCTAGCCAAAAAGCAAGAGTGCCTTTAGCAATGGCAGGAGCAGGGCAGGCAAGGCAACTTGCTAAACCGTCGGCCACCAGAAAATAGTCTCCACAAAGGGCAAATGTTATTGCTAATATAATTTGAATGAGTTGAATCTCCGTGAGTTATGATGCCCAGAAAAAAAATTAACATATGTTGTACAAAAGATGCTATAGTATAAAATGGTGGCTTCAGGAGGATACAGTTTGACATGTTGATTTTGATGGGACAGTAAGTCAACTTATATTCATTAAGTTTAAAACTACTTATGAAGTATTGATATATAATTCCTTTGAATCAGAACTTAAAGTGTCATAATTTTAATAAGTGTCCCCAAACTCCTATATTAAAGCCTTAGCACCTTTCTCTATGGATCTCAGAGCAATTTATTTATTTAAAGATAAAATCTTTCATTGATCCTAGAGCTGACTAGACTGGGTGGCCTGTAGGCCTTGAATCCTCTCTAGTATCTTGCATGTATGAGACAAGTTTTCTGCCACTACATTTTGCCATTGGCTTTTTTACTGTATTGTATTTTTTTTATTTTGAAGCAGGCAGAAGTCTACCTGAGTTGTCCAGGCTGGCTTGAAGCCTGCTCTGTAGTTTAAGCAAGCTTTGAACACAAAATCTCCCATACTAGCCTCCCAAGTAGCTAGAATTATAGACCTACACCACCACTCCCAGCTGCCTGAAAGCAATTCTACAGCAGACTCAAGACACCAAACAAATGTCTTCTACCTCAATTTGATTCTATTTAATCTATAAATAGTGTCTGAAGCCATACGATGCACCTTCCTCTTATCTTCATGTCAGATCCTGATCATAACCACAGTATAGTTTGTCACCTGCACTTCTGACTATAAAAATCAGGGTTTCCACAGCCTCCTCCCTGGTTCTATTCAGCTGTTTGGATAGCTCACTAAATCCAGGAAGACACTTCACTTCTACTTCTCTGTTCATTATGAAGGCTAGTACAAAGAATACAGGTGGACGGCCGCAGGGATGTAGAACAAGGCATGGGAAGACAATTGGAAGCATCCATGATCTTCTTGGGTATACCATTCTCCAGACCTCCACGTGCCCTCCAACAACCCTGCCCTTTGGGAACATTAGGAAAGCTCCATTCTGCAGTGGGATAGCTAGACTGAACCTTTACCTCTGGTGACCATCCTTAGCTATTCCGCCCTCCCGCCTCCCCCAAGCAAGGAGATCAGGTGTGTTGCAGAATGTGGTTCTCTGAACAAAAGAGCCAGAGCAACATTCTTAAGTGGATCATCCATGTCTGCTCCCAAGAGTCCATTACTAGTTTGTCCGCTGTCTGCTGATGTCACCTCAGTGAAGGGGCACACAGGGTTATTTGACCCTCATGGGAGATTGCAACTGTTTCTCCCAGGCATCTGCATGCAATTCTGGCCCAATTGTATATGGCTTTGGTGTCTCAGGACATGTTAGAGTATATAGGCTGGGGGAACGTAATAGAAAGGGACTCTATGCAGCCACAGGAGCGCTATCATGCACTCGAAGGGAAAACTTCTAGTAAGGCAGCTTTAGGGTCACCCACACTCCTATAAGCAACCCTCACCCATTTCTGTGAGTGAAACCAATAAGCTCATTGGTTCCCAGAGCCAACTTCAGTAGAATTACACTTTGCTTTATGGTTGGGACCTTATAAGGAGGGGATATATGCTGTTTACACCTCTCCAGGAAGGAATCCTCAAAACAGAATGGTGTGAAAGCTTTAACTTGTTTTATTCTTTTGTTTTGTTTTATTTCTAATACAAATGTTTAATTGAGCATATTCATGGGCCAAGTGGTGGATATCCAGGACCCAGAAGCAAGTTCAGTCTCCAGGCCTCTCTTCCTGATTCCAACAAGATGGGCCTGTCACTCCTGTCACTGCATCCTACTCTCCATGTGGGGCGTATCAGACTGAGGATGACTGAAGGCCTGGCATCATGAGTCAGTTCCACAGGCACCTGCATATCACTCCTCCTGTAAGCCAGTTCTACCTAGCACTTGGGTGACCCTGGCCGTCTTGATGGACTGCTGCATGACTCACGTCCATGATGACATCAATCCTGCCGAGAGCATAGGCTTGACTCTTAATCATACTTTGGTCTTCCTTGGCACCCTCAATCACCAGACAGCTTATTAAATAGTACAGCCTATGGCTGTGGCGTCTTCAAGAGTTTTAGGAGGTGCATGCCAGAAAATGAAGATAAGGACCAAAGGTATTTTGCAATTGTTCTATAATGCTAAAATTTCCAAGTTTGCTTTAAAAGAAGCAACAGGAAGCATTTAGCATTTATATAAAATCAAGAGACACTACAGTAAGGGAAATCTGAAGAGTATTTGGCAAGGATGGCCGTGAGGAGAAATGATGGATCACGAAGGGCAAGGGTGAGGAAGGCCAGTCCACATGTGGATGTATCATTAGCAGAGTTGATCAAATACTTTGAATTGTGAGAATTTTATTGTATAAATAATGCATCCATAGGGTAAAAAGTCTTAGGAAGGCACCTCAAGCCTTTCACACTGTTGTGTGAGTGGCTGCAGGAAATGATCTAAGCAACAGGACAAAGATTATTTTGAAGATGAGATCAGCAAGGCAGTGACTACAGGATTCCAGGGTCAGGGTCTGAACAAAGAACTGCTGGGCTGAAGTAGCAGTGAGTGGTGAGCTCAA
This sequence comes from Grammomys surdaster, assembly GCF_004785775.1. Classification (NCBI taxonomy): domain Eukaryota; kingdom Metazoa; phylum Chordata; class Mammalia; order Rodentia; family Muridae; genus Grammomys; species Grammomys surdaster. The sequence goes on along the minus strand of NW_021604747.1, from coordinate 2,481,874 downwards.
GCCACAGGGGCAAGCAGATGTCAGTGAGACAGAGAGCAGCCCAGAGCCCATGTCCACCGCTAGAGTCCAGCCATGGGAAGCAGGAGTAGAACCATTGCCTTACAGGGAAGAATTGACTCAGATTGGGGGTCAGGGGAACTGACCTGCTGCTGAAGAGAAGACACAGACATCTGTTGGATCTCAAGGCCTACCTCTCTGAGTTCGCTCTGCAGTTTTCAGGTCTTCAGAGCTCGCTTGACCATATTTGTTTATATTGGAGTATATCTTCGTTATACAAAATATATATTTTTTTGGTTTTTCAAGACAGGGTTTCTCTGTGTAGCCCTGGCTGTCCTGGAACTCACTATATTGACCAGGCTGGCCGCGAACTCAGAAATCCGCCTGTCTCTGCCTCCCAAGTGCTGAGATTAAAGGCTTGCGCCACCAACGCCCGGCTACAAAATATTTTTTGATTTGCAGTATATGCCATAAATCTTTAGAGATCATCTTTCAGACATGTGCCATACCTTTACATCCACATTTAGGGGAAAAAAATCTCTCCAAGCTAGACACTAATCATGATCATTCTTTTTAATTTGATAATTTGAGGTCATAGGTTTCAGGCTTCTCTGCCTCCCAGAGTGCCTACAGAGTTCCTATCTGAAGCAAAGTAATTGAGTCTTGATTTACTGGCCTTGGCATGATCTTATTTGCTTAATGTGGTATTCATTTCTCAATGAGGAACAGATTTTTTAAAAAAACAAAGCCATAAAGTTATTATCGTAGAGATTTTCCTCTAAAATGAAACACCTCAGAGGTTTCTTTCACATCTGTCAACTAATAAAATGTATCCAGACACATAGGATTGAGGATGCTTCTCCTCATGGACTGCAGAGTGGGTCCCCTAGCTGCTGCATTCCTCCTTCAGGTGTCTGTTCCCTGCCTATTCCCCACAGGCAACACTATGGGGGCTACAGGAAAGCCAACCCACAGTTATGGTATTACTGTCCCTGGGAGAGGTGACACTTTAAACAGTTCGCAAGTTGTATTCTACTAGGATTATGTTTAAAATCCTCTCTGAGAAGAGATCTGAGAAGGAAATAGCCGTTGAAGAAGGCTGGGAGAGGGAATACCAAAAACTGGGATCCTGAGTTCTCCCACATGCTCCCACAATCCTTTCTGGTTCTTGCCCCTCCCCATCTTTCAATCCTTTCATTTGGTCATCTGTCTGCTGAACTCTCAGGCAGAACCTCTGACAGGCAATTTCCCACTATTGAGCATCCATATGAAAAGCTACACAAATCAGAAGGTGTGGAGAGAATGCTCTTGAGAGTCTGTAACTCAGACATGCCTTGATGTCTCTACCTTCTGACCTCACTTCCTGTCTCACTGAAATGTGAGCAATCTTATCTGTAATCAACACAAGTCAAGGATTTTTATTGTGAATAATGATTTACTTTTATTAGGTATCTATTTTGTGTCAGGTACTTTGATCTTAGTTTAAACAAAGATATATATCTATATCTATATCTATATCTATATCTATATCTATATCTATATCTATATCTATATCTATATCTATATCTATCTATCTATCTATCTATCTATCTATCTATCTATCTAT
>NW_021604747.1:2460599-2480171 GCF_004785775.1 Grammomys surdaster | reverse complement strand
TATATATATATATATATATATATATGGAAGAACAATAAACCATTTTCAAAGACAGAACAGAGGAAAACCATTTTAAGGAAGAAATGCTATCCTCAAGAAATCTCAGTTCTTGGAATCTCTGCAACTCTCCAACAATGAAGAAAAATGTTGGAAATATGCAGAAACTATAGCTTATCATGTTCCTGAAGCTTTCAATTATAAAATGTGTGTGTGTGTGTGTCTCTGTGTGTGTCTCTGTGTGTGTGTGTATGTTTCTCAACTAGTTCATTAATGTATTTTTCACAACTGGGAAACAAGGGAACATTAGGCTCTCAGAGGTAAATTTAAGCCTTGTTTTCAGTAACATATACTAAGTTCAGAACTTAAGTTTCTCTGAGCCGGGTGGTGGTGGCGCACGCCTTTAATCCGAGCACTTGGGAGGCAGAGGCAGGTGGATTTCTGAGTTCGAGGCCAGCCTGGTCTACCGAGTGAGTTCCAGGACAGCCAGGGCTACACAGAGAAATCCTGTCTCGGAAAAAAAAAAAAAAAAAAAGTTTCTCTGAGTTTTTAGGATTCCAGGCACAGATGGGCTGCGAGCTTGGATGAGCAAGTAGGAGGGCCTAAAGCACAGTATTCCCCACCAAACTAGCCGACCGTCCCAGCATTGAGTTTCTGTAATTTTTGAAAAATCCAGTTGTGATAACAGTAAAACTGTAAACCACTACAAAACCATAATTTTAGAAAAGAATTATATCTAAGGAAAAGTGTGATGGCATCTGTAGTTTAACTGCAAATACATTAAAAAGAACATAGTCAACAGAAGGGTGGTAGGATGGCTGGATGGGTAGGTAGGTGATGGCTGGGTGTGTGGGTGATGCCTGGATGGCTGTATTCACGAAAAAGAAAGGATAGTGAGATGGTTAGTGTAGAAGTCAACCTATAGGAACATATCCGATTATTAGAAGATGCTTTTGACTTTGCTATAAATTTCACAATTGACAAAGTGGAAGAGTATATAGTTAGAGCAATGGAATCTTTAGTGAGAGCTTTATTGTCTGTTTATTTGTGATAGGGTCTTAGTATATAGTATGGTTGACATAGAACTGACTATGTAGACCAGGTAGACCTCGGACTCCTCATCTGACTTTGTCTCCTGAGTGCTGTAAACATGTTGTTGCGTGCCTCTGTGTTTGTCTCATATTTTTTATTGAAAAGATCCCAGAAATGTGTCCATGAGTATATGAAAAAATCTGTGTCTGACAGTAGTATCAAAGAGTATCAGTGATTAACAAATGGTAGTTGGAAAATTAGATTTCAACCTTAACCAGTGGCCTCATGTTGTCCACTGAATTGTGAGAGCCTTGATGTCAGATCTAGCTCTAATTTTCCTTATCAACCTCAGAGGCTTGCACTTGCTGGTGGACAACTGAGATTTGCTGAAGATTTGGGTCCTGGAAGAGACATTGTGGGTTGTAGGACTCCTGGCACCTGTATTGCTGTCAAGGACTGGAGGAAAGACCACACAGCTGAACCCTGAACAAACCCCTTCGCTGTTCTTTGTCAGCCAGGCTGAAGCAACTGTCAAGCTCACTGGGCTGACCACTGACTATTGACCGCAGCTAAGAAAAAGTGCTAGTGAGTGCCATGTGGTTGTGAGACTTCACTCAGCGTCTGGCAGAGCTTTGTGTGATTATATACACATAACTTATGTAACTTATATATTATATTTATATATATATAACTTATGTATGCATTATATATAGATGTAAATATGTGTATTGTGTATTTAAGTGTACATGTATGTTTATATATAAAACAATATCAGAATTTTATCTCATGAACTTAAGCAGATCTTATACATATTTTCCTTACAGCTCTGAAGAAGGAGAGCAAGTTATTTCACAGTCAAATTTGGCAAAGGAACCCTGAACCACTTTCACATATTGACTGGGAGGTTTTAGTAGTCAGGGTACATCCTGTACTTTGATTCTGGTCAGTCACGTGCTCATTCTCAGTACTCCAATGAGGAAATGGAAAAACTGCATTTGAATTATAGATCCTGTACTTGGAGGTTGCATTTTCACTGCTAAAATCAATCAGAGTGTGTTTTTTGCTCAGCAGCATTGTAAATGCCAGTTTTCTACAAGGCTGATCTGAATAAAATACTGTCTTCTTTCTGGTGGTTTCCCAGTTCCCCAGTAATTCAGTTCTTCCATGTCGTGAGTTTTAGATCAACCAACTGCAAATGCACAAACGAGTTTCATAAATGTCAATCATGTCCACTCTAATGCTGTGAATAAAAGATTTGATACCTAATAGGTTCCTTTCCCAACCAGCTATCGGAAGCCCATCTTTCCACCAGTGCTGCTCAATTTTCAACCATAAGTGATATATTTACAGTTTAATCTTGAAAAAGACAGGATCCTTACAAATTTTGAGTTTATACATTTGGAATCCCCTTATCCATGGATTTTCAGTTATCCTTTGGCCTACTGCTATCTGAAACTATTAAATGGAAAATCTGGTAGTAAACAATTCATATGTTTGGAGTTGCAGGCCATTCTGTGTAGCATAATAAAGTCTTCTGCTGTCCTACTGTCTCTCGCAGAGCATGAATCATCCCTTTGTCCAGGCTGTCCACAGTGCACTGTATGTATGTGGAGGGGAAACAGGGTATAGCTAAGGGTTGGTGATATCCGCATTTCTGACATTCACTGAAGGGATTGGAACATGTTCCCCTCAGACAAGGGAGATTACTCTGCCTCTTCATGATTATTTTGTGTATTTTACACCTAGCATGAGATAGAGTTGTCCTGATTAAGCCTTAACTACGACAGACATGTTCCAACATGACTACTATTAGGACAAGGGAGAGTTTGCCTTCTTGATTTCAACTTAAAGACTTTTATTTTGATTCTATTAAGATGTATGTGATAAAATACGAGGCTATACTTTTACACACACACTTCAGGGCCTCCATAGTAAGACAGACATCTTGGGCCCCTTCTGAGCAGGATTTGTCTCAGCTCCTCAGCTTGTGGGATGACAATAATAATGAGAACTGAAGGGCAGTGGGTACTGGTGACCAGACAGCTTTCAGGGAGCCGTGTAGTCACCGACATTAAGATGCACATTTGGGGGCTGGAAGATGGCTTTTCTGTTACGGACAGACACTGCTCTTGCAGATGACCCACATCAGTTCCTAGCACTCCTGTCAGGCAGCTCACATGAGTAGCATGATGAAATCTGCCCCCTACTGTCTCACCTATAGGTGCTTGTAACCCCAGCTCTAGGGGAACCATGGCCTCAGGTATCCAACTCACATGTACATATCCATATGCATACATATTTGGTTACATACAAAAGTTGAACAACAACAACAAAACACTTGGAAAGAGCCATGACTGTCAAACAGTAGGTGGTTCCCTACGTGGAGCACGGTCACAGAAAACTAGGTTTACGTTCTTTGCCTTTCAGTGAAGGGGCCCATTCAGTCACCTGGGTTTGTTTTTAGTTTCAGGTAAAAAAGAGGACAGTTGGTGGAAGAGCATCAGCTGGTGGTTTTTAACTATGTGAAAAATCAAGTCTTTACAGAAATAAACACTCCGTGTCCTGCAATCTTAGTATGGAGAGTGCTGTGATGTGCTGCACATATTCTACACATGGTAGAAGGAAAGAACTGATTACCCAAACACAGTGGATATTCATCTGAACTGGTCTGCAGTAATAAACCTCCCTCCCACTAACAGTGGGGGTGTGGCCACCCAGAGACACTTCCCATTAACAGTGGGGGTGTGTCCACTCACCTACAAGCAAAGCTCAGGTGCTAGAGTTCCTTGATGGAAATCTCACCTTTGCATTGTGTTGCTCTGTTTCCTGAAATGACTTGGAAGATGCTCAGGATCCACCGTTCGGCCTTGCTTCCCTGAAACCCACCCATTCTGTCGCTTGAGAAAAGCAAATGGCATTGCAAAGTCACTAAGTTTGCAGGTGCACATTTCCCAAATAAAGCAATTTTAAAGAACTAGCAAAAGCAAAACAACAAACGTTGTCTTCTAACCTCCACATGTGTTGCGTGGCACACATGCACCATTCTCAAAAGAACATACATACATGTCCCAGAGAGAGAGAGAGAGAGAGAGAGAGCCCTGAACTCTTCAGAGGCAGTAAGATGGCTAGGTGGGTAAAGGCCTACAAGTCTTATAATCTGAGTTTTATTCCCAGAATCCACATGGTGGAAAAGAATCAACGACTCTGACTTTACAGAGGTGCTGCAGCAAGTAGGGGAGGGGGTGTACACACACTAAGTAGATAAATGAGGAGAACTGGTTTCCCAAACGTCCACTTTCATGCTGTGATGGCACACTTACATAGAACTTGCCCTGGTGATTTGGGATGATAATGACCATCCTAAACCAGGACTTCCTCAACAGGAAGCTGTTCCCACTTATATCCCACACCTCTTGAGTACACCATAGTAATTAAGAAGCATCCATTGAATTCCAGTCTCACTTAATAGAGATGATTCATTAGCACACAAGAGAGCCTAAATATTGATCTAATTAGCATTTTTGGAGAATGGATGGCATTCTCCAAATTTGTCTTCCATCCCCCGACTTTCCATGAAAGTGATAGTGAATACATAAAAAAGTCAGAAACACACAAGTGTAAGAAAAATTTGAAGGAAACCACAACCAACAAGACAGCAACATTTTGGAGATGTAATGTACCTAGATAGTCTGGAGAATACCAAGTCCTAAGCTGGCAGAGCAGAAAATTAAAAATTCAGTCTGTATTTTACATACAACACCCAAAAGTCTTAAGAGTTGTGAATATCAGGCGGCATGGGGCAAGGTAGAGTAGAAAATAGGAAAGTTTAGTTGAAGTTTCTATAGAGCCCTTTTGAAATACAATCTCCCTCAAACAGAAGTGCCAAAAGTTTCCACCATCCTAGCACAATCAAAGGAAGGAAGCTTCCTGTCTGGGTAGGCTGAATCAGAGAGGCTGAGGACTCAGGAACAACAGACAGCTGAAGAGAAGGCTGCCTGGCCTCCCTGAAAACTTGAAGTAAACCACAAACTGAATGTTGAGATCACCCAACCCTACTCAATTAAAAGAAAAAAAGAAAAAGATTTTTAAAAAACCTGACAGCAGAATGTATATTAACCCGACAATAAGAGTTCATATCCATGAAAAACAACCAATACAAAAAAAATGTCATTAGAGACATTTAGATCAGAGTAATCTACAGATTCAGTGCAATCCCTATTGAAATACCAAGTTATTCCACAGAAATAGATATTTTGAAAAATCATTACATGGGCACTAAGCAGAAAAGACTTTCAATAGGCATGGCCTTCTTAAGCAGAAAGAGCACACACAGCTGGGAGTGAGTACCTGTAGAACTTGACTTCAAAATATACTATGAAGTTACAGTGTCCAAAACACCATGAAACTAGGATCAAACCAGACACATCGGCCAACAGACTAGAATAGGCAACCCCAAGATAAATCCATACATCCAGCTGATTTTTCGTGATGCCAAGAACACACAACAGAGAATGTGGAAAACTGGATATTTATATCTCACAACATACACAAAAATAAAATCAAAATGGAGTAAACACTTCAGTGAAAAATTCCAATAGTGAACCTATTGGAAGACAGAAGAAAGAAGAACTCTATAATAGTAGCCAGGACAAGGATGCATGTGGGTGTGATCCCAGAAGCACACGAGCAAAGCAAGAACTGACTAATGAAATTCCACTAAGCAAGGAGGCCTCCGCACAGCAAAAGGAACACTTAGCAGAGGAAGAGAAGCCTAAAGAAAGGGAGATTGTGTCTGCAAAGTATGTATTTAATGAGAGCAGTTAATAGTCAAATGATAAACACCTCAATAGCAAAAAAACCAAACAAGTTTAAATGAGTGAAGGACCTGAATAAACATATAGTGGCCAACAGAGAGATGGATAAAAATGCCCAACAGTACCAATCATTAGAAAAATGCAAACGAAAACCACAGTTAGATATTGCTGCATACATGATAAAATAGCTATTGAAAACACAAAAGATTACAAGTGTTGATGAGGATGTAGAAAAAGAAAACCCTCACATACTGTTGGTAGGAATGCAGCTGTCCCACTACTGGGTATGTCTCCAAGGGAAATGCAGTCAGTACGTCCAAGAAGGATCTGTACTCCCCTGCTTATTGCAATGTTACTCAGAGTAGCTAAGATATGGACCCAATCTAAGTGTTCAACAATCAATGGAAGGATTAAAAAAAAAACCATGATACACACACGATGGATACTCTTCAACCATTTGAATAAAGGAAATCTTGCCATTTTTATAACCTGGATAAATATGGAGGACATTATGTTAGGTGAGAGGAACAGGCTGAGGACGTAACTTCACTAGTGGAGTCCTTGCCTAGCCTGCACAATGCCCTGGTTTTGACCTCCAGCATCACACAGAAACCAAGCATGATGGTGCACACCAGGAATCCCATCACTCTTATGGTGAGATGGGAGGCAGAGACAGGAGAATTGCTTGTCAGGCCAGCTAGACTGCTCAGCAACAGAAACAGCAAATGCTTGCCTTTGCAAGGTAGAAGAAGAAAACTGACTCCTGAAAGTTGTTCTTTGATCTCCAAACATAAACCCACACTCATACGTACACACACACACACACACACACACACACACACACACACACACACACGTCAGGCTGAGTGTCTGCCAGCAAGCTGCTCAGGGGAGGCAGAACACAGGTCCAAGGGTCTGCGCTTTCCCTCCACACCAGGCAGGAAAGGGATAGCTGAGCCCGGGAACAGGGGCTGAACCTGGTTTGGTTCTGAATGAGTGCAGAAGACTTTCTCTGGGAGATTTAGATACTTGAGGATGAAGACTCCTCCCACCCCTCTCGAAGTGATCCTTGATGAAGAAGATGGTCATTGCTTGTCCAAACTGCTTTATTTGATGGCAGACGTGAATGAATACATTTTACTCAGGGTAAACCAGGGATTAAACATCTTTAGTGGGAAGGTATGCCCAGAAAGGGAAGCTCATTGACTAAACACTCAGGACCTATCTAGGTTCCTCATTAGCATGGAGAACCCCAAGTTTTTATGCTACATGGACCATTGTTATGGTCCTCTCAGTGGGCTGTGCATGGTTACATGTTCCAGATCAGGTAGTTGGCAGGGAGCTAGCCTCATGCCTACTGTTCTCAATTTTGAGATTTCTTGGGGTTTAGACTGGCTCACCCTTACCGCTTCTTCTGTCTGTCTGGTGGCATAGTTCCATTTGCCCCACATAGTCTGGGCTACATGATACCCCTGCTTTAAAAAAAAAAGTGAAATACAAACTTTGTTCTGAAATACAAATATCTGTTCTCAGCCACATGTGGAATCTAAAACATTGACTCAGAGAAGCACAAAGTAATGGCCAGAGAGTGGGGCCGTCCAGGGAAATATTGGCTAAAATATAAAAATTTCACTGAAATGAGAAGAATAATTTCAAGACATCTTTGTAAACATGGTAGTTAAACTGTGTAGTGTATTCTTGAAATATTTTAAGAGCACATATATAGAGTGTTTTTATTGCAAAATAATAATTATGTGAGGTGATGCATATGTTAATTAGCTAGATATAATCATTCCATAACACGTACACACACATACGTCAAAGCTGCATGCTAGATACTTTAAATAAATCGTACTTGTTACATCAATTGATTAAATAATTTTTAAGGATTTATTTTTACTTATGTGTGCTTCTGTCTATGCCATGTGTGTTCAGGTGCTCTCTGAGGCCAGAGAATGGTACGGAATCCCACGGAGCAAGCCACAGGAGGTTGCAAAGCCACCTGGCATGGGGGCCGGGAACCAAACTCTGGCATCTGCAGGAACAGCAAGTACTCTTAACCACTGAGCAACCTCTCCAAATACATGGCTTTAAAAAATAGCTTTTAGGGTGCTGGGCACACCTTTAATCTTAGCATTCATGAGGCAGAAGTAGGTGGATCTCTGTGAGTTTAAGGGCAGCCTGGTCTATACAATGAGTTCCAGGACAACAAGGGTTATGTAGAGAGACCTGCTAATAATAATAATAATAATAATAATAATAATATAGCTTTCAGGGGTTGAAGAGATGGCTATTAATAACTCAGAAGCCCATTTTAAAAGCTATTTTGGACTGACTCTGTGATATGTTTACAGCCTAGGGCTGTCCTCTGAGAGGACCTACCAGCAGCTGACTGAGACAAATACTTATACCCAACCATTGAACTGAAGTAGGAGACCCCTATGGAGGAACTAGGGGAAGAATTGAAGGAGCTGAAGGGGAAGGTGACCCCATAGGAAGACCAGCAGTTTCAACTAACCAGGATCCCATGGAAATCCCAGAAACACAGCCATCAACCAGGCAGCACAGATGGGCTAGTCCAGGCCCCTGGCACATATACAGCAGAGGACTGCCTGGCCTCAGTGGAAGAAGATGCACCTATTCCTCGAGAGACTTGAGGCCCCAGGGAAGGGGACTACCCCAGGAAAGGGGGATGCTCTGTGGTGGGGAGGAGGAGCACCTTCTCAGTGGCAAGAAAGGGGGGAATGGGATGAAGAACTGTGTGTGGGGACCTGGAGGAGGGACAATGGCTGGAATGTAAATAAATAAAATAATTAATAAAAATTATTTAATTAATTAATTTTAAAAGCCATTTTGGGCAAGAGATGGCTCAGTAGTTAAGAGCACTGACTGCTCTTCCAAAGGTCCTGAGTTCAATTCCCAGTAACCACATGGTGGCTCACTACCATCTGTAATGGAATCGGAGGCCTTCTTCTGGTGTGTCTGAGGACAGCTACAGTGTACTTATATACAGAAAATAAATAATCTTTTATTGTTGTTAAGATAAATAAATTTATTGTTGTTATTAATTTATTGTTGTTATAATAATTATTGTTTAAGATAAATAAATAAATCTTTTGTTGTTGTTTTTGTTTTTCGAGACAGGGTTTCTCTGTGTAGCCCAGGCTGTCCTAGAACTCACTCTGTAGACCAGGCTGGCCTTGAACTCAGAAATCTCCCTGCCTCTGCCTCCCAAGTGCTGGGATTAAAGGTGTGTGCCACTACTGCCCAGCAAATCTTTTTTTTTTTTTTAAAAAGAGTAATACTGTTCCATACAGTAGTTATGATAGATCCTCTCCAACTTTTATATGTATGGGTTTTTTGCCTGCATGTATGTCCATGCACCATCTGCATGCAGTGCCTGGAGAGGCCAGAAGAGGGAGTACGATCCCCTGGAACAAGAGCTTCAGATAGGTGTGAGCCTCCATGTTGGTGATAGGAATTAAACCTGGGTCCTCTGGAAGAACTCCAGGTCTCTTAACCACTAAACCATCTTTCCAGCCCCCTCTGAAACTTTTAAATTTATAATTATTCTAGAATAAAGTCTAACTTAAGTACGTTCATTACATATAAATTACATTTTGCAAACTTATTTCTGGAAGATAAAATTTAAGTTCAAAGTTTGCAGGAGCAGCTTGAAACAATAACTGCTTTATTGTATTTCATGATTTTATGGGCCAGGAATCAAGGCAAGCCTCAGCTGGTTGTCTTTTCTGCTCTGAGAGTGTCAATTGAGATTACTTACTGGTATTCAACTAGTGGGTAATGCTGGTTTGCATGTTCAAAATGGCTTCCCTAACAAGTCTGGTCCCTAGGTAGGAATGGCTGGAAGGCTGAGATCATCTGAGATCATTGCCTGGAGTGCCTACACACAAACAACCTTGCTAGTGTTGTGCTTTCAGGGCGGCTGGACTTGATGTGCCAGACAGAACCAAAAAAGGAGTATTCCAAAAGATCGAAGTTGCTACTGCAAGCCGTCGTCACTGTTAGTTTAAGACACCATGAAGTGTTACACTTTGTCCATCTTGAATAAAGGTCACAGGGCCAGCTTAGATCCTAGTAAAGAGATCACACAAAGATGTGAATTCCTGGAGGCCTGATTCACTGGAGGGCTGTTACTGAAGACTAACTTGACCTTCATAAAGATATCACTCACATTCTCCTTAAGATGTTATGTTGACAAGTCACGAACTCAAAGAAATTTATTATTTCACTAAAAATACCATATTATAGAGAGTGGAGGAAACCCTGCATGAATGTGAATTACTGACATGGACATTCATGTCCCAGACCCATAGAAATTTGCAAAGCCTCCCCTGGGTCAGGCTCAGGGAGCTGGCAAAGGGTTCCTTTGGTGTCTGTGCAAATGCTGACAGAGTTTACAGACAGTAGCCTCCTCCCCCACTGCTCTTTTACAGAGGCCTCCCATTAAGCCAGCAAACCCCTCCTTCTCCTGCTGTACAACATGAGGGCACTGTCAGAGAGAGCACAGCCTAACCACTCCCAGCTTGTCTGTATGTGTGTCTGTCCTTTCCTCATTCCCTAGTCATCCTAGGCAGGGTTCTAGGACCAAGCCGCGCAGGACTTGGCAACTGTATCATCATCAGATTTATATATGGAAGACAAATTGGGATTGCAAAGTTTTAAAAATCAATCTTTTGGGGAGTGGACGATAGCTCAGTGACTAGAAGCATTTACTACTATTCCAGAGGATGTCATTTTGGTCCCAGTACTCATGTCAAGTGGCTGACAACCATCTGTAACTGCAGCTCCAGGGAATCCTATGCCCTCAACTCATAGACATACACACCTCTGAACCTGTGAGCCAGCCCCAATTAAACATTGTCCTTATAAGAGTTGCCTTGGTCATGGTGTCTGTTCACAGACAGGTTTTGTTCACAAAACCCTAACGAAGACAGAAGTGTTCCATAGAAATTTATTGCCATAATTGTTGATTATCACAAAAGGTTGAGAAAGATCTTGTTTTCAACATAGCATTTTTCTCCTTCGTGGTTCTATGACAGGATATGGTGCTTCCTTACCCGAGTATGCACAGCAGGTCTGAAAGCAGAAGGCTCTTGCAGGGTATTTCCCTTTACGGCTTTTGTTTTTAATGAGTCCTGAACTTCCAAAATCTGATATGCAGGAAGAAGCAGCAAGGTGTGCTAGCTAGTCTTGGATCAACTAAACACAAACTAGAGGTATCCGAAAGAAGAGAACTTTAATTGAGAAAATGTCTCCATAAGATTCTGTTGTAAGGCATTTTCTTAGTGATTGATGAGGGATGGCCCAGCCTATTGTAGGTGTCCCATCCCTGGGCTGGTTGTCCTGGATTCTATGAAGAAAACAGGCTGTGCAAGCCATGGGGACCAAGCCCTTAGGCAGCACCCCTCCAGTGGCCTCTGCAACAGCTTCTGCCTCCAGGATCCTGTCCTGTTTGAGTTCCTGTCCTGACTTCCTTCAGTGATGAACATCAACATGTTAGTGCAAGCCAAATAAACTCTTTCCTCCCTAATTTGCTTCATAGTCATGGTGCTTTATTGCAGCAATAAAAACCCTAACTAAGACACAAGGGTTGAAATTCCAGAGACGTTGTTGGGTCCTTTGCTCTGTGCAGTACCCCAGAGTATTCCTCCCAGGCCCATTCATCTCCCTTCTTTGTTCCCATACCTGGGAAGCCTTCTGAGTTATCTCTTGGGAATACTCCTCTATTTTTCCCTAAAAGCATCCAATTATCTCAGTATAAACCAGAGTTCTGTTCACTATGGTTTCCTTTCCAACTGCAGTAGCTTATGACTGATAAAACTCTGCTTAGCACTGTTTTACCATTGAACCAACGAAGTTCTTAGCTTTATTGTTGGCTTTCTTTTTTGTTTTGTTTATAGTTTTGTTTGTTTGTTGAGATAGGGTATCTATCTCAAGTGGCCTGGAACTCATTATATATGCCAGGCTGGCCTTGAACTTAAAATCTTTCTATTTCAGCCTCCAAAGTTCTGGTTACAAAAGGGTATAAATTTGTCTACCTTTTTCCTTAAGGTAAGTTAAAAAAAAAAAAAGGAGGAGGAGGAAGAGGAAGAGGAGGAGGAAGAGGAAGAGGAGGAGGAGGAAACAGAAGCTGACTACTGGTAGGAACCAAGTACTGGAGAATTTGGAATGTAAATGAAAAACCTACTTTTCAGAAGGAGAACTAGATCCTTTTGAAATTAGAGATAAAGATGACAGGATATAGATAATGATGAAGAAATCAGATGAAAAGTAATAGAACTGAAGAGGCAACAAAGTAAAAATCTCAGTATCCTGGGCTGATAATAGACATAGAGCAGATACAAACAGACCGGGAAAAGCTCTCTCTCAAGGACATGCTATGTTCAAAGAGCATCATGGCCAGTTCCTCCTTACAGTGACTCTCTACTTCTTACTGAAAACCTTTGTCCTCTAAAATCATGGACTACCCGAAACCGTGGTTCCAAATATCAGCAAAAAGAACACCTTCCACTCTTGTCTGAAAGATAGAACAGCAAAGCAGCCTTCAATTTGAAAGAAAGTGAAGAGTTCAGAAAAAAAGAATATTCCCAGGACAACATTCAACATAGGGGCTTTGTCATTCACAAGGACATGGTACCTTGACCCCCTGTTATCCAGACCTGATGATAATACCTTTTATTCAAAGTTCTGCCTAGCTTGGAGCCTCTCAGAACACTGGATCATTTAAATTGTATCCAAATTCCACACTTCCAAGGCCTGTGATAATGCCTTATTTCTAAGATTCTTCACAGCTCCCCTGCAACCGAGCTCCTCTCCATTGCAGAAGGCCAATCAAGCTGGATCTATTAAACTCTGGATTTGCTTCTGGAGGTGCTAGAATATTCCAGTGAGCTCAGGGGTCAGTGAAGGTGTCCGTAGTTCCACCATTCATTTACCCAGCAAAGTCTGGAAACCAGAAGTTTTTTCCCTTGCCGCACCTCAGAGCCATTTCCACATAGAGTTTTTTGTGGTATTTAATCTTCTGAAAAGAGAATACTAAGTCATTTGTTTTTGAAATGCAAGGGGTGGTTGAAGCCAGGGCCTCCTGCTTTCTAAGCAAGCACACTACCAGAGTTCCAACTCTAGCCCCAGGAGTGGTTTTCTTAGATCTGTAACCCACATGTATTAGTCTAGGTCAGTGTTCTTCCACCTTCCTAATGCTGAGACCCATTAAAACACTTCATGTTGTGGTGATTCCCAAGCATAAAATTATCTCATTGCTATTTCATAGCTGTAATTTTGCTACTGTTATGAATAGTAATATAAAAAGCTGCTCTGTGATTCCCAAAGAGGTTGCTACCTACAGGTTGAGAACGGCTGATCTAGGCCTTTAAAGACACTCTTAAGGAATCGGTGCTGCAACACCATTCCTCTGGTGTTGCAGCTGAGTTTCCCATTGGTCGGGGGAAGTGGGACCTCAGATTCACCAAATACCTCTGGGATGCTGTGCTTCACCTATGTAATGTCAAATCCTGAGTAGCTAAAGGTGACAAGTGAGGGGAGGTTTTGCTTCCACCCCACCCAGGTGCTCCATATCTCTTGGGAAACTTTTCATTGCTTGAAAGAAACTACCTCTTTGTTCTGTCTGAATAAAGTTCACGCGCGGGGCGGGGCGGGGTGGGTTTCTGCTGCACTCAGTCAAGCCCCAACCTTAATTCAAATCTCCCCGGCTTGGACAAAGCGATCTAAAACAGAAACAAAATAAAACCCCAAGGGTGCATCAGTAATCTTTTTTTTTCTATAGAAGACCAAAATGAAAGCACTCTTCTTTTTAGGGATCTGGTCTTATACTAAATTGAACACCACCACTAAGTGGTTAAAACAAACTTCTCCAAAGGAAAAGATAAGGGAATCCTCCTGCGTTCTGAGGAATTTTGCAGCAGCCTTGGCGCTACTCAACTTAGCAGGAAAATTGGATCTGAAGACCTAAACCGGCAGCTGGGGTGGAGCCACCCATAGCCTGCGGCCCGGCGCGGGCTAGGATTGGCTGCTGGGCGTCGCCCCGCGCCTGCGCAGTGTTCCTCCCGCCCGCCCAGTTTGCCGCCGGGCTGGGCACTGAAGCCTTTAGAGGGTGCAAGCGTCTGCTGGCCGGGAAGCCGGCGAACTGCCGGGCCAGGGTAGTGGGTCGAGCCCTAGGCCTCGGCTCTGCCTCCGGAAAAGAAAAGAAGGAGCCGTTCGCCAGTCCCCGCAGCCTGCGGAGGCCGGTGAGGGAGACACCGAGGAGCACTGAGGCGCTGTGGGCGCCGCCGCCATGGCCGCCATGATGGAGCGGAAGTGAACTTCGGGCGCCGGCTGCGGGCGATAGCGCTTCGGTCTAGCTGCCCGGCGCTGCCCGGGACGCGCAGCGCTGCGGAGCCCGGACCTTCTGGTTCTCGCGACCCCGGCCTCTTAGCTCCGGCCGCTTACCCCAAGACTGAGAGGCGGGGAGTGGCACCCGGCCTACGGTCCCGGCTGCCAGAAAGATGGCGGACCCGGCGGAATGCAACATCAAAGTGATGTGTCGCTTCAGACCTCTCAACGAGTCTGAAGTGAACCGCGGCGACAAGTACGTCGCCAAGTTCCAGGGAGAAGACACGGTGATGATCGCGGTGAGTGGCCCACGTCACGTGGGGTCGGGTAGGGCGGTGAGTTCTGGGATGTGGCGGGTCGCAAAACCCAGAGAGAGCAGAGAGTACTCGCTCTCCCGAGCCGGGTTTGCGGGTTCAGACAGCCAGGGAGGAATGAGCTGTGTTCAGGCGACTCCGTGAAGTTTCGGGGATCACCCCCACCCCAGTGCTAAGCTCTGCCAGCTGGGAGGTGTCTTGTTTCTCAGTCTGGACACTCCCCCACCTGGGGCTCTGGAGGCTGCGTCCCAGGAGCTAGTTTAGTGCACATTCATATTTTTGTGTTTGTGTGTGCGTGTAACAATATGCTTGTTTATTAAATGTTCTCTCTCGACTTTTTATATTAACAGTAATAAGTGGGAAATTGGAGCCTGTAAAAAGAACTGGTGGCTTTTCTTTGAAATTAGAGTTATTGTCTCTAATTTCATAGTAAATATGAGTGGATTTAGATTGAGCCAAGTAAGTGTCAGAAAGATCTAGAATTTCACTCTTTACCTTGTTATAGCAATGTTGGAAGGATAGCTATAACTGAGACAGTGTTGTAAAGACCTTATTTGGGGGTGGGGAGGTGGAAATCACCGTTAAGATTCATGTTAATACAGATACAGTCTTTCTTGAAGGAAATTGATCTTGGTAATCTGAGAGGTAGCAAATACTCCATTGTAGTGTAAAATGTAACTGAGCTGATTGATTATTATTAGAGAAACCTGAAAGGGAGGATTTTTATATCTAACATCAAAGGTTCTCTGAAGACGGCATTCTGAGTTCAAGATTAAAAGTGACTGATCAGATGGCCTCTGTATACAGAACATCGAGCTAAAACTAAAAAGTCAACTCGTCACTAATGATGATGCCATGGCCATTGTTACTAGGATTCGATTGTTAATGTCAGTTTTTACTCGAAATTGTTTGTTCTTGAGTAGAAATCTATATTTAGTATATTGTTTGAGCTACTTAATTTAGAAATAGGGCAGAGAGGTCACAGGAGACTGGCCATTGATGATTGAAAGCATTGGCCTGAAGACAGTACTAAAGTTCTCTAGTGGGTGTGTTAACGTGAAGCTTTCCAAAGTTCAGTTTTGGGAAATTGAATGTCTTAGTACTGCATCCTCCTGGTAGGCTTTTGGCAGAAAAGAAAAAAAAAAATCGAATCATTAACACCTATCAACTACTGCTCTGAAGACTGTCAGGCCAGTTCTTTGTTAGTAAGTCCTCAAGATACTCTTGCTAAAAAAGACATCATGGTAAAGAAGAGACGTTAATTGAGCATAGGAATCCTGTTCTCTAGTGCACAGAGGCCAGAGTGGAAAGGTGTGTTGTGCTTGCAGTCTGTGGCAAGTTTCAACTACAATATTAGTTCCCAAACTTGAGGCTACTTATTCCTTACGATCTATGATTATTCAGCTTTTGAAATGACTTATACAATAGAGATATATTTCATTTGTCACTTGTATTAAGATGGTCTTAATTCTCTGAGGTTTTGTGCATATTTAAGGAAATTTGTAAATATTGCTAAGATTTGTTTTGCTTGGAATGCCAAAATTTAGGATTTACAAAATGTATTAAGTTATGGTGCATTACATACTTGTAATCATAGCACTTGTGAACCTGAGACAAGAGGATTGTGGACATAATACATGAAACTAAAGATAACCACCACTACTGAAAACACATTTGTTTTAGGTCCTTTCCTTTGGGGAAAGTTGTCATAATTTCTGTTTCACAGTTTCTGTAAATCATACAAATAAGTTTCAGTGATGAATAGAAACTTAGGGTAGATGATGTATGGGGAAAGTACATTATAAAACCAAAGGAAACATTGAGGGCACTAAAAAGATATTTAATATAGTTCATTCAGTATTTTAGGAATTGACTTCTTACATGTATTACCTATATTTGTATGCTGGGGTTTTTGTATTCACTTTTTAGTGAATTGTATTTTAAAAGCAATTATTATTTGGGAATTTATAAGGAGGTTTAAGGAATGAAATGAAAGTCTTTATGCCCAAGAACCAGATTGAAAAAGATTGTAAAACATGATTTAGTTTATTCATTTTATTGGATCCTAAACATGGCAAGTTAGAAATAGTTTAGGAGAGAATTGCAGCAGCATGACATGTAAAACTAGATTGTTTAAATTATGATATTTAGGTATTTTGTTCATTATCTTTAAGTCAAAATTTAAAACCTAAATGTACTACTTTATAGTATCAACTGAATGGTAATAACAATCACTGTTTAGATAGAAAATAATTAAGGATTCTGCTTTTCTTCTAAGTTTAGCTTTTAGTATTTTGTCCAAAAATTTTCCTGTTATCTCAGAATCAATTTTAATATAATATGGCATTCTGGTAAGCAAACCTTTTGATCTTGCAGTATTGTGCATGTTTTGAGTAGCTTTTAGGCTTATTTGTGATATAAATGCTTCGTAAAAAGTACCACAAATACTACCACACTGAGTGAAATAAGTTATTCCCTGAAAATCTTTAAACAAAATAGCCTATTTCAGTTAGAGAATTCACAAAACAACAAGAGAGAGAGATAGCGAATAAGAACGAATATCTGTGTGTTCCACTGAACTTGCTGAAAGTGAAAAACCCCAAAGCAAAAAAAAGTTCATACAAGTATTTCTACATCTGTGTGCAGGGTTAAATGTCTTCTAATGATAATTCCTTATATGGTATATTGTTCAGGCTGCCAGAACCTAAGCCAGCCTGCTATAATTCATTGACATTAGAAGAGAATTATAGCTAATTAGATTATCTTTTCCATTTCCTTGCCTCAAGCAAAACACA
This sequence comes from Grammomys surdaster, assembly GCF_004785775.1. Lineage (NCBI taxonomy): Eukaryota > Metazoa > Chordata > Mammalia > Rodentia > Muridae > Grammomys > Grammomys surdaster. Next base: position 2,462,867 of record NW_021604747.1, on the reverse strand, counting down.
ACTTGCACTTACAAGTGAGTACTGGCTTGATATTAAACCATGATTGCCTTGAAAGTTGAAAAAAAGGAAGGAGTCATCCTCACCTCAGTGTCTAAGGAAAACCCAATGCACACTGCAGTCTGAACGACCACTGTTCAGAACGCCTGTTAGTGGCATATCCCTGCTTCATGACCAAATTTGGTTTGATCTGTACAGTCTCACATGGCAGTCATTCAAGAAGTCTAAGGTGTCATGTAGTTTAGTTAAACTTCTTCCTAGGATTTATCTCTTGAAGGCTAAGTCAGATATGGATGCATCTTATGACTTAGAGTTTGTAAAATAGAGTAATTTTGAAAACACATAGAATTATAGGTTGTGTTGTGTGTATTTCAAGTCAAAAAATGAATTGAAAAATTTAAGACCTGATATATAGGTTTCATTTGTTTAATTTATTCAAAAGATTGAGATGTACCTTAATTTTGAAATTTTCATTCTCAAGGTCTTGATTTCTTCCTAGGAAGCCAGGTTCAGTTAGTAACTTCAGGCAGTACCTTTAGTGACAGCATTTAACTTACATAGTAAAATTAATGATTTATTTTTATTGGGGTGTGTGTGAGTGCGAGTATATAAGTATATGTGCATTCAGGTACCATAGAAGCCAGGAGAGGGCATTGGATTCCCAGGAAGGTAGAGTTATAATCTATTGTGAGTACCTGACATGGATGTTAGGAACAGAACTCAGGTCCTCTAGATGAATAGGAGGAATTCTTAACTCCTGAGCCATCTTTCCAGTCCCAGGTAATACCTTAGAACTGCAATTCAAAAAGAATGCAAATAAGTAAAATAAATTATCTTTTTAAAAACCCTACACCTTTAGGATTGAATGTTAATGTGTCAGTAGCATGTTAGCAAAGGGATACTTTGGGAATAATCAAAATTGGTGCCATTTGAAATTGATGCCCAAATGAAGTCATTCTTACTGTGCTTCCAGTTGCTGAGGAAAAACAACTGGGGCTTAAGTAATTAAAGGTTATTTTTCTCATACCATAGAAATTTTAGAAATAGGTTCACATTGCTGCTGCTTCCAAGACCCTGATTGTTACAGTCTGCCATGCTTAGTTGCTCACTTTTGATTATAATAGTTAAGTTTGCTAGATGGATGCTACAACTCCAGGTTTTATTCCATGAATAAGAAAGGGCTCTGGAAAAAAAAAAAGAGCCGGGCAGTGGTGGAGCACACCTATAATCCCAGCACTTGGGAGGCAGAGGCAGGTAGATTTCTGAGTTTGAGGCCAGCCTGGTCTACAGAGTGAGTTTCAGGACAGCTAGAGCTACATAGAGAAACCCTGTCTCGAAAAAGCCAAAGAAAAAAAAAGAAAGAAAGGAATCTGGATGGTTCCTTTATCAGTAAAGTAAGAACTTCTCTGAGGCCTGCTAGCAGATAACCTCTTTATATGATGCAGAACAGGGCCATATGACCATCAATTGCAAGAGGACTAGACTGGTGGAAAGTAGCAGGGAAAAGACAAGGCTTGGGATAAGTAGCCCTAAGAACGGGGTTTCTTAAACTTTCCCCACTTGCCTAAGAAGTAATAAGCATAGTCTTATGCTACTTACAGTATATGGGCATATAAAATATTGGACATTTACTGATAATCATAAAATTATTTTAAGGCATTCCTTTGTGATCCCACTTATTAAAGAGGAACACAATTTTACATACTAATGAGATAAATGTTCTTGTTTACTTTTAAATAAGGAATTAAGTTTTAGTTGAATATTTGATACTACAATATATAGAATATTTTCAGTAGTTGGAAAGTTGTCTAAACTACAAGTTGTCCTCATTATGTGTATGCATTGTACAAGCACACACACACAAAATAAACGTAATTTAATTCTTTAATTAAAAAAATCAGAATACAAAATGTGTATACCTCAAAGAAAGGTAGCTGTGACTTGAAAAATGCCCAGAAACAAAAGTGAGATTAGTACCAGGGGTATGGGTCAGATTAGTACCAGGGGTATGGTCAGATTAGTACCAGGGTATGGGTGAGATTAGTACCAGGGGTATGGGTGAGATTAGTACCAGGGGTATGGGTGAGATTAGTACCAGGGGTATGGTGAGATTAGTACCAGGGGTATGGTCAGATTAGTACCAGGGGTATGGGTGAGATTAGTACCAGGAGTATGGTCAGATTAGTACCAGGGTATGGGTGAGATTAGTACCAGGGGTATGGTCAGATTAGTACCAGGGGTATGGGTGAGATTAGTACCAGGGGTATGGGT
>NW_021604747.1:2412022-2460589 GCF_004785775.1 Grammomys surdaster | reverse complement strand
AGATTAGTACCAGGGGTATGGGTGAGATTAGTACCAGGGGTATGGGTCAGTAGCAGAGCATTGACGTCAAAGTCAAGTTGGAAAAGAATAAGAAGCAATCAAGTAGAGCAGAATTGTCAGTGAGTCTAAGAAGATTCAATTTTTAAGGTGGGTTGAACATTGGTAGGAACGATGTAGTTATTTATTTAGATCAGCCCTCTAAAGAAAAAGAGGAACAGAGGGTCTAAGTATGCATCTACCTGCTCCCTAGTTTTTCCTAAAGGAAAAAGTTGGATCCCAAGTATACAGCAGTCATGACTCTAGGGAAAACATGATTTTAACATCATAGAGTCCTTACTAGGCCTCCTACCTGAGTACCAGGGATTGAACTTGTGTCACCAGGCTTGGCAGGCTCCTTTACTCAGTGAGTCATCTTGATGGCCCCATATTCTGAACTTTAAAAAAAATTCTATGTAGATATTTTTTAAATATCTACAAAATACAGTGCCCTTTTCACTGTCTTAACATTTACATTTGATCCTTGCTCCTGACACTCAAGAGTTGACTTCTCTGTTTCTAAAATGTTATATGAGCTTCTTTTGACTGCACGCTCTGTAAACATCTTATTATCGATGCCTACACTCCTTCCTCACATCAACCCCAGCGGCTTCATGGCTAATACTGAAAAGAGAGCCAGTGAGTCAGGTGCTTTTTCCAAGACTGTCTTGACATTCTTGTGCTATCATCTAGTGTACTCTTTCAGTGTGTCAGTTAAGCTCTGGTCACTTAATTGTGTCGTGTTTATCTCGCTGTTATTTAAGCTCCACTAAAACAGAATCTGTCTTGGTCATCCTGGCCTCTGCATTCCATAAATATTTGTTAAATGAAAGGATGAAAAGCTGAATGAAATTATTGATAAAGGACTGAATTCTAATTGATGGAAGTTCTGTTTTAATTTTGTCATTAACAATAGTTTTTATGCCCGTCAAATTCTATTTTTCTTATTTGCAAAGTAATATTAGTATTGAAAATGGACACCAATCCTGGTGGCGAAGGCCTGAAATCCAAGCTACTTTGGAGTTGGAGCCAAGAGAATCTCATGTTCAGGGCCATCTTGGACAATTTAGTGAAGCCCTGTCTCAAGACAAAAATGCTTTTAAAGAAGCTGAGAAAGGCTGGGGCTAGAACTAGATAGACGTGGAGTTGTGTGGAGAGCAAGGGGGGTAAGCGGTAGAAAGAAAACTATCTCAGTACTTCTCAGAGTCGAGCCTGAGCTGCACCGAGAGCAAAAACAGCTGTTCTTGTTCTCATCGAGCTGGTTTTCTAAGGTTTCTTACCCTCAAGATGCATAGCAGGTATACTATTTTTAAAGGTAAAGATGCCACAGAGTCTTTGAGTTTAAAAATATCCACTCATCTGTGAATTATAACACGTTTGTTTTCATTTTTTAGTCCAAGCCTTATGCATTTGATCGTGTGTTCCAGTCAAGCACATCTCAAGAGCAAGTATACAACGATTGTGCAAAAAAGATTGTTAAAGGTAATATGTGTAACTTATCAAACTCAGTTTACTTACTGTCCTAGCCATAAGTAAAATTTGGTTTGTGATCTTTCTGTTTTACCCAACATTGCTTTTTATTTTTAATGCCCTCTTTCACCTACATTAATTAGAAAGTTAAAGTAACAAAAATCTGGATACAATTAGTAAATATATTATACTTTTCAGTTACTGTGATCTCATTGTATATTGTACCTAGCAAAGGCTGTTACAGGGATTATGTTACAAACATATTCTTGAAAAGTTAGTTTCTGTTCACTGTTCATAGGAGAATTCCCAAGGTACTATTGTAGAAATGGAACAGTATGAGAATGAAGTAGCTAGATAAATTTTTAAAAATAAGTCCTTTTTTTTTTCTATTCCATTCTTCCTTCCTAAAAGGCTTAACTTACAGTCACTGGAGAAATCCTGGAGGAACTTATTAGGGATTGTCAAAGATTAAAAAAAAAAGTAACACCTGCAAGAGTATTTTTTAGTTTTATATTTTCTAAAACCTTAGAACTCTGAAAGCTGAGAGGGAGCTACATAGTTAGCTAGACTTTCTGTTTATTCTAAAAATGCCTTTTTACCAAAGGGCTTTTATCGTTAAATAGCTGTTTATGATAATCATATTTATTGACAGTTCTAAAAATGCCCCTTAGTTTGAAGCAAAAATCTTAAATATTTACCAGACGTGTTGGGCTTCAATATAAAAATGAATGAGTAAGGGCAGGGCTGGTGGCAGAGGTCTCTAAACCCAGGACTTGGAAAGCAGAGGTGGACCAATCTCTGTAAGCTCAAGGCTAACCTGTTCTACATAGTAAATTCCAGGCCAGCCAAGTCTAGGCAGTGAGATTGTGTCTCAAAAAAACAAACAAACAAAAAACCCAAAAGCAGAAAAACAAATGAGTTAAGATTAAATAGCAGAGATAGTGTATCTTAATAACAAGGAGAAGTTGGGTATGAAGATATTCAAGTTTACAGATAGCTGGGGAGAACTATAAACACTCTTCACATTAGTGTCATACTGCATATTGAATGTAAGTCATCATGAAGAGTGAGGACTGGGGAGATGGTTCCAGGAACTGGCATGCAATCGATGAATTGGAACATGTGGAAGCATTGCTAGGCAGCATTGGGGGCCCAATGGAAGTTAGCTTCCAGAAGAATTTAATTCACCCATTTGGAATTTTACCAGGCAAGTACAAAAGAGGAGATTGAAGGGCAAGAGAATTGAGGATATTGTACATGTAATGTTTATATTGGTGTGCCATGGCACCCAAGGGGAAATTACTGTATGAGAGACTGAAAAAGACAGTGAAAAAAGATAGTAGGTTTAATGGGCAAACTGGGTATGCCTGTAATCTTAGCTGAGGAGGAAGAGGCAGAAGGATTACCATAGGTGTAAGGACAGTCTGGGGTACCTAAGGAGTTCCAGACTAGCCAGGGCTACCTATTAAGATCCTGTCTCTGAAAACCAAAACAAACTGATAGAAAAGTTAGTAGATTATAGTTTCCAGAAGACAACAACAACAACAAAATCTTGGACTCTATCAGTCAGGAGTAATAGATTATGGAGGTGGTGTGGTTAGTTAATACGGAAGGGTCAGGGTCTCATTGTTGAGTTGACAGTCATATCAAGTATCTGAATGGGCAGGGTCTCAGGTCATTATATGGACATTAAATCTATCAAAAATTAGGAGTGGTATTGGTGAGAGACGGTGAACTGGATGCTAAAATGTTCATAAAATGAGGGAGAATTAATTGATTACTCTATAACTGCAACAAAAGAGGAACAGTGGTGTTATACTGTGTTATAAGCATCGATAATTTTTCCCAAAGATTCTATTATGAAGTATAGTTATATTGCATTCTTTGTGACCTACTTTGTTTGAGTCTACTGGTGGAGGTCAGAAGTTAGCCTCAGATATCTTAATTGCTTTAAAAAGTGTGTGTGTGTTCGTGTGTGTGTCCCTGTCCCTGTGTGTCCATCCCTCTATTTCTATGTGTTTGTTTGAATGTATGCCATGTGTATACACGTGTTCATGGAGGCCAAAGGGATTGTTGGATTCCTTAGAAAAGGCGTTAGAGGTAGTTGTGAGCCACTACACATAGGTGCTAGGAACCAAACATCTGCAAGAGTCACAAGTGCTAAGCCATCTCCAGCCTCCCTGCTTTTTTGAGACAGGATATCTCTGAACCTGTAGTTTACTGTTTAAGCTGGGCTGGCTTGCCTCCAGTTCTTGCAGGCACAAACCACCATACCTGTAGCAATTACTTTACCCATTGAGCCATCTTCCCACTCCCCCGCCTCCACATATGTCTTAAAAATCAGTACAGTTTAAGATTACATTACTTTTTGTTTCTGTTGTGCTAAAATGAAGCCCTGTACGCTCCACATGATAGGCAAATACTCTACCATTGAGCTATATCCTACCTTTTTAAATAATAAAAGATTGATTTGATGAATTCGTGGACACTTTAAATGGACAAATCTTTAACATGTGCTACATGTGTTGATGTGCAAGTTCCATCACACACTGGTGGGTTTCATTTTGTTCAACTTAGGTCTTAGCTGTGTTTAGTTTGAAGTTTATAGGCATGCTACCAGGAATCTCAGTTGCCTAGGCTAGTCTGGAACTTAATCAGTAGACTAGGCACACCCTAAATTCATACCATCCTGTGTCAGCCTCTCATGTAGCTGAGTTTATAGACCTGTGCCTCCAGATCTGATATACTTTCTACAGTTGTCTTCCTGTTTCTCATAAAACAAGATTATATTGAAAGGAAGGGTTTTTAGAAAAATATTTTACTTATAATATTCATTCAGCCATAATCATTCAACAAGATTTGAGTTCCTCCTGCCAGACACTGATACTGTGAATTATGAGGCTGATAAGATGTATAGTGATGGGCTGGAGAGATGGCTCAGTGGTTAAGAGCACTGACTGCACTTCCAGAGGTCCTGAGTTCAAATCCCAGCAACCACATGGTGGCTCACAACCATCTGTAATGAGATCTGATGCCCTCTTCTGGTGTGTCTGAAGGCACATACAGTGTATTCATATATAATAAATAAATAAATCTTTAAAAAAAAAAAAGATGTATAGTGATACTAAGTGACAGTGTCATGATGGTTGCATAGCCGTGAGCACGGGACTTTCCTGTATTTGGAGTGGTTGTAGAGTTGGATGCAAGGAAGTACTAAAGCCTGGAGTTAGTCTTACTAAAGGAAGGAGAAGAAAGGGGGTGCCTTCTAGGTAGAGGTGGCATCCACCTTTGGAGCATTTCCAAGAGAACAATATGCTACATACGTGGGAGAGACCATGTATTAGGAAACTGTTACATTTGACTGTTTTCACCAGAGCACAGAAGGAGGGGAAGGACGGTGGGGAAGTAAGGTGAGGCAGAGCCAGGTCAGGTCAGACTAGATGTGATTTATGCCCAGTTATGTGACTGCAGATTTATCTTTTCCAAGATGTTAAAGCATATTGTAAGAGATTTTACATCAGTTTTTATCTTAGAAGAAAAAAGAAAATTACTGAATACTAATTAATGGTATGTATATCCTGAGTGTGAAGTAGAAGTCCTGAAGTGTATAGATGTCTACAGTTTACCTTAAATGCATTTCTAGATAAGGAACGAGCAGATGCATGACTAAAGCAAGCAGTAAATGGTGTAATGGTGTTAGTGGCACAGTCTTGGTCATAGAGTAGTCACCATGGAACACATTCCATCTGCACATTACGTTGAAAATGTTTGCAGTGAAATTATAAAAAGCAAAGTCCAATTGAAGATGAGAAAAATGATTACAGTCAACCATAAGTTCACCAACCTCAGGTCAGAAGTCTTTGAAAAATAAAATTATGCCATATCAGACAGACATACACCCCATGTATGCATGCACCTGATTCGTTATTCCCTAAATAATACAGTGTAACAACTATATAGCACTGGCATAAATTTAGTAGGAAATGAACAGATGATTTAAGTAAATGAGAGGATATGCATAGACTATATGCAGACATACCAGTTTATGAAAGACACTCGAGTAACCGAGCATTTTAGCAGCCTCAGAAGTCCTGAAACTAGTCCCTCTTGCTACTCTTTTAACCAATAAAAATGCAATCACTATTGCCAAAATTGGAATACTTAAATATAATCTTAGCATCTGTTGTCTTTTCCACACCCCAAACAACTTAGATCAAGGTGGGTGCTTAGTAAATGTTTCAGTATTGCCTAGTTCACAGCCTCTAAAATTTTATAAAACATTACACATTACACTTTAAATCTCAGATGTATTACATGTATGCATTTATTGCTCCAGTGTTATACAACTATATGTAATCTGGCAAATGTATTATATAGATATCTACCTACAAATATTTACTGAGTACCCAATTGTGAAGTAGCAGGATAATTAGATTATAATCATGAGAGGACATTTTTAATTTTATTATTTTATTTTCATTTTATTTTACTTGTTTGGGTATATTGCCTGCATGTATGACTGTGCAACACTTGTGTGCCTGGTGCCTACAGAAGCCAGAAGAGGAATTGGATCCCCTGGAACTAGAATTACAATTGTGAGCCACCATATAGGTGCTGAGAATTGGACCCTGTGTCCTGGAAGAGCAGCTAGTACTCTTAACTGCTGAGCCACTTCTCCAGCCCCAGAAAGGACCTTTTTAAATGATTTGTCAAAACATTGAGTTGTACGCTTAGGTATGTGATTGGTTGAAAGATCTTAAGCAAGGGTATTTGACATAGACCTGATGAGAATGATTATATATAAAGTGAATTGGAATGGGTCTGGCCCTGTCTACCCTGCTTCTTTAGAGTTGCTAGCATAAGTGTTGCTATTCCATATATTGTAAATGTGACTCAAGAAATTATTTTGTTCCCCTTAAAAATAAAAGGTCTTTGGGAAATGCAGTGTAGCTCAGGGGTGCTTGTCTGCCATACACAAGGCTCTAGATTCAATCCCTAGTACCACTAAATAAATGAACTAATCAGAAAAGAATGATAGCCAAAATAAAAAAGGCACTGAAGGATGTGGCTCAGCGCTTGCCTGCCGTGCACAAGACCCTTGGTTCAATCCCTGGTATTGCAAAAGAGAGAGGGAAGGAGAGAGGGAGAGAGAATATAATAACAAAAAGGCTTTGAAAGGAAGTTTCAGATATTTGGAGTTTCTTAATTACCTTCAGTAGTAATGATGCCTTCTCCCCCTATACCCACTCTGTCTCCAAGGCCCAGAGGGACCTTGAACTCCTAATTCTATGTTGAGATTGGTGGAAGGGGAGAACATGAGACAGGACCCACCACAGAAGGCTGTAATCCCTTTTAAATATGTATCTTGCCAAACAGCTTATAGAATGAGAACTGAACATGCAAATATATGAGCCTATGGGGGGCAATCTCAAACCATGATTGAGTCAGCAATTAATTATACTTGCTTGTAGAGTTAATTCATACGTGTATATTTTAATTGATAGGGTTTTTGTCTTTTAAGACAATAATACTTTAGAATATATGTATAATGAAATGTTGAGCTTTATGTTGGTAAGTTTTAAGCAGTGGAAATTTTTTTTTAATTTTTTTATTGGATGTTTTATTTACATTTCATATGTTGTCCCCTTACCCCATCCCAGCAGTGGAAATTTTAAAGTGTTTGTGTGTTGTGGGCTGGTGTTTACACACTTGTAAGTAAGTTGCCGTTGGATCTCCTGGAGCTGGAGTTACATGTGCATATGAGCTACCCTATGTGAATGCTGGGAACTAAGTTTGCGTTCTCTGGAAGAACAGGAGCACCCTTAACCACTGAGCCATCTATCTTAGTTATGGTTTTTATGGTGATGAAACACCATGTCCAAAAGCAACTGGAGAGCAAAGGGTTTATTTCACTTACACTTCCAGATCATTATCAAAAGCAGTGTAGTCAGGAACTCAAGCAGGGCAGGAACCTGGAGGCACCTGTTGGTGCGGAGGCCATTGAAGAACGCTACTTACTGGCTGGCTTTTTCATGGCTTAGCCTGCTTTCTTATAGAACCCAGGACCACCAATCTAGAGATGGTCTCACCCACAGTGGGCTAGGCCTTCCCATACCAGTCACTAATTAAGAAAAAAATACCCTACAGCCTTGCCTATAGCCAGATTATGGAGGGATTTTCTTAATTGAGATTCTCTCCTCTCAGAGACTCTAGCTTGTGTCAAGTTGACATAAAACTAACCAGTATACAATCTTTCCATGCCTTCTTTGATGATTTTATAAGCACATTACATATTACACGTTAAACTTTAATCACTTCTTACATACTTTATAATGAGAGCATTTCTTAAGGATAATAGTCCTGGAAGTGCCGGGCAGTGGTGGCGCACGCCTTTAATCCCAGCACTTGGGAGGCAGAGGCAGGCGGATTTCTGAGTTCGAGGCCAGCCTGGTCTACAGAGTGAGTTCCAGGACAGCCAGGGCTATACAGAGAAACCCTGTCTCGAAAAACCAAAAAAAAAAAAAAAAAAAATAGTCCTGGAAGTACAAGATCTTTTGTTTTCTCATAGATGTTCTTGAGGGCTATAATGGAACAATATTTGCATATGGACAAACATCATCTGGGAAGACCCACACGATGGAGGTAACACTCATAATCTGTGCTTAAGTATAGTTTACAGTATAAGTCATCCACTTACTGATTTCTTGTAGTTAATTGATTGTGCTTAAAATTTTTTATCTTTATTGCCTTTTCTCATACAAATAATACGCATGTAAGTGCAAGATTCTAATTAGCCTGTGAGCTTGGTTAGTAAGTTGTGTCTGTATTTTATATTACAAAGTCTTAACAAATTAGTATAACTATAAAGTAAGGGGCATTTTAAAATTAAATGGGAGTTTCTACTACTACTACTCTATGGTGTGAGAAAACTTAGATGATATTAAAATTGTCTCAGGAATATCTGCTACACTTCCCTGATAAGATTGTTTACATCAAGATTCAGATCAGCCAGGGCCAGGCAGAGAAACCCTGTCACACAACAAAAGAAAACTTAGTTGGTATCTGCTTATACAATATGACATGTAATAGTTGAAACTTTGAAATTATTTGTAGAGCTATTTCTAAAAGAAAAAAACAAAACAAACCCAGTCACAATGCTTATCTTGTTAATTATATATTAGTAAAGAGTCAAAAGCTTTTTTTGTTTCAATTTTTTTTTTTTTTTTTAAATTTGTTAACATTTCGGCTTTGTTTTCTATGCAGGGTAAACTGCATGATCCAGAAGGCATGGGGATTATTCCAAGAATAGTGCAAGATATTTTTAATTATATTTACTCCATGGATGAAAATTTGGAATTTCATATTAAGGTAAATTCCTGTGGGAAAGGTGATATTTTATTTAACTTAGGATACTTATTTTCCAAAATAGCTGCTTCCTGAAAGTCAAATTTGAAAAGTTGATACAGGTGTATAAGGTTGAAGGATTGTTAAGAGTTGGTGAACTGATTCTAGTTTATATGCCATTCCATGACTAACTAGGCAAGCTAAGTCTGTTCTTAGCTTCTCTCTCTGTAGAAAAACAGTTTAACAACAGAGCTTCAAGATTCCCACCACACTTACCTGTTCTCGTCCATTGTGGGTGGTTGTAACCGAAATGGGCTTTTTCATTATTTAAGCAGCTTAGTGACTCACACTTTCCTCTTAGAATGTGAGTTGTGGCTAGTGTAATGTCCTAGTCTAGATAGCTGGCCCTTAGACCATATTATTTACAGAGAGAACAAGCTGTATTCACTTAATAGATTGACTTTTCTTTGTGCTTTAGGTTTCATATTTTGAAATATATTTGGATAAGATAAGGGACCTGTTAGATGGTAAGTTAAGTTCTTGCTCTAATAATTTCAGTAGTACCTGTTGCTCTTGTAGTATTAGATGTTCTTAGTAGCAACTTAATAGCATATGTATACTTCTTTTTTTTTTTTTTTTAAAGTCAAGCAACATTTACTAAGAAATGATGGAAAGCTCCTTGTAGCTGGGAGGGAATGTGAGCCTGAGATGCCATCGTATAGGCACTTCTTATGTGACATGAGGCTTTAAATTGAGAGTTGTAGAGTTTAAACCCCCAAGTGTTAGTCCCAATTGTTAAATGCATTGTCCTTCCCTTAGGCCTAATGTTGTTCTTAACATGTGGGTGGTAGAAGTTTGAAATTTCTGGTTTTTTACATTAGTTTCTAGATTACTGTCCTAGTATGATTACAACACCTGGGTTTTTTTTTTTTTCATAGTAATGCACGTATATAAAATGTATATTTTTGAGTTCCTATTATTGAGCTTCTAAGGGAAACCTACCACTTATTAGTTATTTTATAACTGATATTAGAATCTAGATAATATTGCTAATACAGCTTTTCTTTTTCAGTTTCAAAGACTAACCTTTCAGTCCATGAAGACAAAAACCGTGTTCCCTATGTAAAGGTACTTAAAAGAATGATTACTGTAGAAAACCCTGTACAAGAGTTTTTAAAGAGTATTAAGAATTCTTTAAAATTACTCCACAGGGATGCACAGAGCGATTTGTGTGTAGTCCAGATGAAGTTATGGATACCATAGATGAAGGGAAATCCAACAGACACGTAGCAGTTACAAGTAAGTGGAGTATTTATTAGTATTGACCAGGGCGTGTCTATCTTACATCTTAATGCAGTCTATTCATTTTAAGATATTTCAGGTATAAAATAATGCTTTGGGGTAAATTATTAGTGAAGGAACTGTATTTATATTTGCTTACTAATTTCGTTGCAGATATGAATGAACATAGCTCTAGGAGTCACAGTATATTTCTTATTAATGTAAAGCAAGAGAATACACAAACGGAACAGAAACTCAGTGGAAAACTTTATCTGGTTGACTTAGCTGGCAGTGAAAAGGTAAATGCTCTTTTGAAATTCCAGTAGATGCTTAGGCATTTCTGTAAACTTTACCTTGAATTGAAACTTATATGCTACGTATTGTTGCATCTTGAGAACTTGTGGAATTGGATTCGGTAATCTGAGAATTCTGTTGTACCAGTGCTCAATGCTATATGATAGTTGAAGTCAATAACCTGTTCCCAAGTAACTGTCATTTAGTTATATTTGATTCCGTCAGTAGGGTATTTGGATTAAGATGTGTGTTCTTATTGACAACTTGTTAGCATATGCCATTATAATTTTATTCTCCATCTCTCTTGTATGTTACCTGTATTCATGTTAAGTTTCTCTGCGACATTCTGATTTGGTTGAACTGTTGTCCCTTGGTATCATGGAAATTGTTTTCAGGGCCTCTCTCCCACACCATCCCTCATAAATATACCAATATCCACAGATGCTCAGGTCACTTATAAAATGATGTAGTATTTTCATAGATCCTACACATATTCTTCTGTATGTAAATACTCTCTAGATGACTACTGATACCTAATGTAGTGAGAATATGTAAGTGGATGTTAAACTTTATTGTTTAGAAACAAACCAGATATGTTGAGTACAAATAAAGTTTGTTTTGGAATATTTCTCAGCCTTGTCTAGGTGAATCCATGGGTGTAGGAGGGTCAACTGTAGTCTATAAACATTAGAATGTTTAAATGTTTTAATGTAGACTTCTATGGCCATTATGCTATTTTGCTTCTCCTGATTGAGAATGCCCTACCTCGTCTTGTTTCCCACGTCTTACACACGGCTTATCTATCAATTAGCACCGCTACTCTTAATTCTAGAAGCCATTTAGTCAGTGTACTTGGTTTTCAAGTCATGGGTTAGCTTATGTAGTATTAGAACTGTCTTTTGTTTCTAGCTAATTATAACATCTGTTATGGTTTAGGTGATTTCCAGTTCCTTGTTTTATAATGTAGCAAAGAGATAACAATGATAATTACAGACTTACATGTAAATTTATTATTGGCAAAAAGACACTAGAAATAAAATTTAATATTTCTCTAATCATATTCTTGTCCAGTTAGTTCTCTGACCATGCTATTAGACAAATAGTGAGTGTTTAAGGATTCCTAGTCCCTAGTATTTAAGGATGCCTAGCTTTCCTCTTTGTAACTTTATACTGCTGTTTATTGGTGGCTATTTGGAAAGTTGAAAGAAAATTATCTTAAACTTGTAAGTTTGTTTCATTTTTGTGTAATCTTACTTATAGGTTAGTAAAACTGGAGCTGAAGGTGCTGTGCTGGATGAAGCTAAGAACATCAACAAGTCACTCTCTGCGCTTGGAAATGTCATCTCTGCTTTGGCAGAGGGCAGTGTGAGTATACAAGTCTGTTTCCTGTTTTATGGGTAGTAATTTATAGAGAGTATACATGTACACAGATGTAAAACTGAATGAGTGTGTGTGCTGTCTTCTGAGTTTAGTGTTTGTGTACATATCCTAGCCCCCATCTTGAAATCAAGTAGTTACGATAAATGAAACAAGCCAGGCCTGGGAAAGCACATCTGATCACAGCACTTGAGGCAGAAACAGGATGACCAAGAGTTACACAACACATATTATTATATAAAACGTCACTGGTTTTGTTGTTTTGTTTTTGTTTGTAGACCTATGTTCCTTATCGAGATAGTAAAATGACCAGAATTCTTCAAGATTCATTAGGTGGCAACTGTAGGACCACTATTGTCATTTGCTGCTCTCCGTCATCATACAATGAGTCTGAGACAAAGTCGACACTCCTCTTTGGTCAAAGGTTTGTTGTTGAAATACAGAGTCTAAAGACATTGCATTAAAGTTACTAATGTCAGATAGCTACTACTCAAATCCACAGAACTAGATTCTGTACTTTTGAATTAGGACATAGGTCATATAAGTTAGAGCTGTATTTTAGACTTAACAAACTTTAACTTTTTGTAGACATTAAAATTAATTGAGAAATTTAATTAATTTCCTTTTGATGAAAGTAAACATCTGAGTCAGATGATGAAGTAAAAACTTTTCAGATACATGAGCTTATGTGAAGCTCACTGATGCACTTGAGGTAACATACATGAAACAGCTACTGTAGGAAAATCAATGACAACCTTACTTAGACCTTCTGTGATAGGTAATGTAGGTCACTACCTTCCACCTTGCAAGTGAGCTGGGAGAATAATTATATTTTCTTAGTTTTGATTTTTTTTAATGTTACCAAAGATTTGAGTGCTGACTGAAATTTATTTGGGTTGCGAACAGATATCTTTAGTATTTGTTCTAAGAAAGAACTAGATAATCTTGGACAATTTGTTGCTTAGCTATATCATATATTAAATAGGGATATCAATTATAAATACTTTCAGTCAGGGGCTGGAGCGATGGCTCGGGTTTAAGAGCACTGATTGCTCTTCCAGAGGTCCTGAGTTCAGTTCCCAGCAACTACATGGTAGCTCACAGCCATCTGTAATAGGATCTGATGCCCTCTTCTGGTGTGTCTGAAGACAGCAACAGTGTACTTGTGTACATAAAATAAATAAACCTTTAAAAAAAAAAAACTCATATCCTTTCAGTCATATCCTTTTTTTTTTTTTTTTTGGTAATGATTACTCTTCTTTAATGATGTCATCTTTTCTGTAATTGCATCACTTAGGGCCAAAACAATTAAAAACACAGTCTGTGTCAACGTAGAGTTAACTGCAGAGCAGTGGAAAAAGAAGTATGAAAAAGAAAAGGAAAAAAATAAGACTCTACGAAACACCATTCAATGGCTGGAAAACGAGCTCAACCGATGGCGTAACGGTAACCACGTAAACATTGTCATCTAAACTTTCTGACTTAGGGCTTGTTTATATACTTGGCATTTTTTATATGAATGTTAAATGAAAATAAAGCCTGTTTTCAGTTTTTAAGCATGTAGAGGTCTTCAAATAAAGATCAAGATCTGTCATTAAATGTTTATGTTACCTCAAACACTAAGAGCGAGCTGTAGATGCTACAGTATAGTAAGGTGCCTACATTAGGAAGAAGTTGGTAACAGGTAAGCATGGATAGATTTCAAAGAAGGGGTAAGGTCAAGGAGAATTCCAGATATCCTGATCTCAGGGACAGAGCTTTCTGGTATAAGCCTGTAATCCTAGCACTTGGGAAGCAGAGTCCTAATGACTTTGTAAATTTGGCCCTGCCCGAACTTGTATCAAATTGTGTATGAGTACCTACACGCGTGCACACGCACACACACACACACACACACACACACACCCCTGTAATGCATATATGTGTAGATGAGAGTAGTAGCATGTACCTTTAATCCTAGCACTTGGAAGGCAGAGCCTGCTCTACTCTAAAAACCAGACAAAAACTCAGGATCAGAGGAGAAAGAAAAGTTGGTAAGAGCTGCTGACACTGTGTAAGGAGGAGAACAAAGAAGGATGGTGATGTGGGACTCATTACCCATCACCCCTTACGGAAACTAATTTCAGTAACAGGTGAAAATAGAGCCTGATATGGTTTAGTAATAAGCAAAGTTTCAATGTCTGAGATGGACACTTTTAGATTACTTGTGTCTCCCTATTTCTCAACCAAGATACAGAGAAAGAAGATAAGGAAATTAGTGTACCTTGGACCCCAAGGCTAGGCAGATACCCTCTGCTCCATACCTCAGCACATGCCTGCAGCCCATCAGTCCTGCCTCACTGCCAAGTGCGAACTTGCAGCCTCAGGCTTTTTTTTTTTTAGATTTATTTATGTATATGAGTACACTGTCATGTCTTCAGACACACCAGAAGAGGGCATCAGATCCATTACGGATGGTTGTGAGCCACCTTGTGGTTGCTGGGAATTGAACTCAAGACCTCTGGAAGAACAGTTAGTGCTCTTAACCACTGAGCCATCTCTCCAGCCCCACAGCTTCAGGCTTTAAGCCCACTAAATGGACCCTTGTCTCCAACATCAACAATCCTAGGATTTTCACAGCCCTCAGCAGCAGGCAGTCCTCAGTGGTGTACCACTACAGAAGCCCAGAGCTTCTATTCTGTCCGGCATCTCTGTATGGGTTTACTGTTGATGGGCTTTCCTGAACAAGTATAATCTGCAAAGACTAGGATAAGTATGTTGTTGACTTCAAACATATGATAAGGATCATTCAGGGAAACATGGCACCACAGAGATTAAGAGAAGTGCTGATGGTTGAAGCTAGAGAAACTGAGATGAGTGAACACCTGAGAATTGAGAGTAAAACTCCTACAGAGAAAAGCAGTCAAAGGAAATGAGAACAGTGACCAGAATGAGAAATTTACTGATACTGAAGTACCTTTTAAAGCTCAAACAAATGTGCTAAAAATGGCAGTGGGGAGCACCAACAACAGAAGGAATGTGTGGGGACCTGCAAAGGGAAAGAACGCCAGTTAGTTTTAGATACGCACATTCATAGTCACCATTTCATTGTCATTTTAGGGGAGACAGTGCCTATTGATGAGCAGTTTGACAAAGAGAAAGCTAATTTAGAAGCCTTCACAGCAGATAAAGATGCTGCTATTACCAATGATAAACCAGCTGCTGCAGTCGGAATGGCTGGTAGTTTTACAGATGCTGAAAGAAGAAAGTGTGAAGAGGAAATTGCTAAATTGTATAAACAACTTGATGACAAGGTAGAGTTCACATTACTTGTTTTAGAATACTGTTGATACCAGTATTTATTTTTTAATTTCAGTATTAAGGTTCCTTGTGATCTACATTTTCCTTTATTTCTGTTAGCTTTTAGAAAGCTAAGATAATTGCTGGATTTGGTAGAATATGCTCTAGTACTTAGGAGGTAGAGGCAGGACAGAAGTATAAGGCTAGCCCTGAGTATATAGTGATTTTGAAGATGGCTTTGGTGATTATAGAGAGTTGGAGAGTCATATTAGCAGTAAATATATAAGTGCTGACTTCAAGGGCGTGGAGAGATAGCTAAGTGGTGGGGTGCTTGCATTGCACGGGGCTTCGAACTCCATTACCAGCACCAGGGAAGAAAATGCAATTTCAGTTCTGTGTGGAAACAGTGTATGTAAAATGTGTTGACTGTTTTGGAGGAGTAACAATTCAGAATTGATGCTGGGAAGCAAGCCAGGTTATAGTCTGCTTTGTTAATTGGATACTTTAATATTTTTTAGGATGAAGAAATTAACCAGCAGAGCCAACTGGTAGAGAAATTGAAGACACAAATGTTGGATCAGGAGGAGGTGAGTTACGTGCTTCCAGAAAATATTTAGTGTTTATCATCTAAAGATAAAGGAATCTGTGGAGTTTGGATTTTGTAAATATTATACCTTTAAAGTCGTTGAGTGTTATGCATGCTTAATTAATTATCAGTATGCTATGAGATTAATCCTTGCATGTTTTGAAACAGACCAATTTCTTCTTTTAGATGCTTTTTGTTCATTTGGTTTTGATGTTTTAAGTTTCCTGACATATATATGGAAGAGAGACAGCTTTTACAAAACATTTATTTTTGCCAGGTGTAGTTGCATGTAATCTGTATAAAACTATAATCTCAGAATTAAGGATCCTGAGACAGGGGAATTTCAAGTTTGAGGCCAGCAATGACTACATAGTAAGATCCTTTCTCAGAAGCAGCATTTGGGAAATTCTGGACTATATGACTGCAAAGTTTTTAACTCTCTTTTACTTTACTTATTACACTATATATCTTATCTCCTCACTCCTAAATATTTTGTACAGATTTGAGGGAGACAGTGGCCTGGATTAATTACGACACTCTCCCTTAGAGAAGAAGATATTTACATATGGATGAGAGGGAGTTAAGAAAACTATATATATAATAGCTTTTATATCACTTACTTGTGTTTATGTATCTAAAGCAGGCCCTTTCCCACTAATAACTTAGATATATAAATATAAGATAAGTGTTTTCGTTAGGCTTTCTGTTGCTATGCTAAAATACGATGACCAAAAATAACTTGGGGAGGAGAGGGTTCATTTTGCCTTATAGCTTATAAGTTTATCACTTAGGAAAGCCAGGACAGGAACCAGAGTGGAAGCCATGGAGGAGTGTTCTTTACTGACTTCTCATGGCTTGCTCAACTGCTTTCTTACAGTGGCCAGGACCACCAGCCCAGAGGTGGTACTGATCCCTGTGGGACAGCCCCCACCCACATCAGTCATTTATCAAGAAAGTGCACCACAGGCCAGTCTGGTGGAGACATTTTCTCAGTTGATGTTCTCTCTTCCAAAATGAACCTAACTTGCATCAGATAGATATAAAATAAGCCAGCAGGCTAGATGGAGTGTCACGCTGTAATCCTAGCATGGGAGGCAGAGGCAGGTGGATTTCTGGGTTGAAGGACAGCCTGGTCTACAGAGCAAGTTCCAGGACAGCCAGGGCTACACAAAGATACCCTGTCTTCACCCTCACCCATCAAACAAAGAAAAAAATCCATTTGGGTGTACCTACCCATTTGGGTTTTAGTTAATTACAGATGCAGTCAGGTTGACAACCAAGCATAGCCATCACATTGAAAATTGTGTAATTTTCAGTGTGACTTTTTCTGGGAATGTGAATGTCACATGAATAAACATACTTCTACTCCTCCATGTTGCCTTCCTACTCCCAGTCTGTGCCACTTTTCATTTCATTTCTCCCACGCTCATCTTTTCCTATGATTTAGTTTGATTCTGTATTTTATTTCACCCAGTATAGTGGAGATAATTGAAAAATAGTCCCTATTTAGTATTTTTTGAGACCCTGAAGAAATAGAAAAGGCTGTAACCTCCAGCAGAATGAAATATCTATTATCAGAAAAATCAGTCTTAATCAGTTTTCTCCTTTTGGATTGTTGAGTGGTCTTGCTTTTTAGTTGGCCTAGAACTTGACATTGAGCCCAAGCTACCCAGCACAGCCAGCCTCCTGGTGTGTACCACTGTGCCTGGTGTCTTTTATTATTTACTTCAACTATAACAGTGTTCTTAGAGGCAGACTGTTTAGCCTTTGGGGTTTGACAACTTTTTTAATATTCTGTCCTGTGCACTGTAGGGCATTTGGCATTCATGATTCCTGTTTCTTAATAGCTATTACTATTACTAACATTCCAATATATTTCCAGCTATCTCTGCTGAAAAGTAACTGACCTGGATGGTCCTTTGTTTTCTCCAGTTTAAACTTAATAGGCTGACATGTTTCTCTGGGACAATCCTCCAAGACCACCCTTAGTTTCCTAAAACAAATCTAAGTTCTTTAAAGATGATCTACTTTGATTTCATGTATATATGTTAGTACTCACATGGATGCATATGTACCATGTGTGTGACTGGTACCCTCAGAAAACAGAAGTCATTTGATTTGCTGAAATTGGAGACAGTTTTGTTCTGGGTGCTTGGATTTGAATCCAGGTCTTCTGGAAGAGCAGCAAATGCTCTTGAGTGGTGAACTTGCTGAAGATTTAAAGTTTTTAAAGAACTGTTCTAATTAGATTTGGGGTATTTTGTCCATGATACTTACAAGGCCAGAATGCCTTTGGTTTTTTGTTTTCTTTTAATTTACATTACTAGAATCCTATAACTTGTCCATGAATGTCATACAGAAAGATCCCCCTTTTTATGGTACCAAGCACGCTGCTGTCTCTTTCTTGCAACTAAATCATGCCTGTGTTCCCCTTATTTTCCTGGGCTTCACTCTTAGTAGATTCTTCCTTTCTGTGTTGCACACAGTGTAGCCCAGTGCCTGCTCATAGCTGTTCAGCCTGTCTGTTACAGAGCAAAGGATCGGCACCTTTAGTAGTATGACTTTTCATGTCTGTTGTTTGCCTAAATCTTGAAGCAAATGAATGTTTTCTTGCAGGTTTGTTAAAATTCTGTTTTACTCTTTCACATAGCTTCTGGCATCAACCAGAAGGGATCAGGATAACATGCAAGCCGAACTGAATCGCCTCCAAGCAGAAAATGACGCTTCTAAAGAGGAAGTCAAAGAAGTTTTACAGGCCTTAGAGGAACTGGCTGTTAATTATGATCAGAAGTCTCAGGAAGTTGAAGACAAAACGAAGGAATATGAATTGCTTAGTGATGAATTGAATCAAAAATCTGTAAGATAAATTTTGTTTTCTTACTACTTAAGTATAAATAATGCTAAATGAAGTTAGTTGTTAAATAAGTCACTACTGTATAAGCCTAAGATATGGATGGACAGCATAGGTTCTTAAGACTCCCAGGTCTCACCTTCTCTTTATATACAAAGCCTAGGCGGTAGAGCAACAGCGTTATGTTTTAGTTCCTAAAAGTATATTGATATATAATTTAATTGTTAATTTAAATGACTTGGCTATCTCTAATGTTAGGAAAAATAATAATAGCTTGAACTAGAAGCTACTTCATAATTCATTATAGATTAAGAATCTCAAAACAAGAAATAAATGGCTTTGTAAGGACTGTAATGACTATGTTGAGTCTCATCTGTTCGGCTTTCATTCTGTCAGGCAACTTTAGCAAGTATTGATGCTGAGCTTCAGAAGCTGAAGGAAATGACCAACCACCAGAAGAAACGAGCAGCTGAAATGATGGCGTCATTATTAAAAGACCTCGCAGAAATAGGAATTGCTGTGGGAAATAACGATGTGAAGGTAACACAGTCACTGAGTACTGTGTCTAAGTCTTTTGTATACAGCTCATACTCTGCACACTACTTTGTTGTGGGTGTGTGCTATTGTGCAGGTGCAGCTGCGCGTGTTTTCAGGTCCACACCTGTCCACTTTGGGTTTTGTAATGGGGGATTAGTTAATCCACTTTGGCTCTTGGCTAAACCAGCCCAAGACCTCTGGGTTCATGAGTGAAAGACACACACGCACATGCACCAGCTAATTTTGATATACCTTGACCAGCTCAATGACTGGGTACACATTCTTCTCCAGTATTCCTGGCTTAACACTTTTTTTTTTTTTTTGAGACAGGGTTTCCCTGTGTAGCCCTGGCTGCCCTGGAACTCACTCTGTAGACCAGGCTGGCCTCGAACTCAGAGATCTACCTGCCTCTGTCTCCCAAGTGCTGGGACTAAAGGCATCGACCACCACTGCCTGGCCGGGCTTAACAGCTTCTAAATCTATCTTTTTATCTTTGTTGCCATTACCTTCTGGGCAGCCCCCTTTCCCTTTCCACCTACATTGCTGGATGATTTTTCTGCTGCAGCTCTTAAATCTGTTCTCCTCTGAGTCGTGGTGACTCTCCTCTGCCCCCCCCATTCCTTGCCCTTGCAATCTCAAAGTCCCACCTCCATCTCCCTGCCCAGCCCTTGGCTATATGGCTATTCTTTATTACCAATAAAGCTAGCTGGGGCCAGAGACCCTCTTGTATGGAAGTGTGGCTTTGGGGAGCCAAATTAAGACAAAGCATTGGAAGCAATTCCCAACATGATTTACTTTCTTGGCATCTTCCCTTGTTTTTTGAAACAGCGTCTCCCAGTGGGGCCTGGTGCTTTCCTCCACCTGCCTCCGAAGCATTGAGAACATAGGCATGTGCCCACTACACCTGACTGCTGACTTTAACTTATTTCATGTTTTTCTCTCAGCAACCAGAGGGAACTGGTATGATAGATGAAGAGTTTACTGTTGCAAGGCTCTACATTAGCAAAATGAAATCAGAAGTAAAAACCATGGTGAAACGCTGCAAACAGCTAGAAAGCACCCAGACTGAGAGCAACAAAAAAATGGAAGAAAACGAGAAGGAGTTAGCAGCATGCCAGCTTCGTATCTCCCAAGTATGTGCTTCAGATGGCTTTTCATTTTGCTAAAATGTCATGTATAAATTTTTTTTATTATAAGGGTTTTCAGAACATGGGCTTCTGTGTATTTTCAGTAATAAAAGCCCTAGGTGTAGCTGCAGTATAACATCTTGCATGATGTAACATGTGCACATGAAGTATGGATGTGCAGAACTGCAGGGACTAATGGAGGTTCTGTCTTTGCTGAGTAATGAAAGGCGATCACTACACTAAGTGTTCAAGGATTGGCAATAGCAGCATTTCAGGTTACAGGTTCTGTAAACTGTATAAATAATGGTCTAATCTTTCACATTTTAACTGCAAGTATGTGTGAGATAGTTCCCCGCCTCATATTAATATTTTTTCCCCTGAAAGCATGAAGCAAAAATCAAGTCACTGACTGAATACCTTCAAAATGTAGAACAAAAGAAGAGACAGCTGGAGGAATCTGTTGATTCCCTTGGTGAGGAACTAGTCCAACTTCGAGCACAAGGTATTGGCTTCCGATTGTTATGTCTGTATTCTTTCTTACTTTAATATAATTGTTGTACACATACTCAAACTAAAGAAAATATTAAGAATGTAGAAAATTTGAAATAGTAGATTATCCACCTCAGTGTGACTTTGAAATATTTTTTAAAATTAAGAAGTGGTAGAGCCAGGCAGTGGTGGTGCACGCCTTTAATCCCAGCACTTGGGAGGCAGAGGCAGGCGGATTTCTGAGTTCGAGGCCAGCCTGGTCTACAGAGTGAGTTCCTATACAGAAAAACCCTTTCTCCAAAAAACAAAAACAAACAAAAAAAGAAGTGGTAGCGGATACATGGAGTAAGCCCCTAGCTTCCAGACACACATACACATAGGTGAACACTCTTCCACGTGAACATGCATGGTCCAAACATACACGTTACAAAAAAGAAAAATTGTATTAAATATAAGGGGCAATTCAAGGTACTTCCCACAAAGTTCGTGTGTGTGTGTGTGTGTGTGTGTGTGTGTGTGTGTGTGTGTGTGTGTGTAAATCCTAACATACAACACTTAGAAACTGTTTTGTTTCCCTTTTGTGATATAAGTACATTAAATATCCTAGGTTACTGAGCTTGGAAGGTTTTGCCAAGTTCTTAAAAACCTGTCTGCCCTCTGGTTTATCTCAGGGATCTTAAGTCACTTTAACCCTCTTGTTTTGTTTTGTTTTTCTTTCTTCTTCTTTTTTTTTTTTTAATCTTTTACTTTCATGTACAACACAGAGAAAGTCCATGAAATGGAAAAAGAGCACTTGAACAAGGTTCAGACTGCAAATGAAGTCAAGGCAAGTTTGATGTCTAGTGCATGCTGATGTTTTGAATCCATTATTAGTAATCTTAATCTAACTTTGATCTTTTCCCTTCCAAACAAATTTCAGCAAGCTGTTGAACAGCAGATCCAGAGTCACAGAGAAACCCACCAAAAACAAATCAGTAGTTTGCGAGATGAAGTTGAGGCAAAGGAAAAGCTAATCACTGATCTCCAGGAGTAAGTACTGTGCTTTTCTTTGTGTTGGTAGAGCTAATTCAGAGAGATGGGCTCTTCAGAGAGAAGGTACTGATGGACAAGCATCCTCATAGAAGCCTGCTGTGTTCAGTGAAATGAGATTTTTTTCTTCTCTTCCCATGTTTTCTGTCTTTGCATATATAGAGAGTATAAATTGGAGAAATCTGTGATTGTTTGAGTTAAAAAAAAAAAACTAAAGAAAGAGAAAATAAAGTGATGACAAATTTTGGGAGATGGAGATAAATGTGTGGTGAATGGAATGATCAATGACTCGGTGATCGTATGAGAAATTCTGAATGACTGAGGGTAGCCATGCCCTTTCTTTTCCTCTCCTTATGAGATCAGAGTAATGAGATCTGACCAATTGGCAGAAGAGATTGAGTTTGTCAGAGTTCAAGCCCAGTATAGCACACACACACTTAAAATTCTAGGCTGAGGCAGGAAGATGTCAAGCTCCTAATCAGGAATATGTAGTAACATCCTATTTTAAAAGTTAAATTTGATGATGACATTCAAACAACTTTTGAGGTTGAGCTTGTATTCCGTTCTTTTGTTAGCCAAAACCAAAAGATGGTGTTGGAGCAGGAGCGGCTAAGGGTGGAGCATGAGAGGCTGAAGGCTACAGACCAAGAGAAGACCAGGAAGCTGCATGAGCTCACGTGAGTGTCACTCGGGCTAAAGCTTATAGTTACAAGGCTGTAGGTACTTTCCATGGGCTTGGCTGTCTTCTTTCTGCCTTTCTTTGATTTGTGACATGTGCTTATTTTTGAGTGAAAGCAACACTGTAGTCCTGCTTCTCAGACTGTCTGCTGGTTTTTTTTGTTTGTTTTTTTGTTTTGGTTTGTTTTGGTTTGATTTGGTTTTCCGAGACAGGGTTTCTCTGTGTAGCCCTGGCTGTCCTGGAACTCACTCTGTAGACCTGGCCTCGAACTCAGAAATCCGCCTGTCTCTGCCTCCCAAGTGCTGGGATTAAATGCGTGCGCCACCACCGTCCGGCGCCTGCTGTTTTCTTGATGTCGATAATACTTCAGAATCTATCATAAAGACCATCTTAAAATCTGATAATAATCTAGAAAATTGTAGAATATACTTCTAATACTACATTTTGTCAAATGAGGTTTTTCATAAAACCATGTTTTGGTGTTTTTAAAATAAAGTTGTGGTTGTTGGGTTTTGTTTTGTTTTTTTCCTCCTCTCTCTCAGTGTGTATGAATGGCCTGCCCAGATTTATTCATGTTTACAGTCTGCATGCCTGGTACCCAGAGGTCAGAAATAGGTGGTAGATCCCCTGGAACTGGAGCCACAGACTGTGTTGAGTCAGCACGTGGGTGCTGGGAATCAAACTGGAGTGCAAGTAAACTACAGCAGTTAGGATGGTTACACCAGGAGACCGGTTCAGAGTGTTACACAAATTCTAGGAGCTAGAGATGTGCCAGCTCTGCAGTGAGGGATGCGGTGAGGAGTAGAGAACTCTGCTGAATTTCAGCTGTAGTTTTGTATCCCGTAAAATACTTTAGTCTCAGGCAAATTTTATTATCAACAACTTCCACTTAGTATCTTTTTGGATAAATAGCAGTTTACTCTGTGTACCATATTTTAAACTAAAAGTCGTCCTTATATGAACCCTGGCACATACTGTTTGATCCTTTCCATTTCTCTGTGAACTCTGTTTCTCCCTAATAAGCTAGATAATGAAAAAGAGCTGGAGATACAAACATACAGTTTTCTTTGAAAGGTACTGCATGAGGAAACTGTTGTTTAAATACAAGCATATTTCTATTGGAATTTAATAAACTTTGATTAAATTTTTGCTAAATGAAATTGGAATTTAAAGTTGAAAGCATGTAACTGTTGCTTCACTTTAGGGTTATGCAAGACAGACGAGAGCAAGCACGGCAAGACCTGAAGGGCTTGGAGGAGACGGTGGTAAGAAAATATGGAAACAGGACGGGGGAGTGTGTTTTGGATTTTTCTGCCTTAAGTATTGTGCTTGTAAAACTGATCTCTTCATTCTTAATTCAAGGCTAAAGAACTTCAGACTTTACACAACCTGCGCAAGCTCTTTGTTCAGGACTTGGCTACCAGAGTGAAAAAGGTGATCTCATAGTGCCCAGGGCTCTTGTACAAATGGTGCTTGCTGTGTGTGGTGCTTTAAGAATGTGTATGTGGTCATGCCCATGTGAGTCTGTGATGTCCATGTTTATGTGGAGGAAGTGTGGGTCCTCTGGTCTTTACACTTCTCACTGCTTTGTCTCTGTCCTCTCAGAGCGCCGAGGTGGACTCTGATGACACTGGCGGCAGTGCTGCACAGAAGCAGAAAATCTCCTTCCTTGAAAACAATCTCGAACAGCTCACCAAAGTGCACAAACAGGTAATGGAGTGTTGTGTGGCAACAGTGCAAACTACAAATGGGGGAGTAGGAAGCATTTGCCCTTCCAGGGCCCCGGGCTGTTGGCAGTGTACCACTCCCTTGTTTCAGTAAGCAGTTATATGGAGACCAGGGACTTTCAGGGAAGTTAACATGTTTTACTTTGTACTTTAGCGATCCTGACTTTCCCAAGTGCTGTAATTACAGGTGTGAACTACTGTGCCCAAGTCGGGCACAGTAATGTTTATATCAACATGTTGTTATTATTAAACAAATCCTATGAAAAGCATGAAATAGTCGTATTTCCTCCATAGGAGTTCAAGGTGGAAATTTCTTAATTTATTGGATAGGCTACCTTTTGTAGTTAATGTAGTCTTTTTTTTTTTTAATTCCTCTTTTCCCCCTGTAATCAGAAATACATAATGTAATATAGTGAGCAGTTCATATTTTGTACAGGAACATGTATATTTTGCTATCTTTTAAAAATGTAACTCTATTATGCAAACTGTGCTTTCACCAGTGTAATGTTAAGGACTTGGCAGCTTTTTTAGTATGTTTACTTGGGTTTTTCGTTTGCCTAAAGAGCAATCTGGAGACTTAGCTCAGTAGAATGTTCACCTTGGATGCACAAAACCCTGGGTTCAGTACCTAGTACCTCCATAAAGACTGGACATGGTAATGACTACCTGTAATCCTAACTGGGACATAGAGACAGTCAGGAGGATCAAGATCATCTTCACTACATGTAGGATATATGAAACTCTGTCTCACAAATATATCTAAAGGTAAAGAGACAATTGCTTTACCAGCCGTGCTGTATTACTGAAGAAAGTATTATCTACTGGCACTGTTCTCTGCTTCATTGTCTACCTAGGTACAGAGGGATTAAAGGCCAGTCAGCTGGATAAAAAATAATCCAATGGACAGGCCTAGGATGTTAGCTCTGTTGGTAGAGTTCTTGCCTACCATTCAGAACTCCCTGGCTTCTGTCGTCAACGTCACAGAAACCTAGTGTGGTGACAGCACCTCTACTCCCAGCACTCAAGGGATAGAGGCAGGATTAGGACTTTAAGGTCATCTGCTAAAGAGTGAGTTTGAGACTATTCTAGGCTACTGTCTCTAAACAAATGCTTTGTGAGATGTTATGTCTGTATATGTGTGTATTTTTACATGGTGCTATTTTAAATGGAAAAAGCTCAACAGAAAAATGTATTTTAACTTGTTAAATTGCAGTTATGAAATACTTATTTTCTTAAAACATCTTATTTAAAGCTATCCATATTTTCTCTATCTGCCTTTAGTTGGTACGTGATAATGCAGATCTTCGCTGTGAACTTCCTAAGTTAGAGAAACGGCTTAGAGCTACTGCAGAGAGAGTGAAAGCTTTGGAATCAGCCCTGAAAGAAGCCAAAGAAAATGCATCTCGAGACCGCAAGCGCTACCAACAAGAAGTAGACCGGATAAAGGAAGCAGTCAGGTCAAAGAATATGGCCAGGAGGGGGCACTCTGCACAGATTGGTGAGTAGAACATGCCTAGGTAGCTTGTGATCCTTCAGCTTGAAAACATTGTCTCCTTTATCAAGCTTTATGTGCTGTTTCCTGCCTTTATTTTCTCAATTCCTGAAAAGTGATACTGTTGGGAAAGACACTTGACAGGTAACTAAATACCTAGGTAGGTAAAGGCCAGGAGACACTATCCAGGGAAACACCACTGAAGCACAAGAGAAGTCCCTGAAAGGAGAGATGGTAGCAGCAACTAGTCTCTGGGGTTTCAGAACAGTCATTGGCACAGAAAAGGGATTATGTGAGCATGTAGGAGAAAGCACTTGCTGTGCACACCTGGTGGCTCCAGTTTGATCCCTATATCCCACAGTGGAGAGAGAACTGACTCAGAAAAGTACCTATCTGTGAGTTCTAGCCCAGCCTTGTCCATGTAGAGGGTGCTAAGACAACCAGGACTACATAGAGAGACCTTACTTCAAAATTTTAACAAATAGCAAATATTTTGAAAGCTTATTAGAGGCAAGAAATTATATTGTTTCTGGAGAATGGGAGATAACCAAGAAAGAGGTATCAAGAAACAAAAACACAAAAAATTAACACACTAAAACACTCGGGAAGGGTTAGTGACTAGAGACCTAAGTAAGGAATCGTTGTGGTCACTGTTACACCTTATTCTGACTCTGTCTTCTGTCTCACAGCAAAACCTATCCGTCCTGGACAGCATCCAGCAGCCTCTCCAACTCACCCAGGTGCAGTTCGTGGAGGAAGCTCATTTGTTCAGAACAACCAGCCAGTGGGGCTTCGAGGTGGCGGAGGCAAGCAGGTGTAAACATTGACACATTGCAGGTGTGGTTCCGTGCCTGGCTTTTGAGTTACAACTGTATGTGGAAATACTGAGCTACTTAGCTTAGGATTCAAGTTTCAGAGTAGGATCAGGATTTTTTTTTTTTAATATGTGTGGTTTTATAAACGAAATTTGGCATGATTTCTTGTAGTCTTTTTCATGCTACAGATAATCTATTTTTTAGTTTTGTGTTATTAATTTTAAAATTCACATTGGATCATTTATAATAATTCTTTGTATCCACCACAATGGGTATGCCCTGGTTTATAATATTCCCTTTATTAGAAACATAATAAAGCACATTAATTTTGATCTAATTTTGCTTCTATAAATGACATTTGAAATATGAAGTATCTTATGTGTTCCCTCATCCTTTAGATTATTATGAAAAGATCCCAAAACTGGGGTTCTACCATGTGAACGTTTTTAAGGATCTTACAGTTGCTTTCTAGAAAGACAGACTAAAATTGCATCTTAATAAAAATTAGCATTTGGTTGTATCCTTGCCAGCATTGATTATTAGTAGTTTATAAGCTTCTAATTTGATAGGTCCAAAATAGTATCCCATGGGTATCCTAATGCAGGTGACTTCATACGCATACACACCTCCATTTACCTTTCCTTTTTAAACAGTTACCCATTTTCATTCATGTATTGGGAGTTGATTTTTCTCTTTTTAAATTTTATGTGTGAATATTTTGCTGCATATATTCTGTGTACCACATACACACTGTGCCTCTGTGGGCCAGAAGAGAGTGTTGAATCCTTTAGGACTGGAGTTATAGACGGAAGTGAACTGCCGTGTTGGTGCTAGAAATTAAACCCCTGTCCTCTGGAAGAGGACCCAGTACTCTTAAATGCTGGAGTTTTTTTTCTCCATTTTTTGGGGGTGCGTGTGTGCACGCGAGCATGAGTGTGAAAATTAGAGGGCACTTTGAGAGGGTATTCTCCTTCCATGATGTGGGCCCTGGAGTCAAATGCAGGCTTGTCATTTGTTTCTGGCAGGGAGATAACGAATGTCATTTGAGGGCATGCTTTATATACTGCTATAACTTCACATTTAAAAGTTCTGAAAATAACATACCACACCTGTTCCCCATGTAGTACTTGATAGCTTTCTTTTTAATTTAATAATACACCCAACACTTTGTCCTGTATCACATTCATTAGTAAATGGCTGTCTGATAGTTTATGACACATTCCAGAAGTCTGACTTTTCACTACAGAAGTCTCACAGAAATGCTGAAAATTTTAAATACTAAATAATTATGAGATGGTTAGCTCTTATTGCTTCTGAGAAATCCTAAGGTTGGTTTATTTTAATTTTGCTTGGGTTTGATACTTTGTATAGTGCTGTTTTGAGTAGAAATTAAACCAACAATCTGGAGAGGTTAAAAATGTAATATTTTATTTGCTCTGTCTAGTGTAAGATTTAAGTATGAGAGATAAAGAGCGTGGGATTGAAGTTCTGAGTGTCAGTTTGGCTTTGCTGTGTTCATGAACTTGAACAAAACAGCTTATTAAAGTCTGTTCTTTCTGGGCTGGAGAGATGGTTCCATTTGCCAAGTGAGCCAGTGCGGCTACAGAAGCCTGAGAACCTGAGTTTGGCTTGGCATACATGTAGAAGTTAGACAAGGAAGAGGGCATCTAGAAACCCAGCTTGGGGAAGGGGCCGTCCCTGGAACTCAGAGAGTTCTGAGTTCAGTAAGATACCCTGTGTCAAATGGTGAAGCAGATGACTGTTCCCTGGCCTCTGTACATATACACACAGCACACACACATAAAAACTTAACTTATTCTCCTCTGAGTTCTTTTAGAATTCACTATAAAAATAAGTTACACATTTATGAAAAGTAGCTTTTTTGTGCACCTGTAGTAATGATCACGTCTAACATTAATATGTGTAATATCTGATATCCAAATTTGGATCTTCCTCTTGCGCCTCTGGGGTGCTATGGCTTTGTACCTTCTAGTCAAGGCTCAAACCACTGAGCTGTGCCCCTTAGTTCTTCTCTTATTTCTTGTTAATATCCAGTGTATCTAATTTTTCCAAACCAGAGCATGATCTAGGACTTTGTATTTTTAAGTTTCTTTTAATCTAGAACAAATCTCTACCCTTTTAGTGACAGTGACCTACCAAAGACACCCAGTATCACAAATGTATGCTACCTCCTTCTGGATGTGTTTAATTATGTGTGTAGCTACCATATTCCTTTACTCAATGTAGACTGAATGATTTAGTATATATTTTGGGGTTTTTTTGTTTTATTTTTGTGGGGTTTTCTTTTTTCTGTTTTTGAGTCAGATCTCATTGTATACCTTGGCTTGCCTAGAGCTTGCTAGGTAAACTTGAACTCAACAGAGATTCACCTGCCTCTGCTTCTTGGGTGCTGGGATTAAAGTTGTATGTCATCATGCCCATAGTGTAAGCATTTTTGCTTGAGCTATATTCTAGTGACACAGGAGACAGATTAGTTGATGTTTCTACACTGAAAGACAGACACCAGACACACCACACACTCCATATCCTGTCTCTGCCCATGTTGGACTGATAGCTGACTTCAAGCTTCAAGTTGTTGAGAATTACTTAAGTTAGAATAGCATCACATACCACCAGGCTTTCACTACACAGAAGAGAAGCTGCTCCTTCTGCCTTCCTAGAGGAGAGAGTTTTAGAGCTCAGAAGTTGGTATCTTCAGATGCTTTCATGTTAAAATCCATATGTAAACCTTGAACTCATACTTCATTCGCATAGAGTAGAGCATGGCCTCTTAAATACATCATCACCTATGTAGTGATGATGTTTAGCACACAGGAGCGTTAGCTCAGCTGAGTGAAAAGTGTATTTATGAAGAGTAATTGTTTGTTACACTGTTGTATCAAAGGATAGTCGATTTTTATTTAGTTTTTAAACTTATTTTTATTACTTTTTAAAATCGTATATATGTGTCGTGCCCACTGAGCCCAGGGACGACATCCCGTCTAGAACTGAATTACAGGCTGCAGTGCACCTCCCAGTGCGTGCTGGGATCTGAACTGAGATCCTCTGCAAGAGCAGCACTCGTGTGACATGCGTGCTCATCATCCCTTGCACCTTTTATCTTCTTAGATCAGTGTGTCTTACACTGTGATCGGTGGCTGGTGAGCTGTTAAGAAGTTAACTACCCTGAAGATACTTTTTTAAATTACTTTTTAAGTATTGAGAAAAACATGGATTTATTTAGGACAGTGGTGATAGTTATTAATGTTTAATGCCTTTTGTTTCCAGTTTTACATAGCCTCTCTTCTCTCACGTGGCTTTTTTGCTAAGTCCAACTTAAAAATAGTTGTGTGTGTTCTAGGGTATGTCTGTAAACCAACAAGTACCACAGTGTATTTGTGGAGGTCATAGGTCAACACTGGGTATCAATCCATGCTTTGCATCTTGTTTGAGACAGGGTCTCACCTTCACATTCCAGTCTAACTATCCCTGCAGCTTCCAGACATTGTCTTGTTGTCAGTTCCCATCTTACAGGTGTAAGGGCACAGGGATCACAGGCATGCACTCCTCTACTTGCTTCCGTAGGTTCTGGGGATCCGTCTCCCAGTTCTTCCTTAGTTTACCTAAGCCACATTTATTTGCTCCTAACTGCTGCTAAGTAGTGGTCCTTGACTTAAGAACGTCATGGTTACTGTTTAAAGATTGACAAGCCTTCTTTTCCCTCACTACTTCTTCATGCTTCTTGTGACCCCCTCCCCTTAAACTTCAACTCATGGTCAGCCTCTTGCTTCATACTTCCAAATGCTAGGGTAACAAGTTTGAGCCACCATGCCCAGCTCTATTTTGTCATTAAACAAAACAATTCATACGTATGGCTTTATTAACTGGGGATGAAAAAAATGATGGGCTGACGTGTAAACATTGTCCTGCTCATAAAGAGTTCGAGTTAGAAGACAGAGAAGTCAAAGAACTCAGGAGCTAGAGAGATGTGCATTAGTTTCTTGCAGAGGACCTGAGGTTGCTTCCCATTATCCACATAATGACTTACAATCATCCATAACTCCAGTTCCAAGGAATCCTTCTTCTGTACTACATGGACACCAGGCGATCATGTGGTGCACATATGTCATGCAGGCAAGACAGTTTTGCACATAAAATCTAATTAAAATGTATATTTTAAAGAAATTAAATCATTCCTATTTCATTCATCATTATCTCAAACATGAGTTTTATAAAAACTAAAATTTTCTCTGCTTTCTCCTATTTCAGGTGTTGAAAAGTAATTGAAGTTTGAAGAGGACATAAAATCAGTCTTTCAATAACTAACCTCTATCCCTTGGGATTGTAGAAATTTAATTTTTTAATGTGTAAATTATTCCTAGCCTGTACAGCTGTCTCCTACCCACTCTTGTAAACTCTGCTGCTTCCCAACACTAGAGTGCAATGTTGATGTCCTAGAGGGGAAATGACAGTTTACAACTGCCGCCCTATTTATTACACAGTTTTCCTTCGTGTCTTCACTGTGCCGAGTAACTGTGTTACAGGACTGTGCTCCTTGAATTGCCTTTTCTGTGTATATGTAATCTTGGTTTACATTACCTATCTGCTATTGCTTTTCATTTTCCCTCTCCTACTAAAATGTCTTTTTTTTTTAAAGGAAATATGGAACATTTAGATTAAATGTCTTAAATTTTACCACTTATAACACTACTCGCCACAAAATATATCATGTCAGTTAGTACTGTATTTTAAAAACCCCTCGAGCAGGTTGTGGTGGCACACATCTTTAATCCCAGGCAGAGGCAGATGGATGTCTGTTAGTCAGTTCAAGTTCAGCCTGGTCTATATAGTGAGTTCCAGGACAGCCAGGGTTATATAGGGAGACCCTGTCTCAAAAATCAAAAAATAAACAATTAACTTAAAAATAAATAAAAATCCCTTGAAATAAAATTGGGGTTTATGTTGCTGGTATAGTCTCTGAAGCTTGCCTCTGAAAACGTTGAGCTTTGAGACCTCTGACTAATTAGCCAGGAGTTCAAGACTAAACAGGCCCTATTAGCTCTTGAGATGTCTGTTGCATATTACTTTGAATACAAATATCTTACATATTATAAATGAATCTCATGTTAAGGATGAGTTTAGAAATGACTATATCTCTTCTTTCTATTTCTGTACTTAACATAGCTTAATGGGACAGTGGTGCCCTACTTTATTCTGTTACATCTGCCTGCTAAAGTAAGAATTGAACAGAAGCTAATGTCATCTTCAATATTAGGAAATAAGTGGATTAAGACATTATAGAATTAAATAATTTTCAAATGTTAAATAATCGTATTGACTGATAAATTTATATAGCCTTTAAAAAAATGAGAAAAATTGTGAACAGGACAGATAAACTATAAATTTAAAACTACATGGTTAATTTTGTTCTGAAATCTTGAAGGTGGTTTTCATCTAAGTCATATACTATAATTTAGTTAGAAATAGTAAATTGTTTGCAGGTCGCTAATAATGCTCAGAAAAAAAAATATTGTTGGCCATAGTGAATAATTTTTAAATTAGAACTAAGTGTGTACCTATTTTTGGCACTTATTTTTCAAATAATTAAACTCAATCAAGTATATTTTAAGGATCTATAAAAGTAACAGGGAAAGATTTCAACATCTGCTTCCTCAGTGCTGGGGCTAACTGCAGCCAGCCCTGTTAGCAGAAATCCACAGGAAATGGAGTGTCTGAGGTTATTTGATAAGTAGAGAAGCTTTGGAAGTTCTGTGTTAGAATCTGGCTGGCAGAATCTTTGGAAAAGTTTTATATACAGATATTTGTATTATTAAATTTGGAGCCATAGTCAGAAGACTCAGATCATAATTGGCTTATTTTTCTATTTCCTTAACTATTGTAATTTCCACTTTTATAATAATTTTGATTTGAAAAATAAATTTATTTATTTTTTTAACAGTCAAAATCTTTGCTGTTGTAGTCTGCAGCCTTTAATGATTGTGTTGCTTTTGTAATTGAAAGAACACTCCACAAATTGAAGAGAGAACTTGATGCAGCAAGGTATAAGTCGTGGTTAGTGACGGCTCCTGTGCTTCTCGCTGTCTCTGTGAGAGGCATCTGGCTGCATCCATAAGGACATTGTTTCCAAATGAAAATTTGCTTCTTTGGCAGTTTTCATAATGGAAAAAAATTCTCTTTTGTCTAAGTATAGTAGTTTTAAGATGTATCATGGGTATTGGTGCTTGTATAACACACAATGAATTGTAATTAGCATGTTGTTAAGAAAACACATTGTTAGTTTTTAATCTTAAATGTTTCTTTTCTATTTATAATTTTAAACTTTCATAAAGTATACTAAGAATTTCATAAATTTCTTTTCAGTGAACTGAACTGCTCTTTTTTGCTATGATAGGTCATTAAATATAGCATTCACGCAAAATGGACATTTTTAATCATCTAGAATATTGAAAATATTTTAATTTGCAGTGTCTTTTTTGTGACTGGATATATTAATGTTCCTCTGAGTGGTATTGGTAATTGGTTCAGAAGAGAAACTCAATGAAATAAGAATAGTATTTATTCATGGTGATCAATTAAATTATTTGCCTAATTTAAGGAAACTAACTACTATGCATAACTGAATTTATTTGCAACTCTCAGTTTGATTTGAGGTAACAGAAGAGAGTCTAAGTCTACCTGTGGAATATGTTGGTTTATTTTCAGTGTTTAGGGTTACATTTAAACATAATTGGTTTGGGAAAATGACATATAATTTTAAGTTAACCTGCATGCTGTAAATGTGTTTAAATAAAGGAAAATCTTTTTGAAATGTAATGACACATTTGAACCTTACTTTATGAAGTATTAGCTTGATTTTATATAACTGAATGGCCTGGCCTGCCCTGACTGAATGGTGGGGGGGGAAGAGGGTATTGTATCCCTCTACTCATCTGTGTATGTTTTAGCAACAAGTGACTGCTTCTCAAATCAAATGGGATTGGCTTTTTTGTATTTTGGCTTGAATCTCTTAGAATTGTTATAGAAAGTTTTAACCATATATCAGAATAGAATAAGTGACCTTTAAGTACTAGTCCCTTGGTTTTTAACAACTACTAGTTCACCATTTTATCTGTAATCCGAATTGTACATTGTATTTTAAAGATATTTTCATGATGATGTTAATGTCTACTTTTTACAGATAAAAATACCCTAAAGCATACAGCAAAGGCAGGCATGGTGTGGCATGCCTTTAATGTCAGACCCTGGAAGCAGAAGGAAGAGAGCTTTGGGTTCAAGGCCAGCCTGGGCCTTGTCTTATGCCTTGTCTTAAAAAGAACATTGACACACCAGATACCATTATCACACCAAAATGGAAATAATTTTTTAACCAGATATTTTAGTTTTATAAGAAGCTTGTTTGTCTCAAGGTCCAGTTAAGGGCCACATATTGCAGAGTCCTCTTCTATCCCCTGTTTTTTCCCTTGAAATTGTTTTATGAGGAAAGCAGATAGCCTGCCATAGTTTCCCAGGTGCTGCTGGTTACATCTTGGATGTTTTACATTGCTCTGCTGTTTGTCTTTTCTGTTCATTTGTTTAGGTCCACTGGGATTTAGGTATTTTGTTTCACTAGAGGGGAGACTGGCCTCACCAGTAGTACTACCAGTGTTAACATGTGGTACCTGATACCTTACAGTCTCTTATGGGTTATCAGGCACTTAATGCCATAGATGTTCAGTGGGAGTTACTAAATGTCAGGACTCTGATTCTGTCGTCCCTTTTGTTAGCTTCAGTAGATAACTTGCCGTTTCTGTCTGGTTACCTGAGGGTTAGTTTGCATAAGAAAGATGGAGTAGATACACGATTCTGTGTTTCAGAACATCATTGCTTCTCTTCATCTTCATTGATGGCCAGTTGTTGTTTACTGTTCCCTCTGTGTGTGTGTGTGTGTGTGTGTGTGCATACACACACACACACACACACACACACACACACACACTCACACTCGTTACCAGACCTATTGAGGCAGGGCCTCTCATTGAACACAAAGCTCACCACTTCAGCTAGGCTGATATTCCAGCCAACAAGCTCCCATCTCCCCAGTTGTCAACTTTTTTACCAACTGAGCCATCTTCCCAACCCTGGTTTTGTGTTTTAGGTTTATGAGTTTTCAGGTTAGTTCCTTTGCTGAGGAAATTTCAAGGTAAACAAAATTTTCTAAATAAAATCACAGCTAGTCCACGTAAAGGGTAGGATGGTAAAGGACTTCATCAAATGAAAATGTATGTGCAGGTGTGTATACTTACAGGAGGCAAATAAGGATAGCGAGTAGATACTATTTTAATATCTAAGTGATAGGAGGAGCTAGAGAACATGGTCATTTCCTGCTAGGTAGTTGATGCAAGAGAACTCTTTCAGGGATTTTAATGCTTCTGAAACGATGGTCATAAGTAATGACAAATCTTCAATTATTAGTCATTAGAGGCCACAGCTCTAATTCTCAGTCTCGGGCAGTTATAGAGGTGTCATCAATATAAATTTGCATTATCCTTTGAGAGCTAAATTTCTTTCAGTTTTGGCTACAGAAACTTTAATTTTGTATTCAGATATTGATGGTGGAAAGAAATGTACAAAAAGCAGTATCTGGGAGATAGCTCAGCTGGTAGTGAGGACTTGAGTTCTATTCCTAATAACCACAGAAAGAGCTAGGATAGGTTCTGGAGAGATGGCTCAGTGGATAAGAACATTGGCTGCTCTTCTAGCGGACCTGAGTTCAATTCCTAGCTCCAGGTCCAGGGAATTAATAGAAACATACATGCAGTCAAAACACCAATGCATATAAAAGGAGGGAGGAGAAAGCTGGGTTTGATGCATGTAATACAGTCTTGGGCAAAGACAGACTGTTCCCTGGGGCTCAGTTGAGAGGCCAGCCTAGCTTGAATAGTAACTCCCATCACAATAAGAGACCCTGACTCAAAGAAAAACCAAGGTAGGTGATAATTTGGGGAATGGCAGCCAGGGTTCACCTTTGACCTACAAATCCACGTGCACACAAAGAATTTGCATGAAGCAGTGGAGTACCTGCAGGATTGAGTTTGAGTTGTAAACCTTTATCTTTGTAGAACTCTGGGTTATAAGGGATGGGTCTTGGTGCTTCCTTCTACTCTTAGAACCGTGTTCTGGGAACAGAGGACTCAGAAATACTTAGATGAGTGTCTCTTGTGCTCTAAAGCCTCGTTCTTAAAAGACTAGATTGTGAGATTCAGCTAATACTACCATCAGGCCTCTTATGCTACCAGACCTGCAGCTTGTTGGCTCTGATCTCAGTGGGTGTTAGTTGTCACTTTGTGAAGTCAGTCTCCTGGTCTTACAATAATCAAATGGGCTAGAACCTCTGTCATGACTTCTTAAGACCCAGAAGCAGAAGAGGCAAACCTCTGGCCCTTCCAGACTAAAAGACAATGTAATCAACTTACACCAAGGATGGCCAAGCCCATTGGTTGCAGGTAGATCATGTCACCAGAGCAGTGATTGGGTCAGTCTTCCTTGACATCAGTCTTTGTTTTAGGACCGACCAGGTATGGCTTTGATAGAGCCGACTATTGGCATTCTATTGAGGTACCATTCTATGGAGTGTACCATTTCCTGGTAGGCATAACAGTGTCATAGAGCTCTTCATAGCTTTGCTCCAGCCTAAACATCTGTGTTCTCATCTAGCTAGTCATTTGAGGGTTGAATGTGAAGTGTTCATTCCAGTGGGGTCATGTGTCTGAACACTTGTTTCCCTGCCAGTACTGTTCTGGGAAGGTTACAGAGTCTGTAGTAAGTGGAGCCTGGATAGAGAAAGTACATCTCCGGACAAGTCTATGAGGGTTTATAGCTTTGCCCTACTTCCTGTTCTGTCTCTTTTAGGAGTGGGTGCAACTAACTATGCCTTCATCCCCATGATGGACTACTGTGTCCTCTCTGGAACTGTAAGCCAAAATAAAGTTGCTTTTGTTATAGCAACAGAAATAAAACTTAATACCTGATTCTAGGATATACCATTTTCTCTGACCTGTGAATATGTACACACAGGTTGATATTTTCTGATCTTTCTGCCAGATTGGAGAATGGCTCCTCTATTGTACGAAAGGATCAGTTTCCCTTGTGTCTGTGGTTTGTTTTTAGTGTTTCCTCTCCATGCTCTTTCTATAGGTCTGGGTGTCTGAGCTCTGTCGCTTCAACCTTTACCAGTGACATTCATTTTCCTTTAGCTTTTGTCGAAGAAATACTGACCTTCCAGTGTTGTGGGTAATTGTAGACCTGTGACGTTTTGATTTTTGAAATAGTATCTTCTAGTAGGCTGGCTTCAGTGTGGTAACTCCCCTGCCTCTGCTTCCCAAGATTTGGAATTGCAGGCCTGTAGAACCATGTCTGACAAGATCTGTGCGTTTATATCATTAATTTTGGTAAACCTTGGCTGTTACTGCTTCACATAGTATATTCAAGCTTTGTCCCCTTTTTGTTTGTGGAACTTTGACTGTTTTCTGAGTTGCTTACATTTGCCATTAGAACTCTGTATCCATGTTCATTTTCCATTTTGTTACCTGTTTGTTTAGCAGCAGAGTATCATGTAGTCGAAGCTATCCTCAAACTCTTGTACCCTGACATAGCCTTGAGCTTGTGATCATCTTGCTTTCACCGGAGTATTGTGATTACTATGCAGTGCTGATCAAGCTCAAGGCTTCAGACATACTAAGCAAGCACTCACCTAACTGAGCTATATCCCCAGCCCCATTATGAGTTATTAAATTCTTAGTTTGATTCAAATCTATACCAATACCTCAATGTTTCTTATTTTCTTCTGTGTCTGTTCCAACAAGAAATGTCTTAATAATACTTTGTTCAAAGTTCGACATGGGTTAAAAACTTAAGAACTGGCTCCAAGAGTCGTGAGTGACTTGTAAAAGCATCTCTACTCCAGTTGGCCAGAACTCTATATTCTTCTATGTCTCCAATTTGGAGACCAATATTTTGTCCATGTTTCTTGAGGAGAGCACTTGTTTGTCATGCACAAGGCCTTAGACTCCATCTTGAGTACTGTTAAAGAGTGGGCGTTGGGAGTGCTGTTATTTTCAGTCCAGCTTCTCTCTTGTGCAGTAGGGAGTGATGTCTTTTAAATTCCTGATTTGTTAGACTGGAAACCAGAAGTCTCCCCCAGTCACTATCATTCAAGACTATACATGAGATGCTACAGTCCATATCTCACCTGGATCTATTCACTGAAATAGCCCACTCAGTACAAACAAATATGGGATTTTTCTCCAGTTCACAGGGAATCAAGTGGTAATGGGTGTGCAGTAAGGGGGAGGTAGTGAGGGATGATGTAGGTATCTGGGTGGCCAGCACTTGGATTTTGCTTGTATCTGTAGCCTTGTTCATGCTCAATCCTGAATGCATCACTGAAACATTCTGGCTTGGGCCAGATAGTTCTAGCTGGTGGTGGAATTTCTAAGTAAACTGTCATTTGCGGTCCTGTCTTCAAGTCTCTATGTCTGCTAGACCTAGCATCATAACAGGACTTGTTTTTTTCAAGAGCATGAAATGTACTGTAGAGTTTACAGTCTTACTTAACTTGATCTGGCTACTTACAGCTAAGCCTGCATTTCCTGTGGAGCCTTTTCCTAAGGCTCAGCAAGTCTCTATATTCCCTGGGGAATCAGTTACTCTTACAGTGCTGTAATCAAAGTACCAATAGAAACTACATGATGGAGGAAAGGTTTATTTGGACTAAAGAGTTTGGGGGGAGATTGTTGGTTTGTTATGGCAATAGGAGTATATGGCAGAGGCTTGTTCACAAAACACAGAAGGCCAGAAGCAAAGATGGGGACAGTTTTCAAAGATCCACCTCTATTTCTACCAGCCAGATTGCACTTCCTAAGTCCCATAGCCTTCAAAGTAGCCCAGCTACAAGCTGGGGTCCCATGCTTAAAACATGAGCAGATTCAGACCAGGCTCATGATACCCAATCTGACATCAAGCCCCCATCATTTTAACAGACCCGACACTGTATGAATGCTCAAAGGTCAGTCTTCTGAGACTCAAACATTTTATTGATGGTGTGAATGCAGATGTGTCCCACAGGATATGTGTGGAGGTCAGAGGACAAGTCTCAGAAGTCCCTCCAGTTACCGGGCGGCATCCAGAGATGGAACCCATGTCAGCAGTCTGTGTACAAATGTCTCTGTTAACACAGCCTCTCAGGGTCCCCTGCAAATGCTTAACTTCTGGGCTCTAAAATAAATGTCGTCTCCACTACACAGTGGCATGAGGCAAGAGCAGCAAGATTGGACACAAAGCTAAACCCCAGCAAGGCAAACATTCCATTCTTTAATGTCAAGTCCAACTTCCAAGGAACATACCATGATAAGAGCCTGGAGGAGCTCCCCTTCTGTCATTTGTTCTGCTCGGTGTCTGTAGCTTTCCTCAGCAGACGTTCTATGTTGCTATCTCCAGTATGTTGGGGTCTCATAGCTTCATACATAGCCTACTTGGAGTCTTCCAGAAGGTAAGCCAACCATGCCACATTTGTGGGGGCTTTTTGGTTGTTGGGTTTTTTGTTTGTTTTCTTTTTTCTGGAATGTTGGTGTAAGCCTCTTTGACTCTATAACTTTTACATCCCTTAAAGAAAAAAAAAAAAAACTTTTACATCCCACATAGACAGATCAGTCAGGGGCTGACTGACTCCTTGTTCTGTGGCCAGCTTGAGAACTTCTTGGACCATAGCTCCAGCAGCTTGTCAGCACTTGTGTAGTTGACCTTGGGAAACTCTTAGGTGGTCTTTCATAAAGAAGACCCCCACCCCCACCCTTGCAGCTATCTTTGCAGGTTCTCTCTACAGAAAAGGCATATGAATTTGTGTTTATGTACTGTGGAGCTTTTATTAGTGGTGTCTTGCTGTATTCTCCCAGTGTACGCGTGAGGCACTACTTTTAAAAGTTAGAGCAGCTTTTTCCAACCTCACCCCCCAACCCCCGCAGCCTAACTTTTTCTCCCAGTTCTCAGTAA
This sequence comes from Grammomys surdaster, assembly GCF_004785775.1. Classification (NCBI taxonomy): domain Eukaryota; kingdom Metazoa; phylum Chordata; class Mammalia; order Rodentia; family Muridae; genus Grammomys; species Grammomys surdaster. The sequence continues at coordinate 2,421,129 of NW_021604747.1, read as the reverse complement.
ATCTGGTTGGAAGCACCCAGCAGTTACCATGCCACAGCCTGCATACCATACTGTTTCTTGAAATTTCTGCCAAATTAATGGATCTATACATTTAAATCCAGCCTGCCTCAGATCTTGAGCTTGGGTAGAGCTGTCCCTACAGCCCTGTTGGCTGCAGCACGAATGGGCTTTTTAGAACATGCCAGATTCTTGGCCAACCTGTAACATGATCTGCCTCTCAGTAGGGTTCGCATTCTTTTTTTTTTTTTTCTTTTTTTTTTTTTTTTTTTTTTGGTTTTTCGAGACAGGGTTTCTCTGTATAGCCCGGGCTGTCCTGGAGCTCACTCTGTAGACCAGGCTGGCCTCGAACTCAGAAATTCGCCTGCCTCTGCCTCCCAAGTGCTGGGATTAAAGGCGTGCGCCACCACCGCCCGGCAGGGTTCTCATTCTTAAAAACAACTTAATGAGCACTCTGCTGTCTTCCTGCTCTATATAGTAAGACGATCTAAAAAGTAAAAATATTTTTTAAAAGGGATTCAACAAGAGAAGGGTTGAGACTAGAGAGGTGACTCAGCAGTTAAGAGTGCTCACTGCTTTTCCAGATGATCTGAATTGTGTTCCCAGCACCCGTGTCAGCCTGCTCAAAACTATCTGAAACTTGAGCTTCAGACCTCCATGGGCACATGCACATCTACACATAATTACAAACAGTATTCTGCCAAGTTGACTACATACAGGACTACAGGACAGTCACTCCTGTCTAGGGAAGGCTGCCAGCGGAAAGTTTCTAAGAAAAACTGGGACACATTGATTGATTCAGAGAGGAGAGTTAATACAATTGGAGTGCAGCTTCGGGTTGAGTGAGTGCTGCATACAGCACAGGAAAAAATGCTGATTCACAAAAGCATAGGGCTTGTGATTTAACCGAGTGGTAAGGCTGTATGGTTATCACGGTCGAGACACTAACTCCGATTTCACTACCAGGGTGGAAAGTCAGACAAGAAAGCAAAAGTCAACACACCATATTATATGGCTCACCTCTGATTAGCAGTTCACTAGGTGAACAGAATTCATAGTTTAGAGGGAGATTGGGGGTGCTGGTAGTAAGAATTTAATCCTCCTCTTCCATAGTGAATGATAGATACTGCCTAAGGAGGAATAATTCAAAAGTAGCAGAGGCTAGAGACTCAAAACATGATAGTGGTTGCTTGCCCCTGAGAAGGGAAGAAGTGAAATGGGGCAGAGGAGCTGTAGCTAGGAAGCACAGCTGGTCACCCTGAGGCTCTCCTTCCAGAGTTGGACAGCAGTCCTAGTCTCCTGATGCTATTAGACCTTTTCTCATTGCTATGACAAAATGCCTGGTGAAAGCTACTTTGAGAAGGAAGAGGGTTTTTGCGATTCATAGCCAAGGGATTTTCTCCTTCCCTTGTCTGAGAAGTCATGTCAGATGAGAGGCAACTGGTCACATGACACCCCACAGGCAGAGCGGACCAATGTTACTGCAGCTTGCCTTAGGGTGGGTCTTCCTTGCTCATCTTTGGAACAATGAATTGTCATTTGAAAACCTTTCTTGTTACTTGTTCTGAGATTGTTGAATGATCTTTTTTGAAATTATCAGCTTTTCTTAAATTAACTTGGTTTTCTAGATTCTTGCCCTACTGACCTCAGTAAAGAAGGCCAAGAAAGATGCTTATCCATCACCTGACATTTTGCTCCCTAGTCCTGACAACTACCAACCATAGATTGGAAAAAAGGAAAATTTTCCTCCCAACTCGCAGGATGAAGGAAGAGCACAGGCTCTGGGTCTCCCAGACTAGAGGGCCCCTCTGTAGGCCTTTTCCCAAGTAAAGCCCCTGTTGTTGAGCTCTGTTTCTGTCTGCTGTTCCTTTTTATCAACTCTACAGTTACTGTTACCTTTCTAGAGACAGTCTGCCTTGTAGCTGTGCAGGCCTTGTACTCACTAGCCCAGGCTGCTCTCAAACTTGCAGCAGTCTTTCTGCCTCAGCCTCCCAGGTTCTGGGATTATACTGACCTGGAGGTCACTCAGAGTTAAATAAGCAGATACTGGAAGTACTTGTATGTTTAAATGTATACTCCAGATTCTGAAGATCTAAAAGATAAAACATAAAATATTTACCAACTGGGCCACTGTCGAGTATACTGTGTGTAATTGTGTTGAAAGGAGCCTTTCCCCTCCAAGAAAATGCACACAGAATTGGTTCAGGACTGGAAAAGCTAGTTTACTCATTTGGGGTTAAGCAGATACTTGTGCCATGGCATGCATGTGTAGGTATGAGGAAAATATTAGTGGAGTCATTTCCCTCTCTGCCATATCCCAAGGACCAAGCTCAGGCTGTCAGCTTGGCAGTAAGTGCCTTCACCCATTGAGCCATCTCTCTGGCTTCACTAACATCCTTGCCACAAGACTATTTCACGATCCAAGCCAAAATACTTGCTTAGTGTTTTCAATTTATATTAGCTTACTAGAGTATTAATATCATCCCATACATTCAGACTATTCTTCCATAGGTAAAATTTAAATCTATGACAACTATTTAAAATATTCAAAAAATTAGCACTTCCCACCCATTTCAGAGCCGTTTGAAATGAAAACCAGCACAGCAAAATCTGAGCAACTCCAGATCAGTGTCCATTGTTTTTTGAGACAGACAGTATGAGCAACAAAAAATAACCACATTACGCATCTCCAATATATTATTTTCTCTGAGCAAAACATTAGGCACACAGCTTTTCTGTACAATAGCTAGAATTGTGCAGACTCCCTCTCATTGCTCTGAAAGTGAACTTTTGTTTTATGCAGATGTAGGCGAATTAGAATGCACAAAGGCTGAGAACATTCAACTGGATGTGACAAAGGAATTTTTCTTCTGTAAGACAGGACCCAAACAGCTTAACATGGACCTGAAATCTGTCTGTTGTCTCAGTTTCAGAAGTGCCTGAACACTAGTACTTTCTGAATACTCCTGCTAGGGCTAGAGAAACAAGCTGAAAGCTCTCCGGGTCTCCTGTGGTCCAAACCTCTGTAGAGGACCAAGTGCCTCCCATACTGTGGTAACAACTAGTTCATCCAAAGGTCTGGACCACTGTTGGCCCACAGATACCTATTGAGGAAGCTGGGAAACTCTCTGGACCACTAAATAGGACTCCTACAGAAGGGAGGCCTTACCCCCATTCTTAGAAGGATAATGAAAAGATGCCAGGTTATTAAGGAATGCTGAGGTCCACATCTCAGAGGCTCATCAGAGACAGAATAGCAAAGCTCTTCCCACTCAGCCCTACACATAGCATTCCATGAGACTGAGTTCATTCTGATTTCCAAGAGCTGTCTCCATGGGTAACCCCCACCACCACCAAGTGCCACTGTGTCCTCCATGGCTGTGGTTATTGGTCACAGCCCAGGAACTAGCACGTCTGCTATTCGAGCTTCCTTACTCAGCATTTTTCCTCTCATGAACTCTTAGAGTGTAGGTAGCATGGGGGGGGTGGTGCCTGCATATGCCAGAAGAGAAGCTTGGATTCCTAAAGCTGGAGGTACAGGGAGCAGTGAGCCACTGGGACTGAACTCCGGTCCTCTGGGAAAGCACTAACTGCTGATCCATCTCTTTAAACCCTCATGAGCCTTAAGAGTGTGTGTGTGTGTGTGTGTGTGTGTGTGTGTGTGTGTGTGTTAGTGGGGGCACCTGTCACAGACACGTGGAAGTCAGAGACAACACTTGGAGTCTGTTTTCTCACCATCATGGAAACTCGGGTCGTCAGGCTTGCATGACGTGCATTTACCTGCCAAGGCACTCCAGCAACCCTGGACTGTTGTGAGGCTGACTTTCACTATGTTCCCCAATCCGGCCTCTTAGCCATGAGCATCCCCCCCTCAGCCTTCTGAACAGCTGGAAATATAGGTTTGTATTACTGCTCCAGGCACCGTGGACTTTGATCCATAGCGCTCACCCTCCTTTTGTTGTTTTGTTTTTGTTGATTTGTTTTGTTTTGTTTTTCCAAGACAAGTTCTCACTTTGTAGCCTTGGCTATCCTGAAACTCACTCTGTAGACCAGGCTGGCCTTGAACTCAAAAAGATCTACCTGCCTCTGTCTCCCAAGTTCTGGGACTAAAAGCTTTATTCATCTCTCAAACAATGGTTTTAAATTCTGGTTAGATTACAGACCCTCTAGCTGCCATTTTCCATCCTACAAATCAGGTCTTACTCTCCTGTGGCTCTCTGGGACAGAGCTGAGAAGCCACATTGTGCTGTGCTGTGGCCTCCCTGACCAGACCCTTCCTTCAAAGCCACCACAGAAACTTGGTGTCCTGTCTAGCTCTACTCATGGAATCTACATAGAACTTACACCAACCTCCGAAAACTTAAAAAATCAGTTATCCCTTTGTTAGGGGATCTCTCTGAAGGTTGTTCTTCTGAGAGCTATCATTTCTATGGCGGCTCTCCTTTTAATAGTATGTTTATTCTTTAAGAATTTCATACATGATTCCAATGTATTTTTATTGTATTTACCTTCTACCCTAACTCCTCCAAGATCTATTCACCCCCAACATTGTGTGCGTGTGTTTAAACAGGGTTTCTCTACATAGCCTAGCTGCCCTGAAAATCACTACTGTAGACCAGGCTGGCCTTGAACTCACAGATCCACCTGCCTCTGCCTTAAGTGTGGGGATCAAAGGTGTGTGCCACCACACTCAGACTTTTTTTTTTCTCCTTATAATAACCCACAAAGTCCAATTTTGTGCTCCATATATAACCCTAAGTGTGGGTACAGGAGCCACAGTGTTAAAGGAAATTGACTCCCCTTTCCTCAGAAGCCGTCAGTTGTCAACAGCTTCTCAGCTAGGGGTGGGTGCATGCAAGTCATCACTCCTTGGGAGCCCCGCAATCACCTGCAATTCAGTTTGCACAAAAGGCAAAAAATTATGTTCTCGAAAACCCTTGGGAGCAAAAGTTTTATGGAACTTTGAAATTTTCAGAATGTAGAAAAGGTAGTGCACAGTATATAAATACATCAGTGGGCTCAAGAACTTCTTACACATTTTTCCTTCAACAAAACATACAGCTGTGACTGGTTCCAGAGGTACACACTATATATAGATCCAGGACTTAAGAGAGAGGAGCATTTGTACATAGGATTTTGAGGTTACTCTGGGTAAGCAGCACAGTGAGAAGAGGGAGGAAGGGTGAGACAGGAGGGGCAGGTTCAACACAGCTTCATGTGTCAATGGTTATGTTTCTTGCTTTATATTTATTTATTATGTATACAGCGTTCTCCTCGCATGTATGTCTTCAGGCCAGAAGAGGGCATAAGAGCTCATTATTAATGGTTATGAGCCACCATGTAGTTGCTGGGAATTGAACTCAGGACCTCTAGAAGAGCAGTCAGTACTCTTAACCTCTGAGCCATCTCTCTCCAGCCCAAGTTATGTTTTTTGTTTTGTTTTGTTGTTGTTTTGTTTTGTTTTTAACCAAGGGAGCTTGTACTAATTTATGTAACAAAAGATGACTTTTCAGGGAAATTTGGACATTGGGATCTTGGAAATTAACAAGAAAGAGGCATAAGACCCTGAAAGAATATGGACTAAAGCTATAAATGGACCATTGAAGATATTTTCTGTCTCAGTTTCTTTTCCTGTTGCTGTAACAAAAATACTCTGACACAGAAGCCTAAAGAGAAAAAGATCTGTTGTGGCTCACAGTTCAAGGGTACCGCCATGATGTAATGTATAACTCACACATCCACTGTGATGTTTAAGTTTAGGCAGCAGCAGCTGGTCTCCGAGTGTTCACAGCCAGGAAGAGAAAGCAATGAATGCCCGTTGCTGCTCAGCTCCTTATGTAACCCGGGATCCCAGCCCGGGAATGGTGCCGCTCACAGCGGGTGCCCTTTCCCCGACTTAATTAATACAATCAAGATAGCCCACAGGCACGTTCTGAGGTCTATCTCACAGGTGATTCTAAATTCTGCCAAGCTGATAATTAGCACTAATCACAGTAATCATTATCACCAATTCTCAAAGATATACAGCTTGGTGTAGTATTTCTTATTTACAAGAGTGACGAGAAAACAGCAAAGATACAGACATACACAGTTGGTGAGTTAATATTTGTAAAAAAAAATAAAGGCTTAGGACAATTGTGTAGTAAGCACACAGCTTTGTGCAAGTGTGCAAGTACTGACAACTTATGAAGACCAACTACTATTAACATTTCCAATGTGAGCTATGAAAGCAATCAGAGTCTGCAGAACCTCAGTTCCCCAGGTGTCTCATGTTCTGCTTCACACAGGTAAAGGTTTTTCCTGGGAAAGGGAAACAACAGCAGGTTCAGCTTTCCTACAGTAGGTGAAGGCAGCCCCATCAGCAAAATGGGGCAGCTGCAGGCCCCTCATGGTGGGAGGGGCTGTCAAACTAGTCCTGCAGCAGACCCAGATGTACAGCTGATGGCCACCAGCTTTGGAATCGGCATCACTCACACTCCTGGGTGTGCGTCTGGGGCTGCTGCAGGGCCACTGCAGCTTGTCATCTACTATGTTCTCCCACACACGCACCCACGTAGACCAGGCCACCTCCAGTGGACTCTGCTTCTCCACTCTGAGTAGGGGCCAGGATTTCTAGCTCCCTGTCTGCCATTCCCTTAGCAAACATGTGCAGGGAGACTTGTGGTGTCCTCAGATTTACTACACAGACCCCCTCAGCCACATGGCCACCATTTCCCCATATCCTGGTGTACAACTTAAGATGCCCCAAGCTGCCATGTGCTCAGCCAACCAGAGGACCTCTGTAGGTGCTACAGGAACTAGGGTGTCACCCCTTCTCTGCCCCTTTGCCTCCTCAGATGCCCAGACACTTCAGCATCTCAGCCAGTGTCCTCACATAAAACAGCACCTCCTCCAGGAGGGCTTCAAACCTGATCACTGGCTCTCCTCTGAGTGTGAGGGCGGGGTGCTGGTTAGGCAGCCACTTCCAGATCTTCACCTAGCCTATGTGACTCAGGCAGCTGTCTCAGATATGACCATCATGGTTCAGGAAGCAGTTGTGTCAACATCAAATTGGCCATCTATCTCCACCTGCAGGTTGGCATGGCCTACCCAAGCTGCCAGTAGGGAGTGCGGTACTTCCTGTCAGTCAGCATCCTCTGAAGCCAGGACAGTATCTGCTGGGTTTTCTCTGTACCTCTATCACAGTCCAAAAAGTGCTGGCTCCCTTTGAAGTGGCCCCACTACAGCCACTTCCACCTCCTTCCCGGGGACACTTCTTACGTCATCCTCTTCCCCTTAATCCCTTGCATCTTGGAAAGGCAGACTCCATTTTATAGCACTAGGCAGGGGACCCAGGACGTTATGATTTGAATTTGAATCAAATCATAACACACCCAAATCAAAGTCCACACTCACTGTTTGGGGGGTGGGTGTGGAATCTCTGTGAAGAAGACAAGCCAAAGGAGTAACTTAGCAACCCAGGACTCCCCTTGGCTTGAGCTACACGCATGAACAATGCACCTAGCATAATGTTCCTGTTATCAACATAGGAACCCACCTGCATGGAGCTGCACACTTATGTGCTTTAAACAATGGAAATAAGTTATTCCTCTTAAGAGCCCTGGGTAACGCTCTATTCAAACACATCTCAGAACACGATCCAGTAACTATAGGCAATGGCCCAATCCAGCTTAAACTGGCTTTGAGTATACACACAGTAAGGCAAACTGTGTCCTAAAAAGGAACTTTTAGAAGGAATCCTCTATTTACCATCTTTGCCTATTAATAATAATAATAATAAATTATAGGCATGCATTGATTAAAATCAGATTCCTGTAGCAGTGGCTCTCATACCATTCCTCATGTTATGGTGACCCCCAACCATAAAATTATTTCATTACTACTTCATAATTGTTATTTTGCTACTGTTATGAATCTTAGTGTAAATATCTGATATGCAGGATATCTGATATGTGACCCCCTATGAGAGGGTTGTGTGGAAGGGGTCACTGCCCACAGGTTGAGAACCACTGCCTTATGTGAAGGAGCATGAGCAGTAGAGACATGCTTATATAACATTATCTGTCAATCAGGAACCACTCAAACTTCGCCCTTAGGAACCAAGCTCTTACTTGGAATCAATAAATATGCCTCTACAATGGGGTCCTTGAGGATGTTCACTCACTGTCAGTCTCCATCATGTATTTCTATTCCACCTGTCCCATGGCTTCACTTTAAAAGTTTTCTTGCTACTTTGCAATCTGTGTGGCCTTTTATTTTGTTCTTAATCTTAAGAGACCATGAAGTTGGAAACTCAGCCTAGACCCCCACCACCTAAAGCATTTGGGATCATGACCTAGCTAGCAAAAGCAGTCCATTGGAGGCAGATTTTGAAAGCTACGTGTGCTTCTGTTCTGGCCTAACCTGTCTCTGCCTCCTAATCCTCTAAACTAAACAAGTTCCCACTGTTGCAGACAGAGCCAGCCTTGCTGCCTTGCCTTCATCACTGAAGCACTATGCCCACTAAACAATAAGCCTGTTGCCTCCTCTCCCAGCCCAAGACATGACATGCACCATTTTGCCCTCCGTTTATAAAAGCTTGACTACCCCAAATACCTCGTTATGACTGAAACCATATTTCTCCCTTTGTAACTGGCTTGTTTCATTTGCATATAGTTCTCAAGCTTCAATCTAGGTTGCAGTATGTGACAAAAGTATTCCATGCTACTCCTTTGTGAGAAGACTGACAGCCCATGGACATTCAGGCTGGTTATTTGCGAACATACATCTCTGATTTCTTTTCAGGTGTTTACCTAGAAGAGAAGTTGCAGGAACATATGATAGTCCTTTTTTTAGCCGGGTGGTGGTGGCGCACGCCTTTTAATCCCAGCACTTGGGAGGCAGAGGCAGGCGGATTTCTGAGTTCGAGGCCAGCCTGGTCTACAGAGTGAGTTCCAAGACAGCCAAGGCTACACAGAGAAACCCTGTCTCGAAAAAACAAAACAAAACAAAAAAAGATAGTCCTTTTTTCTTTTAAATTTTCAAGCACAAGGATTCTAATCTCTCCATATTTTCTCCAATGCATGTGTCTTAGTTAGGGTTTTACTGCTGTGAACAGACACCATGACCAA
>NW_021604747.1:2323294-2411922 GCF_004785775.1 Grammomys surdaster | reverse complement strand
GTTGGGAGGCAGAGGCAGGCGGATTTCTGAGTTCGAGGCCAGCCTGGTCTACAGAGTGAGTTCCAAGACAGCCAAGGCTACACAGAGAAACCCTGTCTCGAAAAAACAAAACAAAACAAAAAAAGATAGTCCTTTTTTCTTTTAAATTTTCAAGCACAAGGATTCTAATCTCTCCATATTTTCTCCAATGCATGTGTCTTAGTTAGGGTTTTACTGCTGTGAACAGACACCATGACCAATGTAAGTCTTACAAAGGGCAATATGTAATTGGGGCTGGATTACAGGTTCAGAGGTTCAATCCATTATCACCAAGGTGGGAGCATGGCAGCGTCCAGACAGGGACTGTGCAGGAGGAGCTGAGAGTTCTACATCTTCATCTGAAGGCTGCTAGCAGAATATTGACTTACAGGCAGCTAGGATGAGGGTCTTAAAGCTCACACCCACAGTGACACACCTACTCCAACAGGGCCACACCCTCTATCAGTGCCACTCCCTGGGCTGAGCATATACAAACCATCACAGCATGATTTGATTTATTTTTCTCTTATTTCTTTTACCCTTTTTATTTTTTTCTTTTCTTAAATTAAAAATTATTATATTATGTGTATGGTGTTTGGCTGAATGTTATGTTTGTGTGGGGCTTAGTGGGCCATCCTAGTAGGAATATGGAAGACTTTGTTGCTAAGAATGATTTGAACTGTACAGACCTGGCCCAAGAGGTTTCAGTGGAGAATTTCAGGATGTGGCCTAGAGACTATTTTTGTGATATTTTGATGAAGAATGTGGCTACTTTTTGCCCTTATCTGAAGAGTCTATCTGAGGCTAAAATAAAGAGATTATATTAATTTCATTGGCAAAAGAAATCTCAAAAAAGCCCAGCAGAGACTTTGTTCTCTGGTTAGGTCTCATGAAGAGCATTTTGAACAAGTGTAGCAAGCTTAGAAAGGAAAAATATAAAATATATGGTTCAAGTATTAAAGGGGCACCAGGAAGTGAAATGGAGCTAAATCCCATGTTCAAGTATATTAAATTGAATTAAGGGAGTGGTGACTTTGGGGAAAAATCCCACCCAGCTAAATTTAGGCCTGGGCACAGTAGTACTAGCCTTTAATCCCAGGAGGCAAAGTCACACAGATCTCTGAGTTCAAGACCAGCCTGGGACAGAGCAGGTTCTAGGTGAAGAAAAGCTTAAATCCAGGCATGGTAGTACACACCTTTAATCCAGCATTCAGGAGATAGAGCCAGGCAGATCTCTGAGTTCAAGGTCAGTCTATACAGCAAGTTCTAGGGCAGCCAAGCTTAGGCAGTAAGGGAGTTGAAAAACAGAAAGCTGGTAACAGAATAAGAGGAACCATGTTCCAGCTCCAGCAAGCAGCAGAACTAAGTGGTTTTAGAGTCCAGAGTAGAAGGGACTCCTGTGACAATTGATGCTGGTTAGCTGGAGCTAAGAAATTACTGGTGATTAAGAGGAGACCAGTATCACTGAGGTGAAATCTTCTGGGAAGTTTTTCTGAAGCACAAAGAAGCTGTGTTCCAGAGATAGCCAAGGTTGTACCTCATGCTGTAGCTGTACTTGGTAATGTTTAGTGGTCACCAAGGTGGTACTAGTTCTGAAGGCATGAAGGGTTCATGGGGAACAGCTGAGGCTGGCACTGTGAGAGACCATGGGAAGCCATTGGTGAAGGTGTAGCCTCAATTGTAGTTGATGGCCCAGGATTGAAGAGTCATGCAAAGAAGTTGAGGTTTGGCACCATGAAGAAAACCTTATGAGAGGCTATTAGTGAAGCCTAGTTGCACTGAAGACCCCAGAGTATTGGAGATGCCAGTACCATGGAATGATCACCAAGAACAGCAGCAGCAGTGGAGTGAATCAACCTGAGCTTAGAATGCTATAGAGGGCAGAGCTGGAGAAGTGACACAAGGCCTTTGGAAGAGCCCAGAAGATTATGTGTGGATCCCAGAAGAAGCTGTAACATTGAAGTTGCCTTGGGGACCCTAAGATATTCGAAATGTCAGAGCTGTGATCTATTTGCTGTGGAAAGCTGCTAACAGAGAGTAGAACCAGCCCAGGAGAAAGAAGTTTGTTGCAGTCAACAAAGATGAAAAAGGAGTTGAAGACCTGAAGACTGCTTTGATATCAGACATGGAGATGCAGAGTTTAGAATTTACCCAGCTGTTTTCCTGTCTTGCTTTGAGGATTACAGTTAACTGACTGGATGAATCTCAGAAGAGACTTTGAACTTTGGACTTTTAACATTGTTGAGACTGCTATAGTCTATGGGGTCTTTGGAAGTTGGACTAAACGTAATTTTTATTATGCTATGGGTAGGTATGGCCCCCATAGATTCATGTGCTTAAATCAGCTTATGGGGGCTAGGAAGTGGAATGTGATGGTTTGTATATGTTTAGCCTAGGGAGTGGCACTAGTAGGAGGTGTGTCCTTGTTGGAGTAGGTGTGTCACTGTGGGTGTGGACTTTAAGACTCTCATCCTAGCTGCCTGGAAGTCAGTATTATGCTAGCAGCCTTCAGATGAAGATGTAGAACTCTCAGCTCCTCCTGTACCATGCCTGCCTGGATGCTGCCATGTTCTTGCCTTGGTGATAATGGAATGAACCTCTGAACATGTTAGCCAGCCCCAATTTTTCCTTATAAGAGTTGCCTTGGCCATGGTGTCTGTTCACAGCAGAAAAATCCTAACTAAGACAGTGAGTAAGCCATTGTGAGCAAGCCAGTAAGCCGCACTCCTCCATGTCTCTGTTTCAGCTTCTTCCTGCAAGTTGTTCTTCTCAGTTCCTGACTCGACTTCCCTTAGTAATGGGCTATAAGCTGTGAGATAAACCCTTTCCTCCCCGAGTTCCTCTTGGTGATGCTATTTATCACAGAAAACAAACTAGGACCCTAACCAAAGTTTTATGAAGCATTTCTCCTTTCTTTATGAGTATTACAGAGGAAGAAGAGTAAATGAGATGAGAGTAAAGGACTGTTGTAAGAAAAGATGAAACAAAAAAATAAAATATTACTTGGCCCCTGTGGTAGTTTGAATGAAAATGTCCCCGAGGCCTTGGGCATTGGAATGTTTGGTCCCCAGTGGGTGGCGCTGTTTTGGGAGGCTTAGGAGGTGTGGCCTGGTGAGAGTAAGTATCACTGCTGGTGAGTGTTGAGATAAAAAGCCTCCAGGTCTTGTAGTTCATTCTCTTTGCTTCATGCTTTCGGTAAAGGTTGTGAGTTCTCAGTGTCCTGCTCCAGCCTCCATTCCTGAGCTTGGCACCACGCCTCCACTCTGCCATCATCCACGCCTCCACTCCACCATCATGGAGTCTTCTCCTCTGGAACCACAAACCAAAATGAACTCCCTCTCCTCAATGCCTGTCGTCATGGTATGTTGGCCCAGCAACAGCAAAGAAAGCACTAAAACGTCTTTGAAGAATATCTACATACTGACTTTGAAAAGCAATCTAGACTCTTGCGACTCAAGCTCGGGCTCAGTATCAGCAGCACCGGAACCATCTGGGTTTTAGAGAGATGAAGACTCAGCTTCCACATCTTACTGCAGCTGACGCGACTTTATAAATATGGCCACTATTGCCGGGCAGTGGTGGCGCACACCTTTAATCCCAGCACTTGGGAGGCAGAGGCAGGTGGATTTCTGAGTTTGAGGACAGCATGGTCTACAGAGCGAGTTCCAGGACAGCCAGAGCTACACAGAGAAACCCTGTCTCGAAAAAAACAGTAAATAAATAAATAAATAAATAAATAAATAAGGCCACTATGGTAAGTTCCATTCCACATGTTCTTCTTATAATGTCTACAGCCATCCCATCAATCAGTGAGGTCTCTGAGCCTTCCTTTAAATCTTGGCACACTTTTATCAGGGCTATGGCAGAGCCAGGTTGAGAGGGTACCATGCATTTTTTTACTCTCTTTGCTGGAACCCTTAGTGGAACTCAGTCACCATGCTGTGAGGAAACCATGTGTCCATGCAAGGAGGAAGCGTGTGTGTTTCATGGTAGGAGCCCAGCTGTGGTCTCCATAACATCCAGCATCAACAAACAAACCCTGCCTGCCAAGCCCTGTCCATGTTTCAGGATGTGAGAAAGTACATGACCAGTCGTTCAATGACTGCTTTAGTCCGATGTGTTTGGGAGGGTTTGCTGAGCAACAGCAGCTATCATCCAGAAACTCCTTCCACCCTCATCGTCACTCAGGAAGAGTTCTGCATGACGCATGTTCTCATCAAACCGAGGAGCAGTGATTAAAGTAAAACTGGACCCGCTGTCCTTAAGAAACAGTGCCTGTCCCATGTAAAATCAAAGCACAATGTCAGGGCACACGGGCAAGTGACTTAAAATCATTACTTGTACATTCCAGTAAATGTGTATCATTAGAAGTAAAAAGGCAATTTATCTTGCTATATTTGGCAGTATTTGTAACTATAAAAAATTTAATTAATACTATTTTAATAATTCTTTATCTTTCCTTTTTAAGGAGAATGTTTTCAGAGAATTTGTTTTTCACACATAAAACAATTTCATACCATTCCTGTAGTATCCTATTACACAGTTTCCTCATATGAATATATAAAGCCAGTTTTGATTAGAAAAAAGAAAGAAAGAAAGAAAGAAAAGAAACAGTGCCTGTAAATCACGAAAAGCTGCACAAAGAGTGAAAATCGTATTTACAGCAATTGTTTCTAGAAAGATGGATGGTTGATGGCTCCTAAATGCGCTGTGTCCTCTAAGTGTTGAAACGTGTCCAAGTTTCAGGTCAGACTTGCTGCTGAAAGGCATCCTCTTGAGCACTGCCAGAGAGAACTAGGGGGATGTTGGGGGTACAAACGAAGAGGTTTTAGAAGCTTGTACTTCTGAACTGTTAGGAAGCTAAGGGCTGAGACTGCTCGATGGAGACCTAGTACTTACCTGCACCAACGACTATAATCATTTTAATAACTGGCTCAAAGACAAGCTTAGAAAACAAGTGGTGTCATGCTACCAAGTTAGGTGTCCCAGGGCTGCTGCTGCTGTCAGCAGACAAAGGCTGGAGTGTGGCCCTGTCCTGGGACATACTTTCCTAGCACAAAGCTCAGTGTTTACCCCTCTATGTTGTTAGCTTTCTATTACACAAACAATATGTGTCAACATTACAAAATCCTGGGGGTCTGGGAAGTTGGTTCAGCAGATAAAGCATGAAGATCTGAACTCAGTCCCAGCTCCCAGGTAAAAGCATAGTGCAGTGACGAGTTGTAACCTCAGTGCTGGCAGCAGGCAGAGACAAGCAGATCCCTAGACCTCATTGGCCAGGAAGTCTAGTCAAATCAGGGAACTACAGGTTCTGTGAGATCCTGTCTCAAAAAAGTAAAGTGGATAGAAACAGAGAATGACATTCAATGTCTGCCTCTAAACTCCATATGCACACACAGGTGCAAACACCAGTGCACACGTACATACATGAACACACATGCATATGCCACACACAGATATGTATACATAGACCCTACAAGCACATTCATATCCACACCAAGATGAGGAAGTTTTGGGACTGGGGATATGACTCAGTCAATGAGGTACTTCAAGTTAGCAAGCTTGAAGACCTGAATTCAGTCTTCCATACCTACATAAAAGCTGTAGTCCCCGGTGCAGGGGGATCTCTGAAGGCTTGCTGGGCAACCAATCTAGCTAAATTGGTGAGCTCTCATTTCAGTGGAAGACTCAGTCAACACTGGAGACAACAGAAACAAAATACAATGGAAAATAAGAAAAGATATTTGATGTCAACCTTTGGTCTCCCCATATATATGCACATACATACATGTGTACACATGTGAACATGTATACACATGCACCAGACACACTAAAAAGAGGAAAATTGGGGTAGCTCAGTCTGTAAGTGCTTCCTAGGCAAGCATGAGGACCTGAATTTCATCCCCAGAGTCCATGTGAAAACGCCAGTCATGTAGTGTGTGCCTGTAATCCCAGCACTAGGGAGATGGAGGCAGGCAGACTCGTGGGGCTCTAGCCAGGCAGTTTAGTCCTATGGGTAAACTCCAGGCAAATGAGAGACTGTCTCAAAGGAGGCAGGCAGCACTGAGGATGCCGTGGGTGGTCATCTGGCCTGCACATGCATCCTCACGGTATTGGAGGTTAGCCAGACCCAGTGCTTTTGATCTTCTGACAACAGCTCATCATGGAGGACAGTGAGAAGAGGAACAAAGTTAACCATCACATGCATCTGAGATGCAGAGAGGGAGGAAGGAACTAGGGCTCCAATATTCTCTTCAGGAGAGCAACTTCCCATAGCTATAAAGGCCCTACCACCCCCAGTAGCACCAGCCTGGGCCTTTGGAAGACACCAACATCACAGCCAAAACAGAAGTGGATTTAGTGTTCTCTGGTTGGAACTGTACTTAAATCTTACTTTATTGTAGTTTAATCTTTCCCTCACAGTATACCTAATTACAAATAAATTCAAGTCACAAAAAAAAATCAATGAAACCATCACCAGATGCCATATCATGCCAAACAATTTGATATTGAGTAATACCTAATCTTTTGAACGAAATGAAATTGAGTTTGTGAGCTAGGTGAAGTGACTGAGGCTTTAACACCGTCACTCCTCAGTGGGTTCCAGGCCAGCCTGGGCTACAGAGTGTGACCCTGTCTCAAAAAGAAAAAAGTTAACTAAGAAAATTTATGTAATAAAAGTTTCCAGTTTCCAGGGGACATTTTGTGGCTACAACCTGGTCACTTACTATTTCCTCCTGGCTTTTGCAGCCTGGCAGGAGTTTGCATCACCCCTCCAAAGAATGACTCTGCAGTGTCACAGAATGGAATCCTTTATTCATTGTCTAGGTGTTAAATTAGTATATCAGGAGGATTTATTATTATTATTATTATTATTACTATTATTATTATTATTGTTATTATTGCAACATAAATAGACCCTGGCTAACTTAAAGAGAAAGGGCTTGCTAACAGCCTAATAGAGGCCCATGAGCATGGCAGGAAAGGGACAACCAGCCTGGGGAAGGATGGGAACGGAGAAGTCTCAGAGAGTAGAAACTGGGAGCAGGAAGACCTATGCCATCCCCAAGCACAATGGCACTACTGCAATGAAGCTCCATCACCAACGTACGGCTGCCTCCAGGGTCAAAGGTCCCGGGATGTGATAGGCAGACGTGATGATGGGAAGTTCAAATGGCCCTAGATGCAGAGGGAGAAAATTATTCCCAAGGGAGTAAAGGAACCTCAGATGGTATAAGGTTGTGGGACAATGCTATGCTTCCAAAGCCCTGCTCTAGATGGTTAAAGTGTGTTAACACGTAACACACCCCATTGTTCTCAATATACAGATCATGAGGGTAAGTGTGAGAAAGTACAGTAACACATCCACAAAGTATCAAATTGAAGCCATTCTTTTGTATGACAACTTAAAACATAGTATAAGAGACAATATCGGGCTGGAGAGATGGCTCCACAGTTAGCACTGACTGCTCTTCCAGAGGATCCATGTTCAAGTACCAGCACCCACATGATAGCTCACAACTGTCTGTAACTCCAAGATCTGACACCCTCATGCAGATGTACATGCAAAACACCAATGTATATAAGATACAGATTAATTAATTAATTAATTAATTAATAAAACAATGTCATACCCCTCTCCTCCAGAAAGCCACCATCATGGACATGAGTCATGTGAACCCACCAAGCTGGTTAAGGTAACCAAAGTTCTAGCAGGACAGGTTTTCCAGGACAGGAAACTGATCAATGACGCCAGTTGCACTGCCATCTGAACATCATCTGAAAGGTGAAGGCCTCATCTGAAAGATGATAAGCTCTCCCAGTTGGAGTCTGAAGGAGAAGCTCAGAGGCTGACTCCAATGCTGCTATGTCCTGGATCTCCACCACTTGGCCCATAGCAACACTTGGCAACTGTTAAAGCATTTGTATTGGTGGGGGGTTTTTGTTGTTGTTATTGTTTGTTTTGTTTTAAAAGAAAGAAATGCTACCATAAAAGCTTAAAACTTGGGTTGGAGACCTGGCTCGGCGGTTAAAATCAGACACTCTGAATTCAGTTTCAGCCCCTATCAGCTCACAACTGTCTGTAACTCCAGCTCCAGGGAACTCAATGCCCCTTTTTGACCTACAAGAGCATCTATATTCACAAACACACACACTCGCATATATACATAAACACACAGAGAAAGACACAGAATAAAAATAAATATAGGAAACAATAATTAAAAAATGAAAATAGGTCAGGCATGGTCACATTCATTTAATCCCAGCTCTAGGGAGACAGAGGCAGAAAGATAACTGCAAATTTAAGGCCATCCTAGTCTACATAGCAAGCTCCAGGACAGCCAGAGCCACATAGTGAGACCCTGTGAAAGAAATAAAGGAAAGGAGGGAGGGAGGGAGGGAGGGAGGGAAGAAGGAAGGAACAAACAAACAAACGAAAACATAAGTAAAAACCTCAAACTAGGACTTCTGGTCTGGGCCGGAGCACAGAACAGATCCCTCACAAAACCCGGCAGAAGCAGGGCTCCCAGGAGCTCTAACCCAGGCAGTATCTCAGTCTAGGTAGAAGCACCTTGAGGAAAGGGAGCATTTTTCAAGCCTTTGTAATATTCCATAAAAGATTCAGCTAAGTATAGAAGCCCTGTATCTATGCTACATTTCATTAATTCATTATAATGTTTGTAAGGTATTCGCATACTCTGAATTAATCTCTCAGCTTCAACTCTTCAAATGTCTAACACTTCCAATAGTCTAAGACCAATATTAATACATAGCATCTCTGGGTGTAAGTAAGTATCTGTTTTATCTGATAACCACACTTGAAAACATTTTGACAGGTTCACAGAGAATATGTTTTTGTTTAATTAATGAATCTTTCCCCAGGTCCATATTTTTAGTCTTTTAATGCACTTTCAGCTATTAGAAGGATACCATTAAAATGTCTTAGCGATTAAAAAACAAAACAAAACAAAAAAACCTCAAACAACGTAATATATTCTATAGTTTTTCTAAAGTTGGAACTATATTGTATTTAGTATCTTTACGATGAAAACTTCTCACCTAACAATATACACAGGGTTCTTCCTACACTGTTATTCATCTGCATTGTGGTTTTAATGAAGCTACAGTATTTCTTTATCTTAGACTATTTCATGGTTCTGGTTCTTGCTGTACCATAACACGATAGAAGGTGTCTCATGGCCAGACTACAAATCAGAGCAGAGGAGGCGAAACCCACTCTTAAAACACGAGTCCATTTATGAAGGTGGAGGCCTTGGGATGGGGAGATACTCTGGAGTAAAGGGCTTGCTATGCAAGCCTGAGGACCCAGGTTTAGATGAGCAACCACATAAAAGCTGGGTGTGTGGTTGCACACCTGTATCTTCAGTGCTGGGGTGGGAGGGGAGAGGACAGGAAGATCTCCAGAGCTCACTGCTCACCCAGTTTAGCAAAATTGGAGAGCTGCAGGTCCTGTGAGAGAACTTGTCTCCAACAGAAGATGGACTGTAACTGAAGGCATCCAGCATCAACCCCTCTAGCCTGTGAACATGAGTATCATGCCCTATGTACCATGCACCCACCCCAGAACCATTGTTTGCATATATGTATATGTGCGTGCAGTCATGTGTTAGGCGCACACATGTATGCATGAGCCTGTGGAGGCCTGAGGTTGGTGTTGGGTGTCTTCCTTGATTTGTTCTCTACCTTATACTTTGAGGCATGGTTTCTCACTGTTCCCAGAGCTTGCTATTTTGGCTGGTCTGGCTAGCTATCTCACCCTGGCAATTCTCTCCGGTATACTGGGATTGCAAGTGGTCAGTACACCCTGCATAGGTGCTGGAGCTCCAAATTTCAGTCTGTGTGTGGCAAGCGTTCATCTCCCTGAGCCAACTTCCTAGCTCTCTTCACTTTTCATATTTTTCACTTCTTCTTTGTTTTATGGGTGTGAGGAGGGTAGACAGTGGATGTGTGGAGGTCAGAAGACAACTTTTGGGAATTGGTTCACTCCTTCCACTAAGGTTTGGTAGCAGGAACTTTTACCAGCCAAGTGATCTTGCCAGCCTCCTTTCCTTCCTCTTCCTCCTTTCCCTCCTCCTTCTTCCTCCTTTTCTTCTTTCTCTTCTTATCTTTTCTCTCTCTCTTTCTTTCCTTTTTTTTTTTTTTTTTTTTTGGTTTTTGGGTGTTTTGTTTTGTTTTGTTTTGAGACAAGGTTTCTCTGTGTAGCCTTGGTTATCCTGAAACTCACTCTGTAGACCAGGCTGGCTTCAAACTCAGAGATCCTCCTGCCTCTGCCTTTAAGTGCTGGGATTAAAGACTTGTGCCACACTGCCTGCCAGCTTCATTTTTTTTTTAAGGTGGCTGGAGAGACAGCCATGGGTGCTGGGAACTGAACTCTTAAATTTTTTGTTGTGAGCCTAGCCTTTAATGGCTGAGCCATCTCTCCAGCCCACCAGCTTCATTTTTAAATGTACATATGCCTTTAACACCTCTACAGCAACTTTCTGCTCCTCCATGACAAAAGTCCGCTTGATCTTGTCACAGATGCGGTTAGTGTACAAGAACGTTGCTGAGCCTGCAGACACGTTCTTCCCACATAATAAATCTACTTAAGGACCTCAGATCTCACAGTGTAACGTGAGAGGCAAAATTAGCAAGGAAAATAAAGGAGGAGACATTAATTTTGGCTCAGGGTCGCTTGGCCCTGTTGGTTCTGGCTGTGGTGAGGCAGAACATCTTGGTGGAGCAAACTGTTCACCGAATGATGGCCAGAAGGTAGAGGGAAAGTTTCCTTTACAACAAACTCCTTCCCAAACTCTCTGTTCTCATCCAGTGATGTCCCAGAAGCCCAGTTTCTGTGTGTCTTCAGGGGCATGGTGTCAAAGTCAGGGCTACCATTGCTACGATGTAACACAATGACCAAAAGCAACCCAAGGAGGAAAGTGTTTATTCAGCTTACCCTTCCACATCACAGTTCATCAAAGGAAGTCAGGACAGAAACTCAAGCAAGGCAGGAACCTCAAGGCAGGAACTGATGCAGAGGCCACAGAGGGGTGTTGTTTACTGGCTTGCTCCTCATGGCTAGCTTAGCCTGCTTTCTTATAGAATCCAGGGCCACCAGCCCAGGGATGACACTACTACTCTGAGCTGGCTCTCCCACATCAATCACTAATTAGGAAAATGCCTCATAGCTGAATCTCATGGAGGCATTTCCTCAACAGAAGCTTTCCTTCAGATGACTCCAGCTTGTGTTAAGTTGACATTAGACTAGCTGGCAAATTAACTAGTTGACACATGTCAAATACTATACTATGTTGAACGCCTCTACACACCATCCCCAATAGAGAACAAAAGCAACAAAATCCCAATTTTATTTATACAGAGCCTATTGACTCCACCCCCAGTCTCCATTGTGTTATTGCATCTTTTGTGAGCATCTCCGCTGTTCTCGTCTTTGGCGTGCACGCTTCTTGCCCTTTGTGTTAATGTCGGGTCTTCTCCAGGGCCTCTCTGCAGTACATTGGTTTTACACTGAGTTGTCTAGTTCTCCATCATTACCCACAGCCAGAACATGAACCTCAGCTCATGATGTCAAGCTGAAGTGGGGGTGCACGAGGGTACCCCTTCTCACACCTCGGCGCCGTGTGGGCTCAGGAGCTGGAGACATGATACCACACCAATTCCGTTCCCTCTCCAGTCACACATGTGGGCTTCATGGGAATGAGTGGTTATGAGTTAGATTTACTAAATTCCAGAATCCAAAGGGCCTCACTTCTGACTCCTTGAAAGGAGCTCTGGAGCCTATCAAAAAGCGCAAGACTTTCTTTTGGTTCCACATCAAGCCCACTGCCTGTCTGAACTCAATTAAATCTTGCAGAAATAGCAGCATGTAGCACTGGTCCCTTGGCATGTAATTATCAGAGCATGTTGTAGGCTGCCCGTCAATCACACGGGAAGATGGCAAGGCGGCCGTGGCAGCTGTGAGTCCTGTGGTCACTGGGGTGGGGGTGGGGGAGTGGGGTTTAGAGTGGAGGTGGCAATTAGTTCCTAATTAAGAATTTCCAAATTAAAAGGTCAGTTGTCATAGGAAAATCCTACTCTATGTTATACAGATGTTGAAAGTGCTGCTGAGGAGGCAGGGCTGCATACAGGGCTCAGTGGTTAAGAGCACGACCCGCTTCTCAGCACCCACAGCCAGTGGCTCACAATCACTTGTAACTCCAGCTCCAGGGGACCCAACATCCTATCTTTGCTTCTGCGGGTATCCCCCCAAAAAACATGCAAAAAATAAACGCTTAAAATGCTCTGAAAATAGCAGGCAGGAGCACTTTGGTCAGGTTAAGCAGCATCTCTTCTGTCCTGGGCCCTCATGCTCCGGCTCGCACTTCTATGGCAGCTCAATGCAGGGGTTTGGGGTGTGTGCCCAGGCTACGTAACATATGAACCTAAAAGTAGGCCCTATTTTACTGTGAAGTCAGAATAAGGAAAAGGACAGGTTTCAAAGAAAATTCAGGTTTCCTCTTTTCTTTATCAGCATATATTTTAAAAGTTTATAAAATAATGTTTCCTTATGACATTTTATACACATATATAACACGCTTGGATCATATTCACCCCATTACTTCTCTCTAGCCTCCACCTGGCCTCCTCCTCTTCCCAAATAGTCCTCTCTTTAAAAACATTTTATTTTCAGCCATGTGGTGGTAGCATGTGTCTTTAATCTCAGCACTTGGTAGGCAGAGGCAGGCAGATCTCTTGGTTCAATGCCAGCCTGGTCTACAGACTGAGGACAGCTAGGGCTACACAAGAAACCCTGTCTCAAAAGAAAAAAAAAATCATTTTTAATCATACATGTTTCATTTGCATGTCTGTGTGAGAAACAAACCCAGGTCCTCAACAAATGATTTTAAGGCTGGGCCATCTTCCCAGGAGGGGATAGGGAGATAGACCCTGGGAAGATGGCTCAGGGGTTAAGAGCACACACTGCTCTTAAAGAAGTATGAGTTTGGTTCCCAGCACACACATCAGGCAGCTCAAAACTTGTGAGTCACCATCCTCTGTCTTGTTGTGTCCGATCTCTCATATCTATGCATTTCCCTGAGAAGACTGTTCAAAGAGAAATCCAAACTTAGGGGGTAGGCTGCCAAGTGTATCTCTTTGTTCCTGTTTTGATCCTTGTTCTTGCTTTTATTCCTGTTCTTGTTTGTGTTCCTGTTTTGTGGGGAGTATAAAAGAGATCTACACAGTTGAAAATATAACATTTGGTTCTTTACCAGATGACTCCTTGTCTTCCTTTCTCTCGCCCTCAGCCCTCCGCCGATCCAAAGAACTCAGTCAGATATACTGGCGTAGCTGACAAAAACTGCCTATTCTTCTAACTCCAGGAGATTCAAAGCCCTCTTTTGGACTCCTCAGTGCACACACATGCACGCTTGCGCAAACGCACACACGCACGCGCATGAGTGTGTGCGCCTCAGCTCAGCCACCGTCAGCACTCATCGAGGCCCATTTCCAGGGGCAGGAAACTATGTTACACTGTCCCTCCCACATGGCCAGATAACACTCGGCATGTCCCCAAACTTAGTGACTTATAACAAGATTAAATGATCTTTCAGTCTGTGTGGGTCAGGATTATGGGATAGCATTCCAAGAATCTAAGTCTCTCAGGAAGTCTCCCTGCAGGCTGTTAGCTGGGTCTGCAGAAGACCTGAGTAGTAGACGACCCTGATCCAGACTCATGCATTTGGTTACTGTTAGTTTCAGAGAAGCCAATTCCAAAATCATTGTCATGGGCCTCTAAGGAATTAACTTACAACACTGCAGCTAGCTTTTTCCAGGGAACATTCCAGAGAAAGCTGGAGCAGGTAAGAACATCCACCATGGAGCCTACAGACCCTTATAACCTATTATCAGAAGGGATGTACCATTGGTTTTCTCAAAGTCTGAATATCAGAAAGATTCCATATCTTGGGAATCACTCACCACAGCTTACAGCAGAAACATTGGTCTATGATGGTTTGATCTAGAGTAAACTGTTTCCTCTCTCCCCTCTCACAATTTGGAAATTATTCCTTTTTTCATTTGTAGATTCCAGTAGGCTAGCTGATAGCTCTATCCATCTTGGCTGTTGGAGCAGGAGTTTCAGTGTTCTTGACCTACTCGGGAATAATATGTCAACTTGAATGGCCTAAGTGAGTGATTTGGGGGATGGCTCATTCCAAATTCCTTTTCATTTGTGTAAGCTGGGGATGCTGAGGCAGGAAGAGTATCTCCTATCACACGTGCTGGGACATGGGAAACTGATATTTCTCCACTTTCTGTACTTCCATATAGACCATGTTTGTTTCTTGTGGGAACAAAGTCCTAGAAGGAAGCAAACAGAAGCCAATGCAGCTGAGAGGTCCAGCTATAACGTCTGCCTTCCTGTGCTCTCTTAAGTCTGAAACATTTCTATTGTTGGGGAAAAGAAGATGTGTTTTCATTTTATTAATATTTCTTGGAACAAGACTTGCTACATGGGCCAAGCTAGGTTGACCTTGTAATCCTGTCTTAGTGTCAAGTGCTGAGGTGACAGGCATGTGCCACCACACCTGGCTTGCAATTGAAACGAAAATGATGGTGACTAATATACCCAGACATTGGGGGTGTGTCTCCCTAGTCCTGTTTCCTTTATTGAAACCACATCAACCTTTTGTGGAATCATCTAAATATTCTGAGTTCATTTTTTGATCTTAACAGTTTGACACCTAGAAAACCAATCCCCTCAGATTTCCAGTTGTGTTCCTAACCTTGCTGTCCTCAGCATGTAGCACTCATCTGTCTCATGGCAACATCCAACAGCTTTAGGATGAACTAATGAATCTTCTACGTATAACTTAGATTGTTTCCCCAAAGCTTGTTCAGCATATTATTTTGCTCACAGGAAGACTGCTTTGATATGGTCTACCTGTCCAGGTTAGCCCCTATGTGTAGGCTTTTCCTAGCCAGGGGAGCTTGTGGCCATTATGTCTTTCCTCTCCCAAATAATTCATAAAAACAGGGAGGGGACTCCCAGTCCTCCAAGAGGCCCTTTTATCCCTAAACTATTGTTTCTTGACTCTAAGCAACTTCCTCCTGTATCACCTAGTTCCCATCCAACCACGATGACTCCACTTCTTTTTTTTTTTTAAAGATTTATTTATTTATTATATATGAATACACTGTAGCTGTCTTCAGACACACCAGAAGAGGGCATCAGATCTCATGACAGATGGTTGTGAGCCACCATGTGGTTGCTGGGATTTGAACTCAGGACCTCTGGAAGTGCAGTCAGTGCTCTTAACCACTGAGCCATCTCTCCAGCCCCCCCCACCCCATGACTCCACTTCTACAACCGTCTTTTGTGTGGAACTTTGTGAAAGGCTTTTTGAAAATCTAAATAGACACCATTCATGAGTTTCTTCCATGAGCACATGTGCCTCCCAAAGGGCTTTTTCTATGTGGCTCAGCACTCTCTTACTGACAACATACACTCTCTCCTCCATCCTTCCCGAGCTCTCTGGGAAGCCAGTGAAGCCTATTCTTCCTCCCTCCCTTCCTCCCTCCCTCCCTCACTCCCTTTTTCCCTCCCTTCTTTCCTTTCCTTCTTTCCTTCTTTCCTTCTTTCCTTCTTTCCTTCCTTCCTTCCTTCCTTCCTTCCTTCCTTCCTTCCTTTCTTCTTTCCTTCCTTCCTTGTTGATCTGCCTAATCCCTCAGATACTACAGGACTCTAAAGAGTTACAATCATATAACATTGTAGTGAAGTTAGCAAGTTGAGGTCAGAAACAGAAATATTGATTCATGTGTGGTAAATATGGGCAGAAAAAAAAGAAGTTGTGTGAAAAGCGTGGGCAGTTGGTGGTTAAGGATTAAAACTCTGGAATGTTCTAGATATTTCAGAAAAGTGTACTGTTGTTGATTTCCCTCTTCTCTTTAAAAAGGTGTGTGTGTGTGTGTGTGTGTGTGTGTGTGTGTGTGTGTGTGTCTGAGCACCTCAGTTTGTATGTATGAACACAGATGTTTGCTCGGTTGTACCATGGTGCAAGGTACAGATGGAAGCTGTATGGAGTTGGTTCTTTCCTTCCTTAGTAGGCCCTGGAGATCTGGTTTGTGTAGAAAAAAAAAAAAAAAAAAAAAGCTTTTACCCAAAGTCATCCCACCACCTGCCCCAGTTTTCCTTTTCTGCAAATCCTCTTTTCCTAGCTCTCCTCCATACCGTGCCTGGGTAGGTATGCTTTCTCTGCATCTTGTTTGTTTAAAGACAGTGTCTCATGTAGCCCAGGCTGGCCTCAAACTCATTGTGGAGTTCAATGACCTTGAGCTTCCATCTTACTTTTACCTCCCAAGAGCAGAGCTCACAGGCAGGTGCCACCACAGACTTAGGCTGGGGTTGAACTCAGGCACCGGTGTATTCTAGGCACTGCTTTGACAACTGAGTCACATCCTAACCCTGGAGCTTTCTGGATTTGCCAATTTAATGTGTTTTTGTTCCCAGTCTCATCCTTTTTTGTTTTTTTTTGTTGTTGTTGGTGGTGGTGGTGGGTTTTTACCAAGACAAGGTTTCTCTGTGTAGTCCTGGCTGTCCTGAAACTTGCTCTGTAGACTAGGCTGGCCTTGAACTCATAAATCTGCCTGCCTCTGCCTGTGGAGCACTGGAATTAAAGCCCTGTGCCACCACTGCCAAGATTCCCACCTTAGTTTTCCCTGCCACTTCGATGTGGTAGTTTCAACAACTGTATCCATGTCTTTCTCAACTAACTCCATCTTTTTTTTAATTAAAAGTGGATATCGTTTCTTGGGTGTTTCTAATGATTTGATTGATTTTTTTCCTAATTATTAGTGGACTTTTCCCCTCCATGTTTATGTGTCTCACGTCATAAGGGTCCTTGAATGGGGACTGGTAGGACCCTGGTCTTTCCACTGTTTCCTAGCTGAAGAAGTAAGCAGTTACTTGCTTTGGCATATCTGTCTCACATACTCCCATAGAACTCAGCATAGATCCAGAGAAGTAACTGGCACTTGCTCTCTGAGCCAGTGCTCACCCTCCTGGTGGACATTGCACACTGGAGAGGTCCTCCACACTCAACATGATTGTCTTAGTTAGGGTTTTACTGCTGTGAACAGACATCATGACCAAACTCTTAATAAGGACAACATTTAACTGGGGCTGGTTTACAGGTTCAGAGGTTCAGTCCATTATCATCAAGGCAGGAGCATGGTAGCATCCAGGCAGGCATGGTGCAGGAGGAGCTAAGAGTTCTACATCTTCATCTGAAGGCTGCTAGCAGAATACTGGCTTCCAGGAAGCTAGGAGGAGGGTCTTAAAGCCCACAGCCACAGTGACACACCTACTCCAACAAGGCCACACCTCCTAATAGTGTCACTCCCTGGGCTGAGCATATACAAACCATCACAATGACTCAAAACAAATGCACCATCAGTAATAAAGTTAGGCCTTTGTATGTATGTGACAAATCCCAGCATTTCACAGATTTTAAGGTAAAGCTGAGAAGCACAGGAACAGGCTGGAAACAGGTGCTACCCAGATCCAGAACCTTCCTTGCTCTGTCTCCCCAAATTATGCATCTGCTTTGTTGTGAGTGTCTAATCCCCCGGCCCTACCCATACAGACGTGCCTTCTGCTTCTCCGTCTGTGTGGTAGAGAGCATGAAGGTTTTTACATACTGCTCCAGCTGCCCCTAGCTTGATTTTCTCTGGGTTTTACACGTAAAGTACTGGTCTAGAGACGTAGCTCAGAGGTAGAGCATTTGCCTAGCATGTACAAGAACTTGGGTCCAATCCCTAACATTTCAAGAAAATGAAAACCAAAGAACTTCTAAATTCCTACTAGCCTAAGGATGAAACTCACTGGCCCAGCAATGATCAAGACGGACATACAGACTCCATCAACCTTCATCTCGGGTGCAGGGATGCGATGTGGGATTCTGTTATTTATCTGGTGCTGGAGACAAGATGCAGGGTCTTACACTCGCTAGACAAGTGCTATAGCATTAAATGACACCCCAAACCCTGTGCTATGGTTTTTCAGGGATGGAGGTGGTTCTGTAGTTACAGACCTCTGGTATGCAAGCCTTGCAACCTGAGTTTGGTCCCACATCCCCTGTAAAGGTGGAAGGAGGAAACCCGCTCCACAGCGTTGTCTGCTGACCCTCTACACATGCTCCATGGCACTCATGTGCCCCCGTGCCAATAATAGGTGGACTTTTATTTGTGTTTTATTTTAAAGCTTGGTTTCCAGGAGGTGCTGAGCTTTAGGAGGTGGGGTTCAGGCGGACTCTCAGTTCACAGGCAGTCTTGACAGGGAATGGGAAATGTCAGTCTCTGTCTCTCTGCTTCCTGTTCTGAAATATCACAAATCCCTTTGTCAACTGCTGCCACCATTGCTGCCTTCTGTCCTCACTATAGGCCCAGAGCAACAGGGCTGCCTCATCTTGCATCCGAACCTTCAAGACTGTGAGCTAAATAAACCTCTTCTTCATACGCAGCCTATCTCAAGGGTTTTGTGCAGCGCCTCATGGCATGTGCAGTGTGTGCACTGTGAAACCCTCACAACTCAGTGCTGTCTTGTTTTGCTTCCATCAGGTTTTCTTCCAGTGCTCATTTTTTATAGTCTTTATTTACGTGTATTCTGCTTTTTACATTTTTTTCCGCTGCATTTAATCTCCTGTACTATATTTTTCACAGTAGGTATTGTAGTTTTTACATATAGAAAGTCATTTCTTTTATAACTTCTATTTCACTACATTGTAATTTTCCCTTTAGATTTTAAGCATACAAAATATAGTTTTAAATAACTGTGTTAAAATATTTTTCTAGAGCCGGGTGGTGGTGGCGCATGCCTGTAATCCCAGCACTTGGGAAGCAGAGGCAGGCGGATTTCTGAGTTCGAGGCCAACCTGGTCTACAGAATGAGTTCCAGGACAGCCAGGGCTGCACGGAGAAACCCTGTCTCGAAAAACAAAACCAAAAAAAAATTTTCTTTTCTATTAATTCCACCTTTGTCTAACTTAATAAGTGTCATTTTTGGACTGTTTCTATTGATTTTTCCCTAATTTTTATTGTATTTTCCTGTATGCTTACATGATTGGTAATTGTTTATTGGGTGTTTATAAAGGTTAAGCTTGTCAACTTGATTGGATTTAGAATCTCCATGGAAACAAACCTCTGGGGATGTCCGTGAAGGATTCTCTAGACTCGGTTAATGGAGCCAAGAAAAGCATCCTGAACATGGGCAGCACCCTGCCACGTGCTGGGCCTGGACTGCGCAAGCGGGAGAAAGTGAGCTGAACCAGGCACTCCTCTGTCTCTGCTTCCTCAGTGCGGGCGACCAGCTGCCTCACAGTCCAGCTGCCTTGACCCCCACCAGGAGACTGTCCCTGGAGCCCTAAGCAAAATAAACCTTTTCTCCTTCACTCGTCTTTGTCAGGGTATTTTGTGAAAGCCACAGGAAAGTGACTAATACACGATAAATGTGGCTAAGTTCCCTCCTCTCGTGCTGGATAGTCTTCCGTCCCTGCAGATGTCTCCTGGCTTTCTATTATGTGGAAGAAGGTCAACATTCTCAAAGCCTCTTTAAAGCGTTGGCAGACCGGAGGAGCAGAAACTGAAAGCTGGCTTTCCCTTGCTCCGAGGCAAGATTCTTTGAATACCTGTGCTGTGAGGCACTGGACTTCACATTCAGGGGTGATTTACCCGCTCTGACCTGGCAGTTTGCTCCTGCAGCCTCCAGAGGGTCTGCCACTAATGCCCAGAGCAGTGGCTAAGACTCAGGAGCTCTTCCCATCCGTAATATGCTGGGCCTGCTCTTTCCTTGCCAGTTCCTGCCATGTGAATTCAAAGTACTGCGGTCGGTGGAGGTGCGCAGGCTCCAGGTGCCCCACCCCCACCCCCCACCTCCACCCCCCACCCCCTCACCTCCACCACCTCCACCCCCCCATCCCCGCTCTAAGTGTACCGTGGAAGCTCTTTCAGGCTGTAAACTAAGATAATTTCCTATATCTCCTCATGTGTACCCACCCAAGAAATTCCTGTCCTCCGCTCCTAATGTGCAGTGTCTGATCCACGCGGCTTTGTGAATTTCTCCATTTCAGATGGAAGAGTAATCCGATCACTGTCATTCCATCTTGGCCGGAAGTGGAGTCAACTGAAACAGTGTGCAGTTATATACACGCTGGGCTCTTGCTATTGTTTTTAAGTCAGTTTGAAATGTCATTCCCTTTCACTCCATCTGACTGGCAAGATTATCTTCTCCCAAACTTTTCCAGGGCTTCCTGCGTCAGCATCTCTCCTGATGTGCCCTGGAAGACCTTGGCTTTCTCACTAACTCTAAGTACAGTATGCAGACAGCACAGTGTGTTCCTCTTGCATCTTCCAGCCCCACACAGCAGCACAGACGGTCAGCCCCTCAGGGTGTTTATGACACAAATGGCTCCTTGCATTTCACTGGACTATCTGAACTGAAACACATAGCTAAAACAGGGGCCGGGGGAGTCCTGCACACGTGTTCCTAGCTACTGGAGACACAAAGGCAGACACATTGCTTGAACCCAGGAGATTGAGATCAGCCTGGGCAACCTAATGAGAACTCAACCTCAAAAATGAATAAATATGGCCAGGCATGGTGGCACATGCCTTTAATTCCATCACTCAGGAGGCAAAGGCAGGCAGATCTCTGTGAGTTCAAGCCTGATCTACAAAGCAAGCTCCAGAATAGCCAGAGCTACCCAGAGAAACTTTGTCTCTAAACAAACCAACCAAACAAATAAAGCTAGAGAAGGATGTAGTAAAACACTACATAAAACACCGAGAAAGTGTTTAATAATCACCACTGCTCTTCTCAGCGTTTTGTATATAAAAGGTTACCCCCAAACTGGTCTAGAACTTAAATATTTCTCTGTTCACAGGTTCTGACTTTGCTTTTCTGCAAATCCTGAGCCACTAGACCAAGAGAAACATCAACAAAGAGGTTTTGTTAAGAGTGGGTGCTTGCCGGGCGGTGGTGGCGCACACCTTTAATCCCAGCACTTGGGAGGCAGAAACAGGTGGATTTCTGAGTTGGAGGCCAGCCTGGTCTACAGAGTGAGTTCCAGAACAGCCAGGGATACACAGAGAAACCCTGTCTCAACCCCCTCCCAAAAAAGAGTGGGTGCTTAGAGCCAGTGAGATGGCTCAGTGGGCACTTCCTGGCAAGACGACCTGAGTTTGATCCCCAGGACTCACAGTGGAAGGAGAGAAATCCTGCAAAATGTCCTCTGATACACGGACATGCACAGACACAGACACATACACACACACACACACACACACACACACCATACACATATATACATGCACATATATACACACACCACACAAATACATGCACACACATACACCATTCACAAACATACATACGTTTGCTTGTAGGTTTCCTTTAGCAGGGTTCCAGACTGTTTGGACACATTTGCCGTTAGCTTTATATTGAAAATAGTCTTTTCAAATCTTTTTAGCATGTTACAGATTTTTGAAACAGCGCCTGTCATGTTTACCATCGTGCTTAGCAGAGATGAGGTATAAACTGTCAAGCAAACAAGCTCACACAGACAGAAACACACAAACGGATACACACACACACTCCTTGGATTTTGTCCTAAGTAACACACACACAATATGTAAATAGGTAAATAGAACATGCTAACAGTCTAAAAATAACTCGTTTGTGGACATGTGCTAGTCAGTGAGTACTAAGACTTCTTACCTGACTTGGGTAAGAATTACTCTGAACTTCTGCTGTGTACCTTTCCACATCTAACCTGTTGTTTTGTTTTATAATTTGTTAAAGGATGTGTTGTTTTTGTTGTTGCTGCTCTGTTTTTGTTTTTTTTAAGCCAGGGCCTTGCCACATACCCCTGGTTGATCT
Source organism: Grammomys surdaster (assembly GCF_004785775.1). NCBI lineage: Eukaryota > Metazoa > Chordata > Mammalia > Rodentia > Muridae > Grammomys > Grammomys surdaster. The sequence goes on along the minus strand of NW_021604747.1, from coordinate 2,389,970 downwards.
GGAATTCACAATGAAGCCTAGGCTGGCCTCAAACTTACAGCCATCCTACTTTTGTCTCTTGGATGTTGGGATTCAGGATGAGTTACCAGGCCTGGATCCACTTTATGAACTGGGAGCTGTTTTCCCTTCCTTCTGTCCTTCCACCTCCCATACTATAATGGCCAAGGGAAGTAATCAAAACAAAATTCTTCCCAATTCCTCCCTCCCTTCTTGAACGTTGATAAAGAACTCCTGGATATATAACTGCTAATATAGTGAAGCCCTGCCCCGTGCTGGAATGCTTGTGTGATGCTGAATGAACTTTTCTAAATTTGTTTTAAAAAGATATAAGGCATGAAAGGGTGGTACACATTTTTACTGTCAGCATTCGGGAAAGATGAGATGGGCTTATCTCTGTCAGTTCGAAGCCAGCCTAGACTACATAGAGAGTTTCAGGTCAGCCAGGGCTAGATAGAGAGATCCTGTTTTGAAAGGAGAGGGGCTGGAGAGATGGCTCAGTGGTTAAGAGCACTGACTGCACTTCCGGAGGTCCTGAGTTCAAATCCCAGCAACCACATGGTGGCTCACGGCCATCTGTAATGAGATCTGATGCCCTCTTCTGGTGTGTCTGAAGAGTATTCATAATAAATAAATAAATAAATCTTTAAAAAAAAGAAAGGAGAAAGAGAGAGAGGGAGGGAAGAAGGGAGTGCTAGGTGTGTGTAGGTATCCACGGAGGCCAGAAGAGGGCGCTAGACCCTCTGGAGCTGGACTTACAGGTGGGTGTGAGTTGCCTGAACTGGGTGCTGGGGGTGGAACTCAGGTTGTCTGGAAAGTAGCAAGACCTTATAAACACTGAGCCTCTGCCTCAGTGCCACATCTCTCCTCTGTGTAAGGTAAACTCTGCCATGATATGAATGACAAGCAGAGTGTCATGGGACAGAAAGAGACCACAGAAGGAGCTCCAGATGCAATGTTCTGCCTCATTCTAAAAAGTTACTATAAGGAAGAGCAATGGCACCTGGGAACTTTACCCCCTAAAGAAAGCAACAAAACACCTCAGTGGTCTGACATCTTGAACATTTCCAGCAGGCGAGGCAAGGATGACTGCTTTCCCTAATCTCATTCAATTTCCTTTGATTTCATACTCGCATCATAAGCCAGGTGCCAGCTGACTTCTTACCCTTCTGTTTAAATGAAAATATGCTTTGAAGCAGTGTACCTTAGGCTACTAAAAAGTAAATGTGGGCCAGTGGGGTAGCTCAGCAGATAAAGATATCTACCACCAAGACTGACGAACTGATTCAGGATCCCGGATGCCCAGGATCCAGAGGGCAGTGGGAGAGAGCTGGTCCTGAGCATTGACCTCTGACCTCTACATGTGTCCTGTGGCTTCTACATATTCTCCTTTCCTCTCCTCACTCTCTTCCTCATGCACATACACACCCATACACACACACTAAAGAAATATAATTAAAAACTAACTAACATTCTGGTCTTTTGTTGTTGTTGTTGTTGTTTTAAGAAAAAATACAGTAAGATCCATACTGGCATCTGGCAAAGAACTTCATGTGTGGTGGATATTATTAGTGATAATATGTTTGGAATAAATTATCATAACTAAACAATAAACAGTATTTGATGCCAGGGATGTGGCTCAGTTGACGGAGTGCTTGCCTAGCACACACAAAGCCCTGGGTTCCAGGCCCAATGTTTCATAAATGGCATGGTGGCATAATCCTAGAATTGCAGAGGTGGCGGCAGCAGGATCAGAAGTTCAAGGTCACCCTTGGCTGCATAGCTAGTTTGAGGCCTGTCTGGGCTACATGAAATCTTGCTCTTAAAAATAATAATCAAGGGCCAGTGACTTAATCAGTAGTTAAGAGCACTTGTTTCTCTTACAGAGTATCTGGTTTCATTTCCCAGCATCCATATGATAACAGTCTATATCTCCAGCTCCAGGGGATCCAGTGTCTCTTCTGACCTCTATGAGGTGCCATATACACATGTTCCCATACACACATGCAGGCACACAACACTTATACACATAAACTAAAAAATCAGTATTTTAAAATCAGTATTTTTATTTGAAAGCAAGGTATCATATAAATTTTTTTAACACTATGCTTTGGAAATGACACACGCCCCAGTCCCTCTCAGACTTGGCACTACTGATATTCTCTAGTGCCCTGTGTACTGGAGGCTGCTCAGAGGAATTGCTGGTGCCAGTCTGCTAAATGTGAGAACCACCTTGCTCTTCCAAGTAGTTTGTGTAAGAAACATCTCCAGATGTGGCGTAATATCCCTGGGTAGAAGGTAGGTGAGGATAATATATCCGTTGGAAATTCCTCTCCCACATCCACATAGATAGAAAGTGAAAATTCATAACAAGCAATGACAAGTAAAAGAAAATTTAAAATGGCAATCCATTGATGCGCCATTGCTAAACCAAGACTCAAAGAAGAGAATCCTTAAACAAGGGAGGAAAACGTCTCATTATCTCAACGCTATTAACTATAGTGAATAACTGTGTTATAAAAATACTTGCTTTTAAATAATCCTGTATTGATTTTCCTTATGCAGTTTTTTATATACTTCAACTTAAAAAAAAATACCATCTATGGGCTAGAGAGATGGCTCAGTGCTTAAGAACACTTGCTGCTCTTGCAGAGAACCCGGTTTGGTTCCCAGCACCAACATGGTGGGCGGCTCGTGACTGCCTGGAATTCTAGTTCCTGGTTGTCTGACGTCCTCTTTTGGTGTCTACAGGCACCAGGCACACATGTTATGCTCATGCATACATTTTGGCAAATATTCATACATGTAAAATAAAAATTAAAAACTAGAAAACTAACAACTAAACCAGTATGATGGCATACTACATGCCTTTAAAATCCCAGCACTTAGGAAGCAGAGGCAGGTGGATCTCTGTGAGTTTGATGCCTGTGTAATGAGGCCCCGTCTTCAAAAGAAAGAAAGAAAAGGAAGAAAAGGAAGATTGGCACCAAAGTTCTAGCCATTAAAATGCATTGTATCTAAACACCTTCAAAGTAAGCTCCTTGGAAATCAGTGGCATCACTGTCTTCCCAGTCATATGGAGTTCTTGCTCACTGAGCCACAGACAATTACTCTGGCTTCGCAGGCGAGGAGTTATGTAATCTTGGGCAAGCTGTTTCCCCACTCAAGGCCTCCCATTCATCTGCCAGATTGAAGTACTTGTATCTGCTTCTGCCTGAGAAGTTCTAGGAACTTGTTAGTTGTCAGAGTTCTAAAAGTTACTCCAAGTACTCAGAGGGGTGACTGTCACTCAGGGAACGCCTAGTGCATGTCGACGCTTATTATTAACATTTGCAAGTGTGTGGCCATCTTTTAACACTTTCCTCCCACACACTACTCTTGGGTAATTCATTCTGCTAAATGATACTAAGCAAAGTACACTAAGTTCTGGATAATATTGCACAGTACACAATCAAGGGCACATAGCTGCCTGGGTATTCTATTAGACTAATAATCTCTGCTAATATAAATGGGAAGTCCATGATTTGTGACAAAAGAGCAACAATAACTTCTCAAAATACATTGTTTCTCTGGAGACAGGTTCTTACTGTGTAGCTCTGGCTACCCTGGAACTCACTATATAGATCAGAACAGCCTCAAAGTTAAACATCCACCTGCCTCTGCCTCCTGAGTGCTGGGATTAAAGGCATGTTACCATGCCTGGCTCAAAATACATTTTCAAAATTTCTCCCCAAGTTATAAATACATTTTTTAGTCTAGATATGGTAGTACATGCCTGTAATCCCAGCCTTTGGGAACAGGGGCTGGAGGAAAAGGAGGCCATATTTGGCTACACAGCAAGTCTGAAGCCAGCTTGAATTACATTAGGCTCTGTTTCAAAAACCAAAAGAAAATAAGTTCTCTTTCCAACTGATGATTGAGGTAGTAAGTATTTTTTCTCTGTGAATTCTAACAACAATAAAGTCTGCATTGACAGCAGACTCTCTGCCAGCGACTAGCTTACGGAAATTATTAAATCCTCAGCCAAGACACAGACACAGATATAGTGCTTAAAGGCTTGCCCTCGTGTGTTTCCTTCACGTTGTTTAACACTAATGCCATCATTCTCATTATTACTGTGAACTTGCCAATACTATCTCAATTTGGTGGTTGATTAGTAATTGAAATAGTTTTCATTTGCATCAGAGTTAGCAACATATACTCTAAAAGAACATGTATGAAATTTGAAGACAATGATTCAAAGGGTGTGAGATCAGGGAAAGGCTGGAATGGGGAACCTGCAATACTGTTTACCCATGGAGACACTATCTTCAGATAGGCAGATATATGGGGTCAAAATGCAAAAGCATCTAGGTGAGAGTTCAAAGCTACAAATAAGTCCATCAAAGAAAGAAGCCTGGGTGTGCTGACATATGCTTCTGTCTGAGATGGGGAGGACATAGAGGATCAGAGTCTGGTTATCCTTGTTGACAAGGCAAGTTTGAGGCTCACCTAGGCTATTTAAGACCCTATCTCAAATAAAACCAAACCAAACCAAACCAAACCAAGCCAAACCAAACCAATGAAGCAGGTAAGAAAGTGTATGGAATTTTGTCTCCAGTCACTTCTGGAATGGTCTGGAGAAAATCTTGACTCCTGGCTTCTCCCTCAGTGGGAGAAAGAGAGCAGAAAGTATGGATATGATGTCACAGGTACCCAAAGGATCCCACCCGTCTGACTCAGACACAGATGAGAAAGCAGCATGGCTGCTCACTGAAGCTCTGCAGAGAACGAAGGGGAGGAACACAGCACAGGACAGGGCAGGTCCACTGAAGGACTTCAGAGAGACTCCAGGGGAAGGAAGAGCTTTCACGCTCAGGACAAGACAGACAGATTGGTCCTGAGTTCACTATGCAGGGGAGGTTGGGCTTGAACTCTTGACGCTCCAGCTTTTACCTCCTGCATGCAGGCAACACAAGTACACGCCACCAACCCCCGCTGTGTGCTGGGCATAATTTTCAATTTCAAGAGGATTTATGAATTACTTAGCAAAGAATTAAAAATACCCATAATAATGATAGACAGTCAGCTAGAGGAGAGAATGCAGTCAGTAAAAGGAAGTCCATGAAATGATTACTGAGGGTGGCAAAATAGCTCAGTGGCTAATGGTGCTTGTAGCACTAGCCGGACAGCATGAGTTCAAATCCCCAGAACCTATGTAAAAGCCAGACAATTCTCTGACCTCCAACATGACCCTGACTCAAGAAAACAAATATAGAGGGAAAAAAGAGGAAACAGAAAGAACTAACGTAAGACAGATCATTTGAAGTTATGAAGCCTTGTGAGCAACACAGAAAAATAAGTGGAAAAGGTCAGGTAAAGTAAGCCAGGCATGGTGCCCACATCCTTGATCCCAACATCTAAAAGACCAAGACCAGAGGATACAAATCACAACTAGCTTGGTTTATATAGTGAGTCTCTCTCTCTTTCTCTCTCTCTCTCTCTCTCTCTCTCTCTCTCTCTCTCTCTCTCACACACACACACACACACACACACACACACTCCCTTTCTCACACATACACACAAAGAATACTAAGGAACTTATGGGATACTGCCAAGCCAACCAATATATACGTTATGAGTCTTCCAAACTAAAAAGGAAATGAGAAAGGGGCGCAGACCTTACAAGAAGAAATTTTCACCGTAAACTTCCCAAATTTGATAACAGAAATGAACACGTAAATTCAAGAAGCTCAATAAACCTGAAGATAAATTCATATTATAATCAAACTATGGTAGGATACGGGCGGCTCAAACTAGAACCCCAGCACCCAGATGGCTGAGACAGGAGGATTGCTGTAAGTCCCAGAGCAGCCTGGACAAAAGCATGACAATACAAATTAAACAGCCTAAAGTTACAGATGAAGCATATCCTCCAGACAGCAAAGAAAATAAGAAGCCGGCTTGCAAGAGAGACTTCTCAGGTTGATGGTTCTTTCTTCTAGCTTTTGCTGTGATTGTCTGCCTGTGTTTGAGAGGCATGGAATCAGACCCACACACAACTGTGGAGGTCCGAGGACAACTTTGCACAGTCCACTCTCTCCTCCTACCTGTAAGTGGGTTCTGGGGACCAAACTCACACTAACAGACTTTGGCCCTATCAGTCGAATTCTTAGCAGAAACAGTGTAGCTGGGAAAGAGGAGCGTAACATATAAAAAAATTGGAAAAAGGAAAAAGACAAGAATTCTGTATCAGGCAAATTGCTCTTTGAAATGAAGGAGAAATTAATACTTTCCTAGAGAAACAAATGCTGAGAGAAACATTTGCCACCAAGTCTGATGACCAGAGTTTCATCGCTGGGACCCGCGTGGTGGGAAGAGAACCAGTTCCCACTGAAGTTGTCTTCTTACGTCCACATACATTCCCAGATACACATGTGCATGTGTGCATGTACACATCCAGTAAATAAATAAAATGTCAGAAACTAAAAAGGAGAGGATGTTCACCTCTGTTAGACTTGCTCTGTAAGGATCTGAAGACATGGTTCTTCCTGTACTCACATCCCATGGCTCACAACCTGCTATAATTAGCACCAGGAAAGCAAATACCCTTTTTTGTCCTCCATAGGCGCCTGCATACACATGGGCATACTCTCACACAGATATATAGATAAAGATGAAAAAGGTTTTTTTGTTTGTTTGTTTGCTTGCTTGCTTGTTTTTAAGATGCTAAATGGCATTGCTGGGCTTGGCAGCACAAACACTTGGTGGCACTCCAGCACTCAGGAGGCTGAGGTAGGCGGATCTATAAGTTTCAGGACAGCCTGGTCTACAGCTAATTCCAGGAGCCAGAGCTACACAGAGAAACTGTGTCTCCCCCAAACCCCAGGACACACACACATGCACACACACCACATGCATACATGTATATACCACACACACCACACGTGCACATACAGACACACATACATACATACATACATACATGCATACACACCTCATGCACACACACACATACATACATACATACATATCACACACACCACACATGCACACATATACATACCATACACATCACACATGCACGTGCGTACACACACACACACACACACACACACACTCAGATGTTAAGTGGCATCATCACTGGAATGGAAATGCAATGCTTTGGGTCCTATGTAAGAACATGAATTTAAGGTGGGAATCTCTCAATCCCTGAAGCTCAAGGTGGACCTAAGCTTTTGTTAAAGTGCTGTCAGGGCTGCTCAGATCACTAACCGTGTGGAAAGAGGTGGCTCAGAGCTTGAGAACACACGCTGCTGGTGCAGAGACCCTGGTTTCAGTCTCCAACACTCACACAGTGGTGCACCGCCATCTGTAACACCAGTTCCGTTTTCTGACTTTTGTAGACACCTGTGTATGTGCTGCACAGGCTGAGATCACACGTAGAGTGAATGAGTGAGTAAATAAATTAATCTTAAAACATTGTTAATGTGCTGATGAGTAAGTTCTAACTCCTAATGGTCTATAAACTAAAAAAAAAAAAGCTGTTGGGAGAGCAATTTGACTCTAATTGACAACTGAACGCCTTTGCTCTCCTGAAGGCTTCAAGTAAAAGGCCACTTAGTCAAACCGCCAGTGAGACTCCGCTTGGACCGTGACAGCCACTCTGAACATGCCATAGACGCCCGGATCTACAAAAGGTTCTCAGCTGACTGCTGTGGCATGGTATGCACAGACAGACTTGCAGGCAGAACATCCGTAATCTTAAGTGAACCTTTACGAGCAAGAGTAATTAAAATAAAAGAACATCGTCAGGTGTGGTGGTGCACGCCTTTAAGCCAGCATTCAGGAGGCAGAGGCAGGAGGATCTCTGAGTCTGAAGCCAGATTGGTCTATAGAGTGAGTTCAAGGACAGCTAGGGCTACACAGTGAGACTCTGACTTCAAAAAAAAAAAAAATTGTGTGTGTGTGTGTGTGTGTGTGTGTGTGTGTGTGTTCTAGGAGGTCCAATCCAGAAAGTAAACCTCTGTCAGGGGCTATCTGGGTCTGGCTGGAGGTTCAGGGCCTGAGTCTGTGTCTCCATAAGCTCCAGGCTGCTGTGCACAAACTCTCTTGAGTTGTTTAGATATACATAAGGAGAAAGAAAGAGACAGAGACAGAGAAAGAGGCCTTTTGTTACAAAGGAAAATAACCAGTGAACACAATTCTCATTAGAAGACTGCTAACTTACTATACAGCAACAGGGTACAAAAACTCGAAGACATGCCTGAAGAAGCTATGAAGAACTGCCAATGAAAACTCAAGAACTACGACCACAAGGCACCTAGGGACGCCAGCCTTGTGGTCGGGCATGGGAGCGTGCGCCACTGCGATGAACAAATACGTGGTGGAGAGGTGGGAAAGAAAAGCGGAGCAAAGAGTGAGGGAAAGAGGCGGGGCTGGAGATAAGATGGCTGAAACACTTGAGCGAGAGGGCAAAGGTCAACATGCCCTCACTGCCCAGTACGATCGGCGAGTTGCTGGGTTTTGTACAGCAGCCTGGAGCTTGTGCAAACACAGACACAGCCCCTGAACCACTGCCCGGCTGCCAGATATCCTGGCAAAGGTTTGTTTTCTGGATTGAACCTTTTAGAAAGATGACAGTTGTCCACAATGCCACCAGAGGACATGCTGATGTCTGTGGTCCATGCTACTGCTCCAGGCCACAATGAAGCCTGAGATTTTGTTCCATGCACCAACAATATTTTCAAATTATAATGCATCAAGTCCAAGAACAGAACTAAGTTTAACATTTAAAAATCAATCAACTCAGCTAGGTGGTGCTGCCCGCCTTTAATCCCAGCACTCAGGAGGCTGAGGCAGGTGGATCTCTGAGTTCCAGGTCAGACTGACCTACTGAGCAAGATCCAGGACAGCCAGAGCTGCAGAGAAACCATGTCTTGGAAAAACCAAAAAGGCGGGGAAATCATTCAATTTGGGCTGAAGAAATGGCTCAGAAGTTAAAGGCCAGGCATCACCTTGCTCTTTCAGAGAACCCAAGTTCAAGTTCCAGCACCCACATGGTGGCTCAAGACCATTTCCAGGGGATCCCAAAGCCTTCTTCTAGCCTCCTCAGGCACTGGGCACACAAATGATAACCAGACATACCTATAAGCATTTAATAAAATAATAAAAACTTAAAATGCATCTATTTAATTAAAAACTCAGTTTGAAAATAGGCCAGGGATGGTGAGATGGTTCAGCAGTCAAGAGCAATTATTGCTCTTGCAGGACCCAAGTTCAGCACCCAGCACCCATGTTAGGCAGCTCACAACTACATGTCACTTCAGCTCCAGGGGACCCAATGCACAGGCCGCCACAAGCACCTACACACATATGCACACAAAAAGACACAAAATTAGGAGTTAATCTTAAAAGAAAAAGAAAAAGAGCCAAAGACTTTAACAGATACCATACCAAAGATATATACATACTAAATAAACATATCAAGAAATGCATACCATATGCCATCTAGGAAATGCAAATTAAGATAACAATGGGATGTTAGTGCATGCTTATTACAAAGGCAATGTCCAGAATATTGACAGCACCAAGAACCAAGCAGGGTGGAGTCCCAGGAGCTCTCTTCATTGCTGGTGGGAATGTGAAATGGTTCAGTAAAAGTTTCTAAACATACATAGTTTTAGCACATATGTCCTACATACATGACCATAAACTAAAAATAAATACTCCAATTCAAATAAAAATTTAAAAAGATATTAAATGGAAATATCTTACTAAGTACTTTATTCAATGTTCCATAGTTAGGAGGTCTTTCACTCAGAGAACACAAATTACTTCTCACCATTGTGGTTTGAAAATAAAATGTCCCCACTGGCTCAGGTTCTAACACTTGTTTCTCAGCTAATGGTACTGTTCTGAAAGGCTGTGGAACCATCAGGAGGAGTGGTCTAGATTGAGAGTACTTCACTAGGTATAACCTTCGAAAGCTATACGTGGCCTTTGGTCCCAGTGTTTTCCTCTGCTCCCTGTTCTACAGGGAAGTGACAACCTCTTGTCAGTCACATCCTGCCCCCACTAACTCAGATGAACACTTTGCTGTGCTTTCCTTCCAAGATGGAATGAGACCATCTGAAACTATGAATCAAAATAAATATTTCTGGGCTGGAGAGATGGCTCAGTGGTTAAACGCACGGACTGCTCTTCCAATGGTCCTGAGTTCATTCCCAGCAACCACATGGTGGCTCACAATCTTGTGCAATGGGGTCTGATACCCAATTCTGGTGTGTCTGAAGAGAGCAATGGTGTACTCATATACATAAAATAAATAAATAAATATTAAAATAAATAAGTAAATAAATATTTCTTTCTGTGTTTCTGCCAAAAATTGTGATCACAAAGGGTAAAAACATATCTAATACGGGAAACTAATATAAAAGAAGTGGCGCCATTGTTTCAGTCAGTCGTGTGGCTTTTGGACCTCTGAGACTGGTTTGTGACAGGATCTGGATCAGTAGGCTGAAAAGCCCCACCACACTGTGAGAAGAGTTCAAGGGCAAAGCTGTGGGAGTGCAGAAGACCAGAAAGTCAATAGAAATACTGACAAGAGGCACTTCCTTTGGACTCAAATTACTAGCGAACCGTGTCTCAGCCTCGCCAGGAAACTACTAAAGTTCCTCTGGGATCAAATAGAATTTTATAAGAACATAATGGATGGAGAGGAGAAAACCTACGGTGGCTGTGAAGGCCCTGATGCTATGTATGTGAAATTAATATCTTCTGATGGTCATGAATTTATTGTAAAACGAGAACATGCATTAACATCAGGAACAATAAAGGCCATGCTGAGTGGTCCAGGTCAGTTTGCCGAGAATGAAACCAACGAGGTCAATTTTAGAGAGATCCCTTCACATGTGCTATCGAAAGTGTGCATGTATTTCACCTACAAGGTCCGCTATACTAACAGCTCCACTGAAATTCCTGAATTCCCAATTGCACCTGAAATTGCACTGGAATTGCTGATGGCTGCGAACTTCCTAGATTGTTAAATAAAATAAATTATAATAAAAAAAAAAGAAATACTGACAAGAAAGAGAGCACTCAGGCGGTTTCCGATGGAAAGAAGGGCTCTTCTGGGCACTGAGCCTCAGCCCAGCCCTATCACAGTCTGCCAGATAATTAGTCTATATTTTGTCTGTGTCCTTAGAAATGGAGTCAGGCTGAATTCCCAAGTAATAAACTAAGCAATCTGGCAGAGGAAATCCAAGAAAGCATAGCATTTGGCCATAGCATTGGTTATCAGTGGCTGCTTTTAGTCGAGTTTACTGGGAAGGACAAGTGGAGAAAGGTGGGAAAACACAAGGGTCAGAAAATAGTGTGTTTAAAGTTGTGAGCGGTAAGAGTAAAGTATAGTATCATATGTATGACAATGCCACAGTAAAACACACTAGTTTATGCACTGTGGCAGTTTGGATGAGAAACAAAGGGAGAGAGACAGAGAAAGAAAGACAGAGAGAGACACAGAGATTATTAGATCCATTAAACGAAAGTCATGTACTTTTCAATGGGATAACAGGAAAGGTACCTTGAAGACATTTTAAGAATTAATAGGGGGCTGGGTAGTGTTGGTGCACGCCTTTAATTCCAGCACTTGCTAGGCAGAGGCAGGCAGATTTCCGAGTTCGAGGACAGCCTGGTCTATAGAGTGAGTTCCAGGACAGCCAGGGCTATACAGAGAAACCCTGTCCCGAAAAACAAACAAACAAACAAGCAAACAAACAACAACAACAACAACAAAGAATTAATAGGGAGCTGGAGAGATGGCTCAGTGGTTAAGAATATTGACTGCTCTTCCAGAGGATCTGAGTTCAATTCCCAGCAACTACATGGTGGCTCACAACCATCTGTAATGGGATCGGATGGCTTCTTCCGGTGAGTCTGAAGACAGCTACAGTGTACTCATACAAATAAATAAATCTTTTAAAAAGTTTTTAAAAAAAGAATTAATAGGACCCCATCCATTGCAGGCTGTGCAGTATAAAACTGGAAGCCCATTTAAAGGATCGTCTTTGGAAAGAGGGTGACTCCACTTCATCCTGCTTACAAAGAACCTACTAGGGGACTGTTTTCACAGTTCAGCCACCCTGACATTCAGAGGGGACTGCAGCTGTTGTCTAAGAAGGCTCCAGAAACAGATGGCACCATCTATGTGTACTGTTTTTGCAGGTGTGAAAAAATATAAGACCCTAAGAGAGCAGCCATTGTGTGATAGTGTTGGATTCCCTGCAGAGAGCCCTGAAAGAGCAGTGTGTGAACTTATAGGAGGCCTAAGATATGTTAGAGATGCTATAATGTTAGGGATGCCTGCGAAGAAAAGCTACTGAAGGAAGTCAGCTAGAGAGGAGTCTAGCTGACTACAAATGGCAAGGCCAGGGAGGTGACATTGCTCATGCTTGTTGAAGCTCAGATGACACCATACCCATATGAGAGTCACATGTGTGTTTGTTAGCCTCAGCCACACTGGCTTCATCCCTCCTCACTATGTTCCCATCTCTCCCTTTTACAGCAGGAATGTTTACCCTATCTTACTGTATATTAGATGTGTGTAACTTTCTTTTATTATTTGATAGGGAATCAAAACTTAAAGTCTGCTTTGTGCTTCTGGGTTTGATAGCACACCTTTGATCCCAGTACTTGGGAGACAGAGGCAGGACTGTGACTTTGAGGCCAGTCTGGTCTACATAGTGAGTTCCAGGAGAGCCAGTGAAGCACAAGCAGGCACATCTCTCTGAGTTCAAGGCCAGCCTAGTCTGCAGAGTGAGTTTCAGGACAGCCAGTGCTACACGGAGAAACTTTGTCTCAGAAAACCAACCAACCAACCAACCAACCAACCAACCAACCAACCAACCAACCCAACAAACAAAAAAGACATTGAGACTTTTAAAAGTTGGATTGAATACATTCTGCATTATGTGATGCCCATGAGTCTTGGGGGAGGGTGGGGTCAGGGACAGATTTTTATGCTTGAATCTGAAGTATATACTCTGATACACTTCATGTTTTGAGTAGCGGACTTTGGCTGGAGATGTGGTTGGGGACTCTGGAGGCTCTGGAACACCTTGGGTTCCACTGGAGATGAAACTTCATCCTCACAGCATCACATCTTATCCCGTCTGGGGATCCTCGCAGGAAATCTGGCACTGCCACTCAGTGCCTGGCCTCACAGGCTTTCTCTGCAACCTTGGTAGATGCCTCCATGACTCTTTAGGGATGGAACCTAGCTGATGCAAGTACATGCCTAGGGCAGGCCTCTGGAGGCTATACCTGGCCCTTGCCTCCAGCCTTGTTTACTGCTTCTAGGTCCACTGTGATGTGAACCTTTGCCACATGTTCCTACAGCCATGAGCCTATGTGCTGTTCTGAACCTTCCTGCCATTCAGGCTCCACTTCCCCAGCAGGGGCAGTGTGATCAACAGGGATCACAGCAGGTGGATCCTGGAGGGAAATGAGGCTGGGCAGCTGGGAGCTAAGACAGCTCAGGTGCTGGTAAGACACCAGTTCAGTGAGACAGCTCATTTTAATGGGGGGGGGGGGGGGAAACAAAGGCTATGTAAGCCTTTGGGAGTGGGTTAGGGGCTTTCAGGGTGAGTGTACATCATTGGTGGGGAGCCAGGGTGTAGGGCAAGTGGGCTACGCCACCAGACAGGCATAAGAACTGAATGAGCTCAGACCCCAGGAATCTCTACCTGTCTCTGTATTTGCTCTGGAACATGTAACCATGACACGTCACTTAGAAGGCCACGAGTAGTCAGTCACATAATGTAGCACCTGGAGTCCTTCCCTTTGCAAATAGAGCATCACTAACATCTCAGACTCAGCTAATAGATAATAGCCACCCTAAATCCCATCTCACATACAGCCCCTGTCCACATGGAATAAAGCACACAAGTTCTTTCACCGTGGATTGTCTGAGAGTGGCTGCCTTTACTGAGCTGTAATACTTAGGGAAGCGCTCTCCTTCCCAAAGCAGTCACTGGATCTTGGACCCACTTGGCTGGCCAGGCTGCCCAAACCTCTGCTTCTCTTCTAAGAGCTGTTATACTCTGGTGTTTCCAGCTGGACTGGAGCCCTATGGAACTTACTAGTCCCTGGCTCCCCTTTGCCTTCCTCCTTCTGGCATACAGAGCTGTCTGATGCCCCAAAGGAAAGCAGGTGAACACTGGACCACACCAGTGTGCTGGGGATGCCTCATTAGCACAAGCAGAATTCCAGGTGCTGCTGGACACGAGCTTATAAGGGGAGAGGAAGTTTATCCTGGCTACCTGGGCAGAGAAGGTTGGGGGGCAATCCTACTTCTGCTGATCTTTCCTGGGGGGGTTGACAAGCCCCAATCCCATTCTTGCTCCTGGCCTGTTCTCCCGAATCCTACTCTGCTCTCCAGCCCTATACCTTTCCCACCATGAGGGACTAAAAACCAGGGTAAAGTTCTTCCTCTCTCAGCTGTTTCCATCAGGAATTTTGGTCACAGCAGGGCAGACATAGTGAATACCTTTGCCCAAGGCAGTGATTGTGTTACTTCCTTTCTCGTGATGGGACATTCTCGACTCTCAGGTAATTTCCTCAAAAGTGTGTGTTGATCTGTACTCTGGTGAAGACCTAAGAGGAAGTTCTGAGGAACTGTCTTTCTATACAATTCCTTCCTGTCCTCTACTACCAATTCTACTCTTTGGTTTGGTTTGGTTTTGTGACAGGGTCTCACTATGTAGCCCTGGATGGCCTGGAACTCACAATGTAAACCACATTAGCCTTGAACTCTCAGAGATTCACCTGCCTCTGCTTCCAGAATGCTGGGATTACAGGAATGTGCCACCACGTCTGATTTTGAATTACAGATTCTAATTATATTCACTCTAAGTCAGTCATTTTCAACTCCATTTTCTCAACCCAGGAAATCCAAGTGTGTTTTCCTCACCAGGAGCCAAAGCTCAGATGCTCCTCTCAAGATAGGAAGCTGAGACTGGGGCAGGTCTCATCTCATCTGCTTTTTTTCCCCCCCTAGGGAACACTGTTCTTGGCTTCCTGCTGTGCACTGTGTGGAAACGTGTGCTTCACACATATTTAGTTTCTTGGTTAAGGTCAGACAGTAAACTGAATTCTTGTTTCCTATGGCTGGAAGCAGAAACTATTCAATGCTTTCTGATCCTACTAAATGACCTTCCTCATAGTCTGCCAACTAGCAACAAAGCGATGGCTCTACAGTTAGAGCAACGACTGGGTCAAATTTCCGATCACAGATTAGTGACATTTTGGGACTCTAAGGCTGAAACGTGGTCCTCTTTTTTGCTGAGTGCTCTCTGTGGCACTGAACTGCACCACTGGCCCAGCAGTGACTGACATATACGTAAAGAGTAGCAACTGCTCTTGAAAACTTTCTAAGGACCACTAAGGGCAGATGTGTTTCAGTCTCCCAAGCCTTGTTTGTTCCTGTCTTTTCCTTCTGAAGCAGGGTCTTCCTAAGTGGTCTAGGCTGGCATCAACTCAGTCCCTATGTGCTGGGATTATAAGTGTGTGCTTCCAAACCCAGTCCTCCCAATCTCTTATTTAGGAAAAAAAAAATGTGACACTTACATAAACTTGTATTTTATTTATTTTGGTTTGTTTGAGTCAGGGTCTCACAACATAGGCTCTGGCTAGCCTGAAATTCACTAAGTAGTCTAAGCTGGCCTCAAATCCACTAAGATCCGACTACATCCTTGAGTGTTGGGATTAAATGTGTGCACTATCACACCTAGTCTTATTTAAAATTTTAAAACTTTACCCAACGAATATGCATTCTGTCATTGTCTGGATTTAGTGTTTTGCCACAAACACTTTCCTTTTTAAATTAATTGAAAGATTATTCTGCATCTTGAAGAAGCGAATATTCTCTTATAAGGTCACAACATTATTCTACCAGAGAAGCATTGTGTTATAAAGATGCAATAGCATTAACTAATATAGGGCTGGGATGGTAGCTCAGTCAATAAAGTGTTTGCCTTGCAAGCATGAGGGGCCAAGTTCAATTATATACACACAAATGTGTGTGCATAAATGCTAGGTGTGATGATACATGCTTGCAATCCTGGAACAGGGAATGCAGAGACAGACAGTTCCCAGGGGCTTTCCGGCTAGTCACTATAGACCTATAGTGAGTTCCAGGCCATGTGAGAAACATTGTGTCAAAAACCAAGGTGGACAATCGGTGAGGAACAACAGCTGAGGCTGCCCTCTGGTTTCTACATGCACTTACAAATGTACATAGCCCACCTCTAAGCGCGCACACACAGTTACAAGTTGCTATAAAGTTCATTATTAAATGTTTCCAGATATCTTTTGTAGTTTTGCTTTTTTGATAGATTACAGTCCAATCAAGGATCACTTAGTAACTGCCTGTTTTGCTATCTTTGTAACAGGGTCTTACTATTGAGCCCAGGCTGTCTTCTAACTTCTGGTCCTCCAGCCTCAGTTTCTGGAGTGCTGGAATAAGCAAGTACCACCATGCTAAGCTCATTCTACCCTGTTTTCTCTAGCAGCCTGAACATTCAGTCCTCTGTCTGCTTCTGGTATAACGGCGCGGCAGTCTTGAGCAGCTCCCACTTGCTATCTTGTTACTGTTGATTGTAAAGAACTGTGACAGCGCTAGCAAACCTGTGACAACTTAGGAGAGAGAAACCGCTCATTGCCTTAGACTCACATTTATCTTGTCACTGTGAAACTGACAAATGATGAACACAAATAAATAGCAGTTTACAAACCAGTACGTCCTAAAATTGCTCCAGGGCTCAAGTGTGTTATTACAGACTCTAGCAGCAAAAGGCAAGGTAGTGAATTTCAGTTCTATTTTATTCTGTCATTTTTGTTTAGGCTTGCAGAGTTACTTAAAACATGGCCCAAGTTTTTCATAAGTACTGTCCTTCTGTGGTTTTTAAAGAAAACAGTTCTGTCATCTATGCAACAACTGAACCTGCTGAACACTTCCCTATGGGAAACAGAGCTGAAAAGTCCTTATTTTTAGACCCTCAGCACTTCCATGAGTGAAATAAACACATTTTTCCCTCAAGGGGGACTACTTTACTTTATACATAAATTTCAAAAGCACCATCTGGCAGTCAACCCTGTTTTCCCAGCAGATGGCAACAATCCATAAAGGCTGAGCCGGGTGAGGAGAAGGCACACAGGCTGCAGGCTGTGAGCACTGTAAGGGCACTTGCTCGCGAGTTGACAGAGTTGACATGGAAACAGTGAGAAGTCCCATGAGGGGACAGTGACAGGTCCCAGGGGGAAGACAGAAAACAATGCATGGTTGCACCCAAGCAGCAGCTCAGTTAGCAAGAAAAGGGGCTCACCTTTCACTTTTGATCTGTAAGTTAAGAGCAAAACGTGTTGTATCATTTTGTCACTTAAACTTTTGTTTCCGGAGCCACATATTACAGAACAGCTGTTAAAGGGTGGAGGAGTTGTTGATATTCAAATTAAACTAATTACATTCAGTACCCAGAAGATATCGTATGTTACTAACAAGCAGCAAAGTACTTTGGGACAAAAGGAGAAAAGCCAGCTGAGGTGCTGCTAGGGAAGTTCAGGCTCTTGATCTTTCTCTTTCAGAGTGTTTAAGTGATCCAGCATGATGGCAATCTCAGGAGAAGGCCAGAGCTAGCCTGGGCTCTAGATACAAGAGCAAATACAAGAAAAGATATAAGCAGAGGCTCCCTATCTTGAGGTGAATGTGGGTCAGCTGAGCTAGTCTCACTGTGCGAGGGAATGTCCTGACCCAGGCTGTTTGGCTTGTGGGGGTTTGAGAGCAGGAAGCAGGCCTCCAGTGCTGACAGAGACTTTGTAACATTCTACTTTTCAAGCAACTTCTCCAAGTTTCTAGAGGAAAAAAAATAGAGATAATAATTGTTCTTCTCAGACACTGATTTTTTTTTGCAGTGTTCTAATTTCTTCATAGTTTTGTAAAGTACCTGACCAAAGCAACTTAAGGAAGAAAGGGTTTATTTCAGCTGACCATTTGAAAGAAAGTCCTAATCATGGTGGAGAAGCATGGTGGCTGGAGCAAAAGGTGCTGGTCACATTGTATCTGTGTCAGGACATACAAAGCCACAACTGCGGGTGATTAGCTAGATTTTCTGTTATATGAAACTGGTATCCCTGTCCATAGAATGGTTCTGCCCACAGTGACGATGGATCTATCTACCTCAATAAACCTAACCTAGAAATACCTCAAAGACATGCCCTGAAATTTGTGAATTTCGGTCCTATAAAGTTAGCAATGGATATAAACATCACACAGTACTAGTGATTGAGCCCAAGGCCTTGCACATGCCGGGCTAAGTGCTATCCTACTGGGCCAAATCTACAGCTCCGAAAGGTTATGTTATAATAATGCCCAAGTGTGACTCAGTAATAAAATACTCATGCATCTGAAGCACCATTAGCTAAAAGATGCCATATTGTCTTCTCTCCCCCACCATCTTCTCCTGTCCATGGAGCTCTGTCTAGCCTGGAACTTCTGCCTCAGCCTGAGTGCTAGGGTTATAGGAATGCAGTAGCATGCTTCCCCCCAACCCCCACCCCATGAAACTTGTAAGAAAGGCTAGGGAACCAATAAAAGCAATTTCTACCAAAGATAATAAGGAGCTGTGCATGGTGACATTGGGAGGCCGAGGTAGAAGAATTGTGAGTTCAGGACCAGCCTGTTCTATACAGGGAATCTCAGGACAGCCTGAGCTATAGTATGAGACCTTGTCTCAAAAGAAAAAAAAAAACTACTACAGTAGAATTGTACTTCAAAATAGACTAAACATATATAGACAGATTTTATGACAATAAAATGTGAATTTATGCAAACAAATGTCATATGTCTAAAACTTTGAAAAATAAGTATCAAAGAGCAGATGTTAATCAAGGCAAATGTCTCCAGAGTCACATTTCAGGTTAATACCATTCCCCATCAGCCAACGTGTACTGCAAACAGGCAGACTGAAGGTCACTGAAATGAGGTGGAACCAGTTTGACAGAGAGTATGCAATCTTGTTTCAACAGATTGATTAATATGAGAGAAAATAAAATGTCAGGCAGCAAGGAGGCAGGGTTTGGGGTGACTTCCTAGGAGTCCCACGAGCAGGGGCACAGCCCGCTCTTCAGCCGTTTCAGTAGGATTGTAAGAAACTCTTGAGTACAGATGAAGACACTATTGACAAAAGATAGGGAAAGCAGGGGAATAAAGGAGATTTCTTTGAGTGGAGTTATGGGAAATTGTATATTAGTAGCTACTTTCAAGCATGCTAGTGGAAGTGCATGGGCAGATGGCGGAGAATGTATCAGTCAAGGCTGGAGGCTCCTTCTTTTTCTGTTTCTTTTACTAGTTTGCAACTTCTGTATTCCTCCATGTATTTCACCCAATCTAATAAATAATAAATATCCAGCTATACAAAATTACTTCTTTCACTGGAAACACACATTCAAGAAGTATAGAAATGTATTGAACAGAAAAATAGAGCTGGGTAGGGGGACACAGACTTGGAATCCTAGAACCTGGAGGTGGAGGTGGGAGGATTATCTCCACTGTGACATCAAGTCTCAAAAAGTCAACAGAGGTCAACAAGTTCCATACTTCAATAACTTTCCTGACACCTTTTCAAAGTAGCCAAATTATTTGCCTCTTTTTTATTTCTTCTGTTAAAACAAATCTTTTGAGCATGATGTGGGAATGCACACCTGTAATTCCAGTGCTTGGGTGGCTTACTAAAGCAGAACCACTGCCCTGAGTTCAAGGCCAGCCTGGGCCACGCAGTGAGTACCAGGCCAGGGATGGTCAAGGCAACATAGCAAAACCTTGTCTCAAAAGTCTAAGCAAACAAAGTTACTAAAAAGAACTAAATACAGAGAGGGCTGAAAGATGGCTGTATGGGTAAGGGGTGTGCTGTTCCTGGATTCACCACTCTGTAGATAATAGCGGTTTCAGGGTCACACCGCACTTCAGACGGATTTCTCACCTTGTGTGGGACACACAAAGAAGTTTTTCCAGAGCTCCTGATGTGGATGTGCTGGTCTTGGTAACTCCAGTCTGGGGTGCAACGCCAGGAGATGAACACCAATCATGTCTCACTTTAGCATTGATTTCCACTTCTTCCCTCACTAACCTTCAAGTCAAACCAGTGCAGCAGGAAAGGAGCTGTTTTCCGTCCCTGGCAACCTTGCCTGAAGAGCAAAATGAGAACTCAGTGCTAGGGATGACTTTACAGGGAGATGAAGAAGTCTTCAGTTGGCTCTAGTACAAAGTGTCACGGCTTCAGTTCACATCCCCTGAAAGGGTGCTTCTGGCAATGCTGAAGGAGGATGGGGCTGTCTTCCTGCTCAGAGGCTGGAGTGTGCCACTCACTGACTCACCCTCCTCATTTCCTGGGATGCCTGGGTGTTCCAAGACACTAATGGAGGATTAAATTAAGGTTGCCATGACAGCTATGTAAATGCTGTCATAATATCCACAGACTTTGTATCACCTTCCTTGGAAGTTCAATCCTCTCTTTCTGAAACATTTATCACTTTAATAATTGTATTTCTTAAAAAACTAAACAAAATTGATTTACAGACTGATCTGGTTTCTTTTCTCTTTTTTTCTTTTCTTTTTTCTTTTTCTCTTTCTTTCTTTCTTTTTTCTTTTCTTTTTTGACAGGATTTCTCTGTTTGTAGCCCTGGATGTCCTAGGACTTGCTCTGTAGACCAGGCTGGCCTCAAACTCACAGAGATCTGGCTGCCTCTGCCTCCTGAGTGCTGAGACTAAAGGTGTGGGCCGCCACCTGGCCAAGTCTTTTTTTTTTTTTTTAACCTGACTGAACAAACCCACTAAGACTAGCAGCCAGAGCACTACTGTCTACCTTTTCAACACTATGTCCCTTTGGACCCTCATTCCCTTACATACGGAGGAGAGACTTCCTAGAACAGGAGATGCCTGTGAGTCCAATCCTTTCTTACAACGCTCTGAGGTCTCTCCTCCTCCCCGGCAATAACTTCATCTGCTGGATTCATTTTACTCTATCCCTTTTTACAATTGTTAATGCCAATCTTTGGTTTTGATTAATGGATTCTGTTTTTCTACTAGGAATGTAATATATTCTAATTACTTTGCTCGTACCCCAATCAGTCCCTACCCCCAATTTCGTTTATCTGAAATTCATGGCTTTGAATTTTGTTTCGCAACACATTAGTTGAACCGGGTGGGGGGAGGCATCTGGGTGACTACTAACTCTCATTTAGAGCCTGGTGTGTCATCAGTGGGTGTGCGACCACCTTTTTCTGAATCTGTCAGTAGCAAATAGTACAGCAGTAAGTGGTGAGCCCCCAGCCTCTTGACTGTTGATGGCCTATTCTTATGCAGACCCAGAACAGGCATGTGTAGCAGCTGTGAACTCTGGATTTCAAAGGCCGTGTCTTGGCCAGAAGAAGCCAATTTACAGCTCTTATATCTTCTGGTTATTCTATCCTTTCTGCTCCCTCCTCTGCCATGCTCCCGGAGCCTTACACAGGGTGCAGAATACTAATATTTTGTTTTAATCTTGCAAAAGTTTTACTTAAAAAATGAGACCCTAAATTTCTAGAATATGTGTAGGTTAATATGTGTCCCCCATGACTTCCTCAATTCCTGGCAAACAGGAAGACAGTGCTCGTTGGGAAGCCTGGCCTCCCAGTTTTCATTCGACAGGAAACAGCACTCCCGAAGGTGTGGCTTTTTTTTTTTTTTTTTAAGGGAACTCTGGTGGCTGAGGATTTAAAAGAATGTTGGGTCCTAGCCTACAACAGACACAGCCTATAATGAGTACATGGTCATTAACCTCATCCTGCTTCGTCTGTTAGAGGCCAACAATTTCTTGCTCATATGGCCCCATGTAACTGCACTGCATTAGTTACTTCTGGAGTGCAGGGCAGTGTCTGTGATGTGGCAGAACCACATACTATACTTGGATAAACATTTCTAGCTGAGTTGCACACAGGAAGCTTCCAAAGCCTTAAAATTGGCTAATTTCCAAAAAAACGGGGGTAACTTCAAATGGCCCTCCCAGCTGAGTAAGTGCTATGCTCAGCTGTCTTCAGCAGGCTTTGCCCCTCCCCCTGGGATCTTCCCTGCTGTCTCCTTCTTCTCTACTGGGGCTAAGCCTTTGGTTTCTCCTTAAGATCATTCTAACATTTGTTTATGAGAGGCACCCTCCAGAATGTCTGGCCAGGTTTGGTTAACCAGAAGCAGAACCAACTTAACCCAAGAGACTTTGATTCAGATCAGACAGGTACCCGTGCCTTTATTAGCAAATGGCTTCAGTTTCTCAAATGATACCAGGCTCAGGGACCTTTCTTTAAATTTTATTTTTTTTCAAACTTTTTTTTTTTTTTTTTTTTTGATTTTCGAGACAGGATTTCTCTGTGTAGCCTTGGCTGTCCTGGAACTCACTCTGTAGACCAGGCTGGCCTCAAACTCAGAAATCCACCTGCCTCTGCCTCCCAAGTGCTGGGATTAAAGGCTAAATTTTATTTTTAAAGTTGTATTTGTACTGGTGTTTTGTCTGCATATATGTCTGTGCACTATTTACAAGCCTGATGCTTGAGAAGGCCAAGAAGAGGGCAGCAGGCAGCAGATTCCCTGGAACTGTAGTTACCAACAATTATAAGTTGCCATGTGGAATTAAACCTGGGTCCTCTAGAAGAACAGCCAGTCCTCTTAGTCACTGAGCCATCTCTCTAGTCCTCCAGGTGTAAAAAAAAAAAAAAAATTGTTCCATTTGTTTATTCATTTTGTGAGTCTAGGGGCCCCACATGCTATGCAGCTCTTGTGTGTAGGTCTAAGGACAATTTGTGGGAGCTGGCTCTCTCCTTTTATCGTGAGGTTTTCAAGGACTAAACTCAGATTGTCAAACTTGGTAAGAGTGCCTTTACCTGAACCATCTCACTAGCCCCTGGCTTCCAAAATCCTGACTCAGCACCAGAAGGGTCATTTGGATTCTGTTATGGCATATAACTACCTTGACCACCAATGCTTTCTGCATTGCCTTCAGGGTTCCATCAGATGGAATCAGCAGTGTGGAGGATCAACAGTTATGAACACTTACTGTTCTTCCAGGGGATCTAAATTCAGTCCCCAGGACATTAGGCAACTTATAACTCTATAACTGCCTGGAACTTCAGTTTCGGAGATTCTGATGCTTGACATCTTCAGGTACCTGCACACATGTAAAACACACACAAGCGCGCGTGCGCACACACACATTTAAAAAATAGAAAAGAGAGAAAGTATGAATTTTAGGAAAAGCTGAGTCACACAGAGTATGCTGGTGTTCCACTCTAATCCTAGCAGTTGGGTGGTGGAAGTAGGAGGCTCAGGAAATCATTGTCATCTGTTGCTATATAGTGAATTCAAGGCTTGCCTGGGCTACATGAGCTAGATCCAGGAGAGGGAGAGGAAGGGGGAAAGGAAGGAGGTTAGGGAGAGGGAGAGAAAAAACAGACTGACCCTAAAAAGAGTTTCACTTGGAAACGGCCCTAAATTTATAAAGGAGGCAGGCAGCCATTTTTCTGGTGTGTGTGTGTGTGTGTGTGTGTGTGTGTCTATTCCAGGAGGAACCACAAACAAAGCTTTAGGGGCCTTGCCCTGGGCATCTTGATGTTTTAGCTGCTGAGATACTCAGCATGATCTTCCCCAGGGTCACCATACTCTCTCATTTGCTACCAAGCACTGACTAGTAAGCTAGCAATCCACATCAGGTTGTGTACCTTTCATGAGTCTGGAAAGTTCTGTGTAGGCCTCTTCTCACCACCATTCAGTGTACACGTATTTCTGTTCCAAAGTGTGCAGACTGTCCTCCTTTCCTTCCCTCCTCTCCCCTCTCTCTTCCCCTCCCCTCCCCTCCTCTCCCCTCCTCTAATACCCCTTAATAATTTTTGTTGACATTGGCTATTACGTATTTTGTGCTCCCGTGGGGGGGGGGGCAGTGTTCTTCCTGATTTTAGTTGCATAAACATTTATCAAAGACATGTTCTGTCTTTAAAAGCTTCTTGTTTGAAAAACCAAACTAAGGGTGCTAACTAGGGTCTTGTCAGGAAATACTCATTCGAGTGAACTTAGTAGTCAGGACAGACCATTCCCAGAGGTGTGAACAAGGGGAAGTGGAAAGTGTGAGAGGATACTGAGGCATCCAGAGAGCGCTGCTGGCCTCCAGGTGGTAGAGGAAGGGCCATTGTTACAGAGCCCTGAGGGAACAGACATGAAAGAATGACTGTCCAGTGCAAACAGCCTTTGTATAGGTGAACAGCCACTTCTAGAACCTGAGCAAGGCAGAGGACAGAGGGAGATAAAAATCTGACTTTTCCGTACTCCATTTCTGTTGCCTGTGAATGGTGGAGCAAAGAAACCTCATTGATATAGTTCCTAGGAATGAGCCTCCAGGACACAGAGGGGTAGAGAAAGAATCTGGAAACTGGTGTAGGAAATGGAGAATAACCAGGCTATGGAACTCACTACAGTTTAAATTGTATAGCAACCCACCATTTTCTGATATTTTGTTATTTAGTTATTTGGACGGTTGATATTGCTGTGTATCTGGCTTATAGTTTTGTGGGTATATTACTACATCTTGCTTGGTTGTTTTTTTTTTCAAGACAGGGTATCTCTGTGTAGCCATGGCTGTCCTGAAACTTGCTCTATAGACCAGACTGGTCTTAAACTCAGAGACCCACCTGAATACTGGCACTAAAGGCATGAGCCACCACGTACAAATGATTATTACACCTCTTTATTTCTTAGTTTTTGTTCATGTGTAGTGCTCAGGGCCATTTACATCTAGGATAGGACTCTATCAGAGCCAACACCCCCAGTTCACATCACCACTGATACTGGGAAATGACATGGTTATACTTTCTGTAGCAACAAAGATGACCACATGCATTTTCCTATCCTAATTTTTTTTAACAGCTCAACAACAAATTTTCCAAGTGTGTAATAAGGAAAATTGCCTGAGATTGATTTCTCAACCTAACCCCATGCACAATGGTAAGGTGAATTGGCAGTAAAACTCACACAATGGAAATCTCCCAATTTCAACTCGAGGTAGCCCAGACTCCAACTGGGGTGGCTGACTCTGTTGCACACAACAAAGTCAAGTTCATATTTGAGCTTTGCAGGAAGCTCTTGGTCTGATCTTCAGCAGCCTTCCCCTTTACCAACAGAAGAGTTGAAAAAAAGATTCTTTCACATTTCCTGTCCCTTACCGTCTGCCCAGGTTTGCTTCTAACACTGGTTTCCGAATCTGCTTCGAAGATTCTCAAACCAAACCAAGGACAGACTACAAAAGGGAAGCTGCGTCCTGATAAGAATGTGCTGATCTGTGATTTTGTTTGGTCTTCCACATATCCTAACACACCGATTAGACATTTCAACAATGTGCTGTTTGGATGTTTTATCTATTGGACCAAATGGCAAAACTTTCCTAAAGTTTCCTCTCCAAATTGACTTGTTGCTGGTTATTTACTAGAGGCAAAAACAGATGTCCTTGCTCCGTTCCTTTATCATGGACACAACCCAAATAAGCCATGCTGTTTTCTCTCAGCGGTGGTCTAATTGTAACAAATAGTAATAGCATTACCTGCCATGTGAATAGCTTAAACAACAGGGTTTCTCTGTGAAGCCCTGGCTGGACTGGAATTCACTCTGTAGATTGGGCTGGCCTCTCAGAGATCAAATTGGCTCTGCCTCCTAAGTACTGGGATTAAAGGTGTTTCCATTACACCTCGCTTTAAAAAGTAAAAATTTAATGTAAAACTACAATGAGTGCACTTTTAATGAAAAGAGTGCAGCAGAGCAATTTATCAATGAGTATATCTCAAAACTATTGAATGACTAAGTATTGCCTAAAGTTGAAGGCCAGTTACTAATTTTCTTTTTCTTTTTTGTGTGTTATTTTGAGAAAGGCTGGCATGTTGTTTTAGCCCCAGCGTGCTAGGATTGAAGGAAGTTGTTCTACATTGATCTTTTGTTAGTCTGCCCAGGCTATGTAATTTTGGAAATAGAGCTCCATATAGCTATTTACAAAGCCGATCACGTGAGTAAAAATAGTGATATTTTGTAAGAAAATGTAAATAATATTTTTTAAATGGTGTTGTTAATTTATTTGCTATTGTACTCGTTTCTGAGGCTCTTAGAAATAAGCACAGTCAACTATGAAACATCTCAGCTAACATAACTTATGGGGCATCTGTGTAACCCATGGAAACAAAGTAGGTGATCTTACAAAGATCTTACAAAGTAGGTGAGAGAACAGATACACAAAGAGACACATTGCCTTGGAGTTTTTCCCAAAGTATTTTTTCCTTGACCTTAATTAGCAGACCAAAAAAAAAAAAATGGTCTGTGAAATTTTAATTTTAATGTTTATACCAGAGGAGTCAAGCAATTAAAACTTGTTTAAACAAGGTTCTACTTAGAACACTTCTGAAAATTTAGAGGGCCTGGGATTGTAGTGCAATGCCAAAGTACTTGCCTATCTTGCATGGAATCTAGTGCTCAGTCCCCAGCAGTGGGAAAGAAACCAAATAGTAAGAGCCCACTCACTGGACAGATTCTGTGCTAGGCAGACAGCTAGGGAGAGGGACCATGGCTAGGTAACAACAGTGGTAAACTCCCAAGACCACCAGCTTCTTCTTCAACTTCTTAGAGTTTCTTCTATTGCTTCGGCCACAGAACACTATAGCCAAAAGCAAGCTGGGGAGGACAGGATTTATTCGGCTTTCACTTTCACACTGTAGTCTATCATTGAAGGACAGGAACTTGAAGGGCAGGAGCTGAAGGCAGGAGCTGATGCAGAGACCACGAGGGTGCTGCTTACTGGCTTGCTTCCCATGGCTTGCTTTGCCTTTCTTATAGAACCCACAGCCACCCCAGGGATGGCATCACCCACAATGATCTGAGCCCTCCCCTGTCGATCACTAATTAAGAAAATGTCCTACAGATTTGCCTATAGCCCAATCATATGGAGGCATCTTCTTAATTGAGGCTGCCTCCCCTCTGATAACTCTAGTTGTGTAGAGTTGACATAAAACTAGTCAGGATAGCCTCCTGACTTGAGACAAAAGCCTCTGGTCTTATCTGCATGTCTGTGGTGTGTGTTTCTTTACTTCCCAATGCCTGCCCTTAACTCGGTTTGCTGTGCTTCACGTTCCTCCACTTTTGTGCTTCAGATTTTTCCTGCCTTTTAATTCCTTATCTGGCAGAGAAAATGAACCTAATCAAGACCCTTGACTGTATTATTTCAAGACTGTATGAGAAGGAAGGCAAGTTTACATATATTTGTTAAGAAACATATCTCAAAATGAATTGTTTCTTTTTTGTTTACTGAGTTAGCATACTCCAAATAAACTTCATAAACTAGATTATTTCTGAAGTTTCACTTAAGAACTTGAAAACTTAATATGAAACCAGAAAGAACTTTTTCTTTCAGTTAATAGTTATCTAATATAAAGCAATATTATAATTGATCTAATATTCCATTGATGTACATTTATGTTGACAATTTTTCTACTCTCTACAACAGTACATGTTAGCTTTTCACTACTATAACAAAATATACAAGACAATTAACTTATGAAGAGAAAAGCTTTGTTTTTGGTGCCAGTGATGGAGTTCTAGTGCATGATTGGTTGGTCATGCTGCTTTGAACTTGTGTTTAGGCAACACATCCTAGTTGGAATGTGTGTTGGTGTAAAAAGCTGTTCATTCTTATGTATAGAAATATGTCTTTCCAAGTTCACGTGTTTGTAATTTTGATTCTGCAGTTCCTGTTTCACTCTAACCCCACAAAAGTAGCGACGTTACACAGATATTAACGCTTTTCAGTTAGAAAAGAGCCAAGTATGTCGTCTCTAGCGAGAAAGCACGACAGGTACATTCAGTAATGTGGAGTTTATTTTCACTTGAAAATACATTCAGCAGGAATTTCTTTTGAATCTAACCCATGTCAAGAGCTTTTAGGCACTTGAGATCTTCATATACACCAGCAATTCAAAGCCACATTTCTGCCTGTGTTGGAACATACATTTGAGTTCTACATTTTGAAACTCTTTGCTGCTTCTTAAGAAGCCAGTTAAATGTCAAAATTCTGAATTTGATTTGTTGAGATTCTCCACATGGGAGCCAGACATATGCTACAAAGTGTTATTTAAAAACCAAGTAGGGGCAATGTTGCCTATGATTTCATCACTCCATCAGGTCCTCTCCCAACAACATACTAACCAGAGAGCTCTTTTTATCTGACTCCATCTGCTGTTGGTAGTGATCAGCATACTGTGGGCACTGTGGTATCATCTGAGATTAGGTTGTGAAATAGGAAGTGGAGATGCAAGCAGATTTGCAAGTGTATGCAAACTGTTCCCTTCTATTTCTTGCTGAAGCTAAGAGTGCCCAACTCAGGTTTGGGAGTAGGCAGGATAGAGCTATCAGCACATTCTTATCAAGGAACAGTTTCCTTTCTGCACACTGACCTTATTTTAGTTTTGGAAAGAGATCAAAAGGGGATTCTCTGGAAAGTAGTTTCAGAAGCACACAACATTACTATATGAATTACTGTATGCTGAACAAGGGCATGGAAAAGGGGTCATGTTAGAAACGGGGTGGGGGTGGGGGAACAGAAACATTGAGAGCCAATGAAAGGGAATAGGAAGTGCAAAGATACAATGTAGTCTCGCAAATTTGTAAATTTTCATCTTGAGCATCAAAGAGAAGAATTTCTTGGAATATTGGTCCCATTAGATTTAATAAAGACTGTAAGCTACAGCTGTTAGAAACTTTCCCAACATTCCGGTGAGATTTACTTATTATTACTTAACAACTGAAAATTCAGCTTGTTCTAGATGCCGCTAGACATTACGGCATCTTTATAGATGAAGCTCAGAAAAAAGCAATCTCCAGAACCTGGCTTTTGAACCCTATGCCGGCTTCCCTCTTCTTTGGTGTTATTGAAATCTGATCTGGGCATCATAAAAGGCACAATCAACAAGTGGTTAATAATGATTTCTGATTTCCTCATATTTTTTTCAGTCTCTCGATTTTATAGCCAGAAGGTTTAAGCCAACAGTTTTTGTGATGGTGAAAGTGTAAAGGGTGAAGCGGCAATTAATGGTAGAAGCCAGGCCTCTGTGTATTCTCATTCCAGCTACTCACCACACACGATCGCTACACATTTCACTGCGGACCACTTCCGGGTTCCACACTGCCACACTGTAAACTGGATAGACTTTGGACAATGGCACCCGAGTGGCCCACAGTGATTGCACACAGCAGGCCCTATGGATTCAAGTGCAGTCACGCTCCTGTGTACTGCTCGTCCAGCACTCGGCGCTAGGTTCAGACCACCAATAGCTCGGCACAGACCTAGTTATTAGCTCAAGATCCCCAGAGATCCATCTCCTGCCAACAGAAGTGCGACACGTTCATCGACACTAAGTGGAGTTGCCAGGCTGTGGACCCTAGAGCTCGGGCGCCATTAAGTCCCAGACGGCAGGGAGCCTGCCGCCGTAGCACTTTCCGCTCTCCACTCCCCCATATCCCTACTAGCGTTTTCCCAACACTTCCCACAAGATGTTTACAAAGTGTTGACGCCCACTCGGCCGCGGGCTTCCTCACCCTCCCTAATTTCTTCGCACCGCCCAGCTTGTCCCCACAACCTCCCAACACCCCGCCCATCTGGCATTCCATGGCTACCTTGCCCCACGCACCCTTTGCAGTTTGGGACCTGGCGCCCCGCCCACTCCAGCTATCATCACGTGATCCGCCCGTCCCTCACACGAGCCATTGCTCCGCCCCTTCTGTCACGTGCTCCCAACCATCCGCCCATTTACAGTACCTGCCCCGCCTCCGCTCATCACGTGGACCCTCCGCACCGCCCCCCTTGAGCATCTCGCCACACCCTCTCACGTCCCTCCGCCCCGCCCTCCCAGGAGACCGCCAGCCCCACTCGTCACGTGGCCAAATGCCCCGCCCCCTGCTTAGTGCCCGCCCCGCCCCCGCGCCGGCGCGCTCCGACGTGCCCTGGAACTTACCCTCCCTCAGAGACCAGCCTGCGGGGACGCCCGATTGAGGTTGCCGAGTGAGCGCTCTTCGGGCGGTCTCTGTCGCTCGGTCACAGCGCCGGATGAGAAGGGAGCTGCCCGTCGCGAGGTCTCCAACCCTTGGTAAAGAGGCCGGGCGCGGGTTCCCGCGGAACGCACAAAGGCGCTCGGGGGCGCGGGCTATGCCCGCCGAAGGCTGCGCCGGGGAGGGCGGCGGCCGCTTGGCCTGCGGGGCGAACAGGTTTACTTGACCCTGGGCTCAGCCTGGGCTCCCCGGCTTCCTGCCTGCGGGCAGCGGGCCCCGGGGAGGGCGGGAGGGCCGGCCTGCCCCCCGCGGCTGCTGCCTGTGGGCACACCTGCCACCTGGGCCTCGTCGGGGACCGCGGACGCGAACCGCACGCTCTCCCCGGCCCTGAGGAGCTGCCCCCCTGGTTCTGCTGCGAGGTATCTCTTCTGAGCCCTTGAATCACAGACAAGAGACCCTGCTGCCAGCGCGCTGCCTGCCTACCTCCTTTCTCAGGCTCTTGTTTTGTCTTTCCGGGAAGGCTGCCCTTGACACGTTGTGTCTTAAGTTACTGCAGACCCTCACAGACAGAATGGCCACAAGGTGGTCATTAGTGAGAAAGGCACGCCCTTCAGTTTCTGAGGCGGGTGTAGTCCCCCCCACCTTTTTTTTTTCTTTTTTTTTTCTTTGCCTACAGCAGCGTTTTAAAATGCTTTGCAAAGGCGAACGCAAATTTTCTAGTATACCTTTTCAAAAAAGTTGGGCTGCCATTCCAAGTGAAGTGCCACGGGTAAAGGTTTTTAACACTGGTTACAAGGTTGGTTTGTGTGGTTCATGTTGACATGCGGAAGTAGATTTTATTGACCATTTAGGTACACATTCCTAAAGGGAGGTACATTGGAGGAAGGAGCATTAATAAAGAGTCACCCGGGTTCTGGTCTAGATTTTGCTGTCCGACTTACAGAGGTGAAACCTTGGAAAACTTGGAATGTTGCAGTGAGAAATGTTGAGAGTATCTAGCCTGTAGCAGTGCCTCTTTTGTACTTAAAAGCTGAGAAGTGGTGGCCTGGAGGTGTTTATTTGCTCAGGTCCGGTTCTGCTTACCTGATCTCTAAGAGGGTGTGTGGTAGAATGGATCATCTTTCTGTTTCTCCATTGCTCCATCTCTGGCTGCAGGTGCATTGTTTTCTGTTTTAAAATTACATTGGAAACCTTTAAGAAGAGGTGTAGAACCCCAAGCAATACTTAAGACTAAGACCTAAGGTTCTTGAAGGTATGATTTAACCCATGCCATCCAAGTTTAGGCCAACAGGGCACACAGAACTTTACATCTTTCTGGGGTGTTTTTTCTAAAAGTTTTCTAAAAGGAAACAAAGCATAATTCATATTTTCCCTTTCCCCTCCTCTCTCTCTCTTCCTCTCCTCATCTGCTTGTGTGTGTAGTTCCTAGTATTTATCGACTGTCTCCTGTTCTTTATCAACTACAGAGGTTGGGAGATTGCTCATTGAGTCATGATATGACACCACTTGTGTAGATTAGTTGTGCTTATAGAATTGTCAATACTTCCAGTTTTTAATATCCTACTCCATTTGTGAGGCATAGATGAAATATGTAAATGCCGCAGAACAGCTTATTAGTTTGACCTTTTTTTATTAGAAAATACTTTTTCAGTGCTTTAAAAAAAATGGCCTGATTTAAAAATGAGCTTTATTAATTTAATTCCTAAAAGTGCAAATGACATTTCTGGGGATAAGGGTAATAATTTTATTTATTTACTTTTTTAAAAAATTGAGATAGGGCCTTACTTATGTAGGTAGCTCTGGCTGTCCTGAAACTCATTAAGAGGATCAGGCTGGCCTTGACTTGACAGAGATCTCCCTCTCCCCTGAGTACTGGGATTCAAGGTATGCACTACCATGCCTATCTACAAGTAGTACTTTTAAATTAACTAAAATGTGATAGTGGTCTGTAAAATCACTGAATAGTAGTAATATTATTTATCTGAGAAAGTGGACATTGAAATTTTGTAATAAATAATAAAAGAGAAAAATGAAATTAAACTTTTACCCCACTTTGAATTTAATGGTTTTAGTCTTATTTGGGCGTATGTGTTACTGGAAATCAAACCCAGGGCCTTGGAATGTTGGCTGAGTGTTTTCTAGTAAAACTAAGAACCTAATAAACATTAGTTATAATTGTAAATATTTCTTTTTCTGTAGAATCAGTCACATGTAGAAGTGAATCTTTTTAACCCAGGTATTCATTGTATTTTAAATCGCGTTCAGTTGAGGACCTCAATATTGTCCTCTTTGTGACTTCACTTTTCCTTGGTTAGCTGGTCTAATTATACTAGAACCATGTAATTCAGCCATTATCTTGTTGCTTTCATAGAACCAGTGACTGTGCCGTGGTTTCGGTTTATAGGTGACTTGTTTTATATTTGAATTGAGTCAACAAATGATAATGTTTCATCTGGGAGCTCCTTGCTCCTGTTCATAATCGAAGGCTTCTCTAATCCTCAAGCACAGGGGATCACCTGCCCTTCTAGTAAACCCATGGGTCATATGTGTTTCGTCCAGACCACTGACAACTGTAGTATCATAGAAATGTACTACCACCTATCATGTGATCTTAATTTGTAGTACTCACGTTACAAAAAAAAAACCCAAGTGAGCAAATTACATAACAAATCTATTTAGCCTGCTATATTAAAAATATTTTAGTGTATAATTAACAAAATTCTCATTGTCTTGATTAACTTTTTGATAGCTCCTGTAGCTTATACTTAGAGCACTAATTTATTCTATCCACGATTAAAATTTTTAGTAATCACATCAATAGTGGCTATTGTGTTATGCTATATATTGTTGGTTAGTCTGAACTTTTTTTTCCCTCTTTTTGAGACTGGGTCTATGTAGGTCTGGCTGGAACTCATTGTGTAGACCAGGGTATAGTCACCTGCTTCTCCTCTGGAGTGCCCAACTGGTTAGTCTGAACTCTAAGAATGCTGTTCTTAGTATGTTTGCAGATTAGCACAATGTAGTGTTGATTGTGAAGTGTAGATTTTGGGGCTTCCGTTTCATACTATCACTAACATTTCTAAAACTGAGACTCAGTACTTCATGGTTTAAAAACTCTCTAGTATGTGATTATGGAATGCCTGTGGCATTCTGGATGAGATTGTAGGTCAGAAAGGTCAGTGTCGGGGCAGTAGGGAAGAACTAAGAAAATCTGAATGAAGTATGGACATTATTATCCATCAGATAATTTTGTTACTGATTTATTGACTTAAGATAAGTGTGCCAAGTATAACATTTAGTGAGGCAAATAGAGTCCCAGGGCATGTAGGAATAGGGCAGAAGCACTATTTTTGTAGTAATTCTATGTCTTTTTTTTTTTTTTTTTTTTTTGGTTTGGTTTTTCAAGACAGGGTTTCTCTGTGTAGTCCTGGCTATCCTGGAACTCACTCTGCAGACCAGGCTGGCCTTGAACTCAGAAATCCACCTGCCTCTGCCTCCCAAGTGCTGGGATTAAAGGTGTGAGCCACCACTGTCCGGCTCTATAAGTCTTTTTGAATCAAGGTTTTATGTAGCCAGGCTGACCTTGAATTTGATAAGTAGTTGAAGATGACTTTGAATTTAGGATACTCTTGCCACCACCTCCCAAGTGCTGGGATTATAGATGTTTGCCACTGCACAGAGTTGATACTGTGCTGGGATTGGAACTCAGAGCCTCTTGTATGCTAAGCTATATCCCAGCCTTAATTTTACAAGTCTTAAACTCTTCCAAAATTAGTATATTAAAAAAAATTAGATGATCCTTCCCAGATAATTCCAGTGCTCTACATATGAGAATCAGTGCTCTGAGTCACCAATGACTTGCCCTCTGCAGTTTGGATGGCAGAATGGGATCTGGTATTTAGTATTTTTGTCAGAGGAGATAAAATTTAGGAAGGACTTATTGTTCTAAGTATCTGTACATTTAATTCTCCCAATGCATGGTTGACATGTATCCGGAAACAGACTTGGAGAGGTTCATTGCCTTCTCTAAGATCACACAGCTGATGAAACAGGGACTAGTTTTACTGTATTGCATTTTTCTACTCACAACTTTTGCTTCCTACAGTATATGGTGATTAATATGAATACTGTGTATCATGTTTTAATTTACAAAGGTCATTTCTCTTGCCTCTTTCACAGGGATCTTTTGAAGTTTGTATTGTTTCTTTCTTTCTCTTTTAACCAATAAGATACCCAAGGAGCTGAAATGGCACAGCTCAGGTTTAAACCTTAGTCCTCTGACCTTGAGTTCTGTGCTTTTTCTCTTCCCTCACACAGAATTTAGAATATCTTAAGGTGTTAGAGTGGTATCTTTGAAAATTGGACAAGAAGTACTTATATTTTGTTATATATCATTATGCTTTTTAAGTTTCACTTGTATTAAGGTATAGTATATGTATACTAACCTGTATCCTAGTCTGTAGACCAAGTCACAAATGGAAAAGAATAATTTTAACACTGAGACTCAATGTACTTTTAAGTCACTTTTAGTTGAGGACCTGTTGGGCTGCCTGCCATCTTTCTCACTTGATTTTTCTTTGGTCAACTGGTCTAATTGTGCTAGAACCTAGTGATTGAGCCATTACCTTGTTGCTTTCATAGAGATGATTGATTGCTGTTTCAGTTTATAGTTGATTTGCTTTATAGTTGAACTGCTAAATACTGAGCTCTCGAAGGCCCCTCTGCCTTGTTGGTAATTGCTTCTCCAAACTAGTCTCCTGTACTTTTAGTGAGCTCCAGGTTGTATGTATAATGGTCCTCTGTCCAAATTTAAACTTGCTTCTATTGGGGTATAGTATACATGGATTAGAAACATGCTAATGCTTAAGTG
Organism: Grammomys surdaster; assembly: GCF_004785775.1. Taxonomy (NCBI): domain Eukaryota; kingdom Metazoa; phylum Chordata; class Mammalia; order Rodentia; family Muridae; genus Grammomys; species Grammomys surdaster. Next base: position 2,354,976 of record NW_021604747.1, on the reverse strand, counting down.
AATGAACTCATATGAGTAAATACATATAACAACCCAGATGTACTTCAGAAGCGTTATTCTAAATGGTACACAGGAAACACAGAAGGCTGTCTCATCCCCTATGATTTTTTTTTCTATCATAACTTTTGCATCCTTGGGCAAGCAGTGACTAATGGGATACTCTTTACCATGCTTTTTTTTTTTTTTTTTTAATATTTATTTATTTATTGTATTGATGAGTACACTGTAGCTGTCTTCAGACACACCAGAAGAGGGCATCCAATCTCATTACGGATGGTTGTGAGCCACCATGTGGTTGCTGGGATTTGAACTCAGGACCTCTGGAAGAGCAGTCAGTGCTCTTAACCGCTGAGCCATCTCTCCAGCCCCTACCATGCTTTTTATACTTGTAGATATATTAGTACACATTTATCTTTCTCATCTCTCAAAAATCTTTGTGTTTACTATTTTATAGAGGTGTGTATATGAGTTTAGGCATTTGGTGACTGACAGATCTTTTTGTGGCCTGACATTGCTGCATCTCTTGGGTGAGTTACCAGTGTATACAGTAAGCATACACTTTTATTAGGAACTGACAAGTTGTTTTTTAGGATAACTGTGTCATTTTACATTCTTGTAGTAGTGAGTGTAGGTTTCAGTTGCTACTGTTCTTATCCTAAAGAATACTTTTTAAAATAATTTTTGCCAGGTGTAGTGGAAACACAACCTTTTATCCCAGCACTCAGGAGGCAGAGGCAGGTGGAACTCTGTGAGTTCAAGGCCAGCCTGGACTACACATTTTTAAGCAAGCCAGGGCTATACAGTAAGACCCTGACTTTTTTAAAAAAGCAAATAAGTATAATGTTTGGTTGTTTGACTTAAAACATACAGTTTGATTAGCTTAGTAAAATGCATATACTTGAGAACATATATAGTTTACACATAATCTAAGTTTGTTTGTGTGTTGGAGCTTGCTCCTCAGTGTGATGGTGTTTCAGGAGCTTGCAGGCATGGCCAACTTGGGCTGCAGGTGCCTCCAAAAAGACAAACTGTGAAACTGAGTGAGTCATGGTGCATGCCTATAATCCCAGCATTCAGGAGGCAGAGGCAGGTGGAGCTCTTGAGTTTGAGGACTGTTTGGTCTACAGAGTGAGTTCCAGGACATCCAGGGCTACATAGATAAACTCTGTCTCAAAAACAAGCAAACAAACATAGATAAACCCTGTTTCAAAAACAAACTGTTTTTGTTAGGGTTTATATTGCTGTGAAGAGACACCATGACCAAGGCAACTCTTATAAGAGACAGCATTTAATTAGGATTGGCTTACAGGTTCTGAGGTTCAGTCCATTATCATCATGGCAGGAAGCATGGCATAGCCCAGGCAGGCATGTCGCTGGAGGAGTTGAGAGTTCTACATCTTGTTCTGGGCAGACAGGAGAAAACTGTCCCCAACATGGCTAGGAGGAGGGTCTTTAAGCCCAACCTCACAGTGACACACTTCTTCTAACAAGACCATACTTCCTAATAGTGCCACTCCTTGGGTCAAATATATTCAAACCACCACACAAATAAAAGATAAGCTATGAAGATGGTCCAAAACAAAATTGTAGTCTAACTTAAAACAAGATGATGCTTTTGGGTTTGTGGTTTTAAAAATTTCAGTCACACAGTTCTTGAGTGTGACTTTTGTAGATGACAACTTTGTTGCGGTGTTGAAAGATTGTGACATGCCTGTGAGAGGTAAGGCCTATCAAGAAATTATGAAGCTGTTGAGTGTAGTGCCTTCAGGAGGGATTGTTGTGGTTCTCATTAAACCCGCTAGTTTTTGAAAGGTTATTGGTAGGAGAATAAGCCTGGCTTGGCTCTTCCTTGTCAATGATATGACTTCTTGCTCTGTGGTTTCCTCTTCTCCATTTCTTTGTCACCACTTTGAAGCTGTTTGTTATGAGCTCTCACCACAGCCTAGCTATTGCTAGCACCACACCATTTACACTCCAGAATTGTGAGCTAAGTACCCAGCCTCAGGAATTGTCTTATGTAGATCAAATGCTACTGAGTACACCTACTGCCCCCTTAGCCCCAAATCTCCTGAGTTCATTTCCCTTGTTCCTGGCATCACTCACCTGCTTTCTGTTACTTAAGTTAGTTTACATTTTCTAGAATTTTGTGCAGATGGACTCTCATGCAATGTTTGGGATTGTCTTTGTAAAATTATTTGAAACTTACCCAATTTGTTGTGGCGCTAGTTCATTCCTTTTTATTATTGAATGGCATTCCTGACATGGGTATAACACAGTCAGCCTGTTCATATACCTATTGACTGATAGTTGGGCAGCCAGTTGTTGATAAACCTGGTGTTGTTAAATGGAAGCTGTGCGTTTATTTTTCTTTGGTAAATCCCTAAAAGGAGAATCTGTTTCATGTGGTGTAATTACATTTTTAAGCACTAGATAAGTATAATCAAGTAGTCTTCTTCCTTTCTTTCTTTTTACCATTTTACATCCATAGCAGCAGTGTGAGTTTTAGCTGCTTCATATTCCCAGAAACATGAATATGATTTGACTTAACCATAGTAGGTGTGTGGTGGCATCGTTATTTATTTATTTTTTTTAATTTTCATCTTCCTGATGACTGAAGATGTTGGTTATTTTTTTCAAGAGTTTATTCAGTATATGTAGAACTTTGCATAAGCCTGTTGAAACTTTTTGTCTTTTTGTTGTTGCTTTGTTTTTGAGATAGAGTCTCCCTGTGCAGCTCTGCACAGCCTAGAACTCCACTGTACAGACCACACTGGCTTTAAATGCACAGAGATCTGCCTGCCTCTACCAGATGCTGGGATTATCTTCTCATTAACTTGCAAACTCTATATTTTCTAGATGCAGAGTTCTTTGTTGAAATATGTTTTCAAAAATCCGTAGCTTTCCTAATCAGTTTTTCAGTGGTGTCTTTTTTTTCATTTTTAAATACCCAATGGGAAGTCTCTACAGCCTCTACAGTGAAACCATCTATTTGGTGGAGGCATTTTGCCATTGGGAATTATGTATGATCTCTTAAATTCGTAGAATAGAAGCCAAACACAGGTGAGTTATAAAGTAAAATAAGGAGAGGAGTCTTTTAATTTCTGTACCTGTGAAGTCTGGTTATGGGAGGACTATTCAGTCTGTGGAGCGTCCTGTAGGTAAGGTGACCTGATGCTTCAAGGGATCATCCTGTAGGTTAGCCACCATGTGGTCCAAGGGATGAACTACAGACAGTGGTGTCTTGGTGATAAACCAAGATAGAAGTAAAGGGTTCATTAAGCTTATATTATTTTACATGAGACAAAGTAGACATGGCTAGTTTTCAGGTTAGTTAGCATCTCCCCAACTCCTGCTTTTGTTGCCATAGTTGTTGTCACGTGCTGAAGAATGCCAGCAACGCCAGCAAAAGATTTTTAATTGGTGAAATTCAGTTTGAATATTTGCTTTTTTGTCGTTGCTCTTCATTAGAAGAAACCATTGACAAAGCTGGATATTGAGTTTGAGACCAGCTAGGACTACATGGTGAAACCTTGTCTCCAAAACACTGTCAAAATCCAAAATAAACCTTTGCCAAACCAATAATCACTAATATCTTCCCTCTTATAAGCTTTATAACGTCTGTGTTCCATTTTGTTTTCAATGAAATATATGGTACAGGAATTCTGTATGAAGCCTGCTGTGGTGGTGCATGCCTTTAATTCCCACACTTGGGAGGCAGAGGCAGGAGGATCTCTGTGAATTTGAGACCAGCTTTGTCAACAAAACTAGTTCCAGGACAGCCACTACACAAAGAAACCCTGTCTTGAAAAACAAAAAAAACAACAAGAAAAAGAATGCCCTATGAATGTTGAAAGTACTGTCTGTTTGTTCTTAGTGTTTGGATTTGACCCAGAGGGTAACGGTGTTTGCTTTCAAGCCTGACAAGCTGAGTTGGATCCCTAGGACCTAAATGGTGGAAGATCTCCATTATGAACATCCAGTACTAGAGTGGTACATTTCTTTCTTTCTGTTTTTTGGAAATTGGGTTTCTATAACTTTGGTTGTCCTGGAACTCATTATGTAGACTAGGCTGGCCTCAAACACAGAGATCCTCCTGTCTCCACCTCCCTGGGTGCTGAGATTAAAGGTGTAGGCTAGTTGTATATTTTTTTAAAAAACTGATTCTTCGTTATTGTTGTCCCTGAGCAGTAATTTATGTAAATGGAGTTTGCGTTTGGTGGTGTATATTGTATGAGTTTGGGCAAATATGTTATTTATCCAATGTTAGAATAAAATGACAGTATTTTCACTACTTCAGAAATCCTCCAAGGTACTACAGCTGCTCATCTTCCATTCTCCTAGCACATGAAGCCATGGGTTGGCCTTCTGATCTTCTTCACTGTCTCTGTAGTTTGTTTTTTCAAGATGTTATACAGTTGCAATCATGCACCATATTTCATTTTCAGACTGGTTTCTTCTTCTTGATGATGATATGTTTCCTCCATGTTTTTCTGTGTCTTAACAGCTCTTTTGTGTGTGTGTGTGCTAAAATTATATTGCACTAAAATTGCTCATGAGGGTGAGGCAGGAGGATGGAGAATTTGAGACTCTGTCTCAATAAAACAAAACATTATATTATGGATATTTCTGAGTTTCTCCATTTCCCTACTGACAGATCTCTTAGTTGCTGTTTGGATGTAGTAATTATAGGACACCACTGTGGTTGTCACCTGTATACAGGTTTTTAGATAGGCTTTAGATTCTAATGTCTGTAGGTACAAGTCAGGAGCTACTAGGACAGTGGTATGGCACCCCTTTAATCCCAACATGCAGGAGGCAGAAACACCTAGATCTCTCAGTTCGAAGTCATCCTGGTCTATAGAGTGAGTTCTAGGACAGCCAGGACTACACAGAGAAACCCTTGGAAAAACAAAAGCAAAAAGGAAACCAAACAAACAAAAAAAACAAGCAACAAAACAAAAACTCAGGAGTACAATTGCTGCTGCTAAAAATATGTATGTTAAGAAACTTGCAGAGTGTCTTTATTGAACCATTTCACATTCCCACCAGCAATGAAGAGAGCTCCTGGGACTCCACCCTGCTTGGTTCTTGGTGCTGTCAATATTCTGGACATTGCCTTTGTAATAAGCATGCACTAACATCCCATTGTTATCTTAATTTGCATTTCCTAGATGGCATATGGTATGCATCTCTTGATATGTTTATTTAGTATGTATATATCTTTGGTATGGTATCTGTTAAAGTCTTTGGCTCTTTTTCTTTTTCTTTTAAGATTAACTCCTAATTTTGTGTCTTTTTGTGTGCATATGTGTGTAGGTGCTTGTGGCGGCCTGTGCATTGGGTCCCCTGGAGCTGAAGTGACATGTAGTTGTGAGCTGCCTAACATGGGTGCTGGGTGCTGAACTTGGGTCCTGCAAGAGCAATAATTGCTCTTGACTGCTGAACCATCTCACCATCCCTGGCCTATTTTCAAACTGAGTTTTTAATTAAATAGATGCATTTTAAGTTTTTATTATTTTATTAAATGCTTATAGGTATGTCTGGTTATCATTTGTGTGCCCAGTGTCTGAGGAGGCTAGAAGAAGGCTTTGGGATCCCCTGGAAATGGTCTTGAGCCACCATGTGGGTGCTGGGACTTGAACTTGGGTTCTCTGAAAGAGCAAGGTGATGCCTGGCCTTTAATTTCTGAGCCATTTCTTCAGCCCAAATTGATTGATTTTTTTTCTTCCCCTTTTTGGTTTTTCCAAGACATGGTTTCTCTGCAGCCCTGGTTGTCCTGGATCTTGCTTGGTAGGTCAGTCTGACCTGGAACTCAGATCCACCTGCCTCAGCCTCCTGAGTGCTGGGATTAAAGGTGGGCGGCACCACCTAGCTGAGTTGATTGATTTTTAAATGTTAAACTTAGTTCTGTTCTTGGACTTGATGCATTATAATTTGAAAATATTGTTGGAAGGTAAGCATGATATGGAACTTGGGAGGTAGAGTCAGGAAGACTAAGAGTTTGAAGTCAGTAGGCATAGAGAGTTCAAGTCTAGTCTAGACTATGTGAGATGATGGGGGAGGTTAAAGGGATCCAGTTTGCTACAGTTGGATTAGCAATTTTGCTGGGATTTGAACTCATCACCTCTGAAAGAGCAGTCAATGCTCTTATAATTGCTAAACCATCTCTCCAGCCCAGGGATTATTATTTTATTCTTATTTCTTCCCCTTTTGTGGTGTTTGGGTACATATTAGGCAAGCAAGCAGTCTACCAACTAAGTTACATCTCCAGTTTTTTTTTTTTTTTAAGAAAATAAAAATTGATTTACTCTTTGACAGTTTTGTACATGCATGTAATATATATAGTCACACTTGTCACCTATTTCCTTATCTTCATCTTAACTGCCATTAGCTCCCATCTCCAGTTATTTTATTATTTGTTTTGGGGGTCTCACACATGTTAGAGAAGTGAACTACTACCAATAATAATATATTATAGCCTTATTATTGTGGAGAACATAGTGCCAAGAGTTAGTGACTCAGCTTTGATATTTTTAGATTGCATAATATTTACATGCTTGGTGCAATTAGCATTTTGTCATTTTAAGTACTAGAGTATCCAAATTACTGCATGTGTTACGCATATCTGGATTAGTCTTAAATTATAAACCTCTTAGTTATGGATTATTTACTTAAGTTTTTGTTTCTTTTAAGATTTTATTTTCTTGTTTATTTTTGTTTTGTATTGTTTTTGATATTTCTAGTAAGATGTAGTTGGTTAAAGCAGATGTCCTGGGGGAGGAAGGTAGCATTTGCTAAGCTATATAATTTGTGGTAGGCTTCTTGGTAATTTACATGAGAAAGATAATTTAAAAAATTAACAGATGGAAAAAGTGGTTATCAGATGATAAAATAGCATGATGGAGAATCCTGAGTGAGTTGAGGATAGAGCAGTGGTAGATGTGTCACATGGCTGGAAGCCTATGTTTGCTCCACAGAACTCACAGAAAAAGCCAGGCCCAGTGGCGTGTGATCGTAATCCAGCCCAGCAGAGATAGAGATGCGGTGCATCCTTGGGGCCTGCTGGTCAGCCTGGTATGGTGGTTCATGTGTTTCATTTTAGGCAGAGGGAGGAGGATATCTATGAGTTTAGGCCAGCCTAGTCTACATATCAAGTTCTAAGACAGTTGGACTCTGTCTCAAGGCAAAACAAACAAAATGATAGATGGTACCTGAGAATATCTGAGGTTGTCCTTTGACCTCTATAGGAGTGTGAGTGTGTGGGCTGGCATGCGCGCACACACACACACACACACACACACACACACACACGGACACGGACACCCCACCACCACATATACACACACATACATGCATCCACATATCCACTCACATAGACACACACACACACATCTTTCCCCACATACAAAAGATGTGTGTGTGTATGTGTGTGTTTGTTGAAATGTAAGGAACAGGAGAGGAAGATGACTTGCAAGAAGCTTGAAAGTCTCATGTTAACATTTAAAAAATTGCTAAGAAAAGCAGGGGCATGTTCAAAGCAGTAGACATGCAAAAATGGAATGTTCTGGTAATTGAGTGCTTAGTTTGTGTTTGGTGTGAACATGGACAGAGGCATGTGGTGATGAGTACTGAATAGGTTTCATTTCAGGAGTGTTCTGGTGAGAATATTCACTAAATAAGCAGAATCCTATCTAAAGTTATCAGAATAAATAGCTTCTGACCTGACTAAGGAGAAGAGGAAGAAATAAATCCAAATCAAAGTAAGATTTCATGTTACTGTAGGTTATTCTTAAACAAAATAGAGTAAATTACTCACACAGTTGTATAGGATTTTCACTTAGATCTGTTTTTTTATAGTTATTTCATGAATATCTTAATCTCTTTCAAGGTATACTTTACAATAAGACTTCATTTTATCTGATTTTTCTTAGAATTATTTGTGTTGTGTAATATGCTATGTAGTTTCTTAGATATTTATGATTTTAACAGTTATTTAGTGTTTTCCAGTTTGATTTCTTACCTCTTATCTCTCTTTTGACTAATAATTTATCTGTAGCTTCTTTTCCTCATTTCCATGTGACTTCTTGCTCATTTCATCCACCTTGGTATGTGACTACCTTTTTATGTAGATGATATTATTTAACTGCCACACTTATGTGTAGATCTAAAACTAAAGATTGGATGTCTTTTGTTGAATTAGTGAAACTGACTCCCTTGTGTAATCCTCCTTCTCCCTAGCTGTCCCTGCATACTTGTCTTTGTAGTCACTAGGGCGGGTGCAGTCATAAAGCCTGGCAGTAAAGAGGGAACATGGATTGGCCTGTAACTGATTGCTGTTCTCCAGTGCTTCAGTCTCTATACAGTAGCATGAAATCAAACACTGTCTGACCAGTCCTGATGTTTCTAAGCTACAGTCATCTTGTGAAAAGTAGCTTCATGTCTCTGTACTCATCTCCTTAGTGCAAAGGTACTTCTGATTTTATGTTTTCCTGCAAAAAAGAAAACCCAACTCATTCAAGGATAAAGTACAGTTATATTTCATGTACCAAACAGTCAAATTGTGAGATCTGTCATTGGCTGATTCCCTCATTGTTAGACTCTCAGTGTGTTTACACAGACTGGATGCTCACCTCATGTGCATCTCTTGATGTGGTAAGCACAAGATATATGAAGGCACTGCCAACATTACATGGCATACATTATATTACTGTGGTAAGAACTTTTAAAAATATATAAATATGTGCATTAGATTATTGTTTCTAAAGTATCAAGAAAATGTAGTATAAAAACAAATGTTACAGTATTTATTATCATCAGGTACTATGCTCTGCATATTTGTATTACACCTTTTATACTACTGCAGCATGGTAGGCATGTGTACATCTGTATTACCAGAAATATGAGTAACATGTTACTCTAGGATGTTAGAGTACTAACATCCTATGTGACAGCACTTTTCAGCTTCACTGACATCTTAGGGACCACTGTGTGTGTATCTGTGTATATTATGGCCCATGGAAGCCAGAAGAAGGCATTGGATCCCCAGGAGTTGGAGTTCTAGACATCTGTGAGCCACCCAATGTGGATGCTAATCTGAACTCAGGTCCTTTGGAAGAGCAGCAGGTCTTAATTGCTAGGCCATCTCTGTTACCCTCAGGAGGAATTTTTGAAAAGTTGTGAAAACTTTATATAGGGTTAAATCATAGAGTGATTGATATGTAGGAATACATGAAAGCAGAGACTGAGCAGTTCAAAGATTGGAAGCTCTCTTTACTATGATGAGCAAATTGGGCAGGATAAGGGTGATGTATATAGACAGGAAGTAAATTTTGGATGTGGTAAATTTTAGGTACTTCTAACTAACCAGTTTTGCTTATAAAAATGTCTAGTCTTGAGGAATCTCTTCCTCTTTTCATTTTTCATGACATTGACTCTGAAAAGTTTAGTTCTATTATCTAATGGAATGTTTTGCCTTCTGGATTTGTGTGTTTCCTAGTATTTGCATGAAGTGAAGTATGCTTTTTTATTTCTTCTTCTTCTTTTTTCTTTTAAAGATTGGGTCTCACTATGTAGCTCTAGATGTCCTGGAACTTACTGTGTAGACCAGACTGGCCACAAAATTCACCTGTCTCTGCCTTTCAAGTGCTGGGATTAAAGGCATATTGCTACTATGCCTAGCTGAAATATGCTTTTGATAACACAGCACAACTAACAGTCTATACTATAGGTGTGGCTCACCTAGGTATCACTCTTGATTGATTGGGTCGATCACTTATTTGGCTTAAAACTTTTCATTGAAAAAGAAGCACTGCAATGTCTGTTTTTCTTTTTATAAAGAGTAAATAATCTGTGGGGGGAGGTGAGTTAGGATTCCTAACAACTTTGATCATATATGACATTATTCTCCAATCCCACTCAATACCATGAGCTTGAAGAAACAATTATCTTAAGAATTTATCAAATTTGTTTATCATATAATCCCTGTTTGTCATAATAAAAGTAAGGGGTGTTGAGACAGTGGTGGCAGCAAGCAAAGGCAGTGGCAAAATTGATCTTGATGGCCCCAAGTAGATGACACTTGTGTTCCTTATCGCTGCCATAAAAATTATGCTTCCAAAATTATATACATGATGTGCTTAGTCTTTAAGGAATCTTGTTTAGAGATATAATTTTTTTTATTTAATCTTATAGGTATAAATGAAACACCAGATGTTTACAGCCTTCCAAGGTAAGCTTAATGCTTTTTTTTAAACAGTGTAGCTGTATTTATTATTAATTAATTTACTTACCACCTCAGCTTACTAGCTTTATCTTAGAGACTATAGGCCTTAGAAGAATGTTTTTACACACAGTGTACACAACTCATCATATGGGAACTTGCATGGAATTTTCTGCCTATGCCATGTTAGTGCTGAAAAAGTTAAAAGATTTTAAAATTTTGGATCAGTGATACTTAGACTGTACTGTAAATGGGTGGTTTTAGACAGTGACATTAATCTCTGCAGTTGGGTGGCTCAGGCAGGCAGATCTTGATGAAGTCAGCCTGGACTATAAGAGAGAACTTTTATCTATAATTATCAAAGTGTTAGTGTTGACATTCTTTGTCTTCTACAGACTGCAGAGAAGACCCTGCCTTGCTTCATCTTAGCTTCTTATTGCTGGGAGTCTTTGCTATTCTGTCAGTATGGTTAAGGTGAAGGAAGGATCCAGACTGAAATAGGTTATGAGGAGAGAGAGAGAGAGGGAGGGAGGGAGGAAGGGAGGGAGGGAAAGAAGAAGGAGGAGGAAGAAGAAGAGGAGGAGGAAGAGGAAGAGGAAGAAAGAAGAGAGGGCAAGCTGACCATGAGAGCCTGTAACCAAAATAGCAGGTTTATATAGGAATAAGAAGCTTGGTGAAGGAAGGGAAGCCCAACCCCTGAGCTGGAGAGCTTTAGGATAGGGATTGGGCTAAGGAGTGCTGGGAGTGGCTTTATTTTAGGTGTCTTTGGGACCTGACAGAATGAACTAGAATTTAAAGGTCCTCTGCCTCTACCTTTCAAGTGCTAGAATTACAGATTTATGCAAGCATGCTTTGTTGATATGGTGCTGGGGATTGAATCTAGGCCTTCATGCATGCTAGTCAAGCACACTGCCTATATCCTTACCCCTCTTCCTTCGTTTCTAAATCTGTCTCCTTCATTTTTATTGGGGAGAAGGCTTATCTGGTAAAGTACTTGCTACACAACCCTGAGGACTATAGTTCAGATCCCTAGCCCTTAGGTAATGCTGAATAGGTGGCAGCCTGCCTATAATTCCAGCACATGGAAGGTGTAGACAGAGAATCCTCAGAGGAAGACTAGCCAAACCTCTGTTTAATGAGATATCCTGGAAAGTAATAGAGGGAGATACCTTGATCCTCCACATGGACATGCACCACATGTGTGCTCAAACACACATAAAAAAAATGTACAAGAGCATACACATCATGTAGTACATATAGCAAAAAGATACCGACATGGGAATTATAGGGTTACTCTTATCAATTATGACTTTCTTAGTTAGGGTTTTTATTGCTGTGAAGAGACACTATGACCACAGCAACTCTTTTTTTTTTTTTTTTTTTTTTTTTAAAGATTTATTTATTTATTATATATGAATACACTGTAGCTGTCTTCAGACACCCCACAAGAGGGCACCAGATCTCATTACAGATGGTTGTGAGCCACCATGTGGTCGCTGGGATTTGAACTCAGGACCTCGGGAAGTGCAGGCAGTGCTCTTAACCACTGAGCCATCTCTCCAGCCCACACAGCAACTCTTATAAAGGAAAACATTTAATTGGGGCTGGTTTACAGTTCAGAGGTTCAGTCCATTATCTTCATGATGGGAAGCATGGTGACACAAAGGCAGACATGGTGCTGGAGATGTATCTGAGAGTTCTGTATCTGGATCAGCAGAGAGTGAGCCTGGCCTAAGCTTCTGAAACCTCAAAGCTACCCTCTAGTGATACAGTTAATAAGTGATTCCTTTAATAAGGCCACACCTACTCCAAAATAATACTACTCCTTATGTGCCTGGGGGGGGCATTTTAATTCAAACCACCACATTGACCCTGTCTTAATCTTCCATCTGCAAAGACCATTATTTTCAGATAAGACCCCCTTTACAAGTCCTGAGGTGAGGACTTGACTGTACCTTCTATGGGACACAGTTGACACCAGTGCTTATTCTGTCCTCTTAGATGGTAAATAACTGAAGAATTAGACTGAAAATGCCTTAAATGTAGGTTGATACGTGTGCTACTAGACATGTTTATGGAGCTTAAGATTTGAAGGTAATGATTTTTAAGTGGTATGTATAATGTTTATGCGTATCAAATTTAGATTACATTAATTTTTTCTTTATTTTCTTTCTCCTCTTAAGTAATAGCATTATATTAATGCATCGAGGCACAAGACATAATGTGGCATGCTGTCTGTTTTGAGAGTGAGTGTTACTGAGTAGAAATGGCTGAGAGAAGTGGGAAGATTGCTACAAGCCAAGTGTACATTGAGGTGGAGTATGATTATGAGTATGAGGCAAAGGACAGGAAGATTGTGATTAGACAAGGAGAGCGCTACCTCCTGGTGAAGAAGACCAATGATGACTGGTGGCAAGTCAGACCTGATGAGAATTCCAAAGCATTTTATGTGCCAGCACAGTATGTCAAGGAGGTCACTCGGAAAGCACTGATGCCACCTGTGAAGCAGGCAACGGGACTGCCAAATAATTCTGTGAAGACGATACCGAGTATGCATCTTCAGAGATCGACAGAAAATGTGAACAAAATGCCTGAGCTTTCAAGTTTTGGAAAGCCATCAACATCTGTTCAAGGAACAGGTCTTACTCGTGACGCCAATCAGAATTTCGGATCCAATTATAATTCAGGCCAGACTCTCAACCTAAGCCTGGACCTGACCCATAATAATGGAAAATTTAACAGTGACTTACATTCTCCTAAAGTTCCCAGCCAGAATAGAACACGCTTATTTGGTCATTTTCCTGGGCCAGAGTTCTTGGACATAGAGAAGACTAGCTTCTCTCAGGAACAGTCATGTGACTCAGCTGGAGAAGGCTCTGAAAGAACACACCAGGATTCCGAGTCTGGAGATGAGCTTAGCAGCAGCTCCACTGAGCAGATGAGGGTAAGAGAAAAAGCCAGTGAAATTCGAGCTTGCCTAAATAAAAATGATGTTTTAATTAAAGCTGTAGTGTTATGAATTTGGGTGTTTTGCTTTATATGTTCAGAGCACATGGAATCTATCCTGATTTAAAGAGCAGAAAAAAAAATATGTGAAATAGCTTGCGACATTCATAGAGAATCCCTATGTGGTATTCTTACGTCTATGTGGAATGGGAGCTACTTTGAGCCTGAAAATGTTTTTTCTCCCCACCTATGTGCGTTAGGTAGGAAGGAAGCACTTCTTTTAGCAGTAGGTGATTCTTTCTTTAGGGGAAAATATGTTTTGTTTTCTGGTTGTACTTTTTGACTTGTTACTAGCAAGTGCTTAGGTATAAAATAAAGGTGTATAGGAAAGATGACTTGTTACTAGCAAGTGCTTAGGTATAAAATAAAGGTGTATAGGAAAGATGCCACTGGCATATTAGTGGCTAACTTGCTTATTGAAACTTAGCCTGGAACACCATGCAGTATAGAGTGAATAATTGTATTTCTAGTCATATGTTTGTGTCTGAAGTATTTCCCTTTGATGGCAGTGAATACAGGCCCAGAAAGAATGGTGTTACAGGTGTGGTCTTTACTTTTTCTTTACCTAGCTTCATTTCAGATTGTGTATGCTAGTTTATTTTCCAAACAAAGTCATTTAAACAGCACGTGTATGAAATTGGGTATGTATTTGGGCAATTCTGATTTTTTAAGTACATTTTTTATCTTTAGTTTAAAAGAAATTTAAAAACAACTATTTGGTCTGAAGTTGTGTTCCCTTCCCCTCTGAGTTTTTTTGTTTGTTTGTTTTTTGTTAGTTTGTGGTGAAGAGAACTTCCTTCTAACTCCTTTTCTCTTTCTCTTTTTTTCTTTGTTGTTGTTTGCTTGAGTTTTTGTTGTTGTTTTTGGTGCTGGGTCTTGGGCTTAATATGTAAGTGCTCCATTGCTGAGCTAAACTCTTAACTCTTGTAATAAAATTATTCAGGTCAAGTCAATTAATAATTAGGCTGCTCTTATGTATTGTCTAGTTCTGTAAGTTGTAACTGTTTATAGCATTTTTGAGAGGATATAGGAAAAGAGAAGATTCTGTAGTGAAACTTCCAGTGTTCGAGATCAAGGTATGAAGTAGCACTATCACTGTCTTCTGTGGGATCCTCAGTTTTAGTGTGATACTTTGATGTAGATTATGTAGTGTTTGCTGAGGCACACTTTTAATCCTAGCACTCAGGAGGCAGAGGTAGGCAGATCTCTGAGTTGAAGCTAGGATGGTCTAAATAACAAGTTCCATACCAACCAGAGCTACATAGTGAGACCCTGTCTTTGAAATATGTGTGTATGTTTACATATATACAGACATACATATGTATGGAGAGAGATATTTCTGAAATGTTTGTGTATGTAGTTCCTTATGGAACCTGGAGGCTGGGAAAGATGTGTTTTCTATTCATTTAGCCATGATAGTTGTTTCATAGCTAAAATTATATTTTATATTTATGTTCACAAATAATCCCCTGTTCTTTTGGTTATAGTAATCTTAAGTTCCCTGAACTGGAAGTTCATGGCTCCTGATCTCTCATGGGCCTAACTCTGTTTGAAAATCTTATAAAGAATTCTTTGGCAGGCTCTTAGCTCTCCATGGCAATGGTCTCAAATCTTTTGCATTTTTTTCTTTTTGCTAATTCACTTGTACTTTCCTCTGGTCTTATCAGATCACTTTGCTTTATACTTACAGCAGAAAATAAGTTCCTAAACAAAATACAAAAAAGCTGTGGTATAGAAATAGGGAGTACATTTGCATACAGTCAGTAATGCCGACTTTCATTTTTATCTGATTCCAGCATTTGCCAGATGTGTGATAATTGGGGGTGGGAGGATTAGCTTTATTTTACTCATTTTATAATGCTCAGGGTGAACCTTGGGCCTTCGTGTATACTAGGCAAACACTCTACTACTGAGCTAAGGTCCTAAATCGAAGGATATTTCATTTATTTTATGTGTATGACTGTTTTATCTCCTTGTATTTATGTGTACCATATGTATGCCTGGTGCCTGCAGAGGTCAGAAGAGAAGGTGGCAGATTTCCTGGAACTGGATTTATGGATGGTTGTGAGCCACTGTTTGTTCTAGGAACCAAACCCTGGTCCTTTGGAAGCGCTCTTAACTGCTGAGCCACTTCCCTTGTCCTGAGGGGAAAGTTCCTTAACCTGAGTTAAGGAGTAGTCACAGGGATGTTGAGGCACATAGTAAGGGCATTGGGTATCTATTGCTGCTCAATTAACTACCACATTTATCAGCTTTCTCTGCTTTTTTTTTTTTTCTTTCCCCTGTGGGTCAGTACATCAGTGGAAGCTTAGGTTCTCTTGAGGCTGCAGTCTTAGGCAAGCCAAGCTGAGATGAGGAATTACTTGTAGTGCTTTGCTTACATTGTTGCTTGTTAAGCCTCTTCACAGTTGTTTGAATGTAGCAAGTAGACTTCCCCAGAATGAGCAATCAAGGAGTGAGAGTGTGGTAGAAACATGGTAGATCTTGAGTTCCTGGTCCTGGAAATCCCACTGTCATATCCTGTTGATTATGCAGCTCATCCTTCTTTTCTGTGGGAGACTGCACATGAGTGTGAGTAACAGGATTTGAAGATTAGTGAGGGGAATACTTTGAAGGTTGTCTGTTAACAGATTCTCAGTAAACCACACTTGCCACTGTGATTTTCATTGTTTCTACTTTCATTCCCACCATCGAAATGTCTGTGTTGGCAATTGCCCTTCTCCTGATATAGTGCAAATACTTCTTTTAAACATTTTAAACATTATTATTAAAATGTACGCTCTTCATACTTGCTCTTTGTACTTTTTCATGACCCTCTGCAAAACATGTTTGTTATGTTCATGGCTTCAGATTCACTGCTAAGTCTTTTCTATCATCATTTAATGTGTGTGTGTGTGTGTGTGTGTGTGACCCACATGCAAGTAAGAGGACAATCTCGGCTGCTTTGCATGGCCCTTGTTCACCTCTGCACTGTATTTCAGGCTAGCTGGCCTATGATCTTCTGAGGGATTCTTTTGTCTCTGCCTCCCATCTTGCCCTAGGAGTGTGCTGGCCTAAGATACTGCTACTACATGTAGCTTTCTGTTTGTTTGTTTGTTTGTTTGTTTGTTTTGGAAACAGAGTTTTTTCTGGTATCCTTGGCTGTCTTGGAACTTACTCACCAGGCTGGCCTCAAACATTAGTCTGCTTCTGCCTCCCAAGTACTGGGATTAAAGAAAGGTGTAGGCCACCACCTTTGGTGCATCAGCTACTTACAAAGGCTCAAAGGATTTAAACTCCAGTCATTATCAGGCTTGTGTAGTCAGCACTTTTACTTGCTGAGCCATCTTCCCCAGAATTTAGATTTGCTTGTATTTCCCCCATTTTAGTAGAGGTCTGTAACTCTGCTTTTCCCATATTGTATTGCTTCATTACCCCTTTTCCTTATTGACTGAACCATCTCCCCGGCCCCTTCACCACTTCCCATTTAGATAGACTATTTGAGAGTTCTTTCTTTCTTTCTCTTTGTTTTTGTTTTTGGTTTTGTTTTTTTGAGACAGGGTTTCTCTATATAGCCCTGGCTGTCCTGGAACTCACTCTGTAGACCAGGCCTGCCTCGAACTCAGAAATCCGCCTGCCTCTGCCTCCCAAGTGCTGGGATTAAAGGTGTGTGCCGCCACTGCCAGGCTTGAGAGTTCGTTCGCCCTCCCTCCCTCCCTCCCTCCCTCCCCCACCCCCCCCCTCCCCCACTCCTCCCATTCCTTTCTTTTTAGATTTATTTATTTTATGTATATGAGTACACTGTCGCTCTCTTAGACACACCAGAAGAGGGCATTGGATTCCATTACAGATGGTTGTGAGCCACCATGTGGTTGCTGGGAATTGAATTCAGGACCTTTGGAAAAGCAGCCAGTGCTCTTAACCTCTGAGCTGTCTCTCTAGCCCTGTTTGAGAGTTCTTAGTAGTCTGGAATACTAAGTCGTCTACCAGACAAAGATTTTTACCTTGTTGTGTAGCTTTTCATCCTTTTGGTTAGGTCTTTCCCAGAATTAGTGTTTCATTTTGATGAACTCCAATTTTGTTTCTCTATGTGTGTCATGCTTTGTTTTCAAGCCTATGAGCTCAAGGCATAGCAATTTTAGGTATATTTGAAGAAACAGTCACTAGGGTTGTGTGTGTGTATGTATATGTATCTTCATAAGTACTCACATACAGAAGGCAGGGTGTATTTTAAACACTTGGTTTGCACAACCATACAGCCTTGCAATTTCAGAATCTGGATTTTCTGGCCGGTAATGATGCTCCAGGAAAACAGTAGTTGGTGGTACTTTTGTTGTCATATCCAAGAGTCCACTGCCATATCTGAGATGATGATGATGGACTCTGGGCCATTTCCTGACATTTGTATAGTGAGGTTTTTAATTATTCTGAGTTACTTTTTATGTAAAGCATAAAATAAACATCCAATTTCTTTTTCTTTCTTTCTTTTTTTTTTTAACACTTCAAGACAAAGAGTTTCTCTGTGTAGTCCTGGCTGATCTGGAACTCACTCTGTATACCACACCGTCCTTAAACTCACAGAGATCTGCATGCCTCTGCCTCTCTTATCTTAAGTTTCCTCTCTGGTAATTCTAGGGTTTGTACTGTGTCCAAGTTAGATTGTGTTACTCTCTTTTGTTACTGTGTTTTGTTATCTTTCATCATGCCTTCTAACTTTTGGTTGAAAGTCAAATATGTATCAAATAATGGTAACTGGATTAAATAGGCCTGTAGTATAAGGTGTTAGGCTAATTTAGCCAGAAATTGGTTTGTGTTTCTAGACTGTTTGAGGTGTTTCCTCTGTGGTCCACTGAAGCCCACAGTAGGGAGGTGTCACAAGTATTCTGTAATCCTGTGGTTAAATCTCAGTCTTATACTGTTTACTATTGGGCTGTGAATTTCCCTGGTTTCTTCATTTTACCCTTTCGCTTAGGGGAGACCAGAAGCCTCTTCAGAGGGTGCTGGAGTATGGGAAATGCTTTCTCCAGGTTGGATAAACTCTGCTGAAGTTTGCTTGTTTGTTTTCTTAGACAGCAGTTCTTTATTAGCAGGGACTGCTTGGATGTTAGGTCACTGGTTCACCTTTTTTCTTCTTGTCAGAGCCATTGAAGGACTCATGGTGTCCTTGGAAATAAACTCCACCAAAATCCAGGGTCTCTCACAGAGGCTAGCCTATAGTGTGTGCATTAATTCATCATGATTCAGTTTGGTGTTCCAATCAGTTTATAACGCTAGTAGTTTCTGTTAAGCTGCATCTCCTCTACAACTCAGGGTTTACCCCTTCCTTCAAATGTTGGGGCAGTAGTTTGCCATGAGACCTTGGTTGTCTGATGGGTGCAGGAAATCATGAATTGCCTGACTTTTGGTTTTGTCTTGATGTTAAGAGAATGATGACTTTATCATTTTCTGCATGCTAGAACTAAAGTTGGAAGTTGATAATATTGTGAGTAAAAAAAAAAAAAAATTAAATTAGCATGTGTGTTGATGGAGGTCAGAACAACTGGATTTTCTCCTGCCATTGTTTTAGGGATCAAATTAGGTAGTCAGTGGCAAGTCTTATGGCAAGAACTTATCCACTGAGCCATTTTGCGTTTTTGTTGCTGTATAGCTTATTAATTATAATATATTTGTTGATTTTTGAACACGGGCTATTCTTCCTAGATAGTACTAGTTTTGGTCATGGTCACGTGAATGATCCAACTGGTCAGTAATCTTATATATATTGCCGAAATTAAAATATTAAGTTTTCTTTTGCATTAAACTAAAAAGATGTTGTTTTTGTGGTGGTGGTGGTGGTGGTGTGGTGTGTGTGTGTGTGTGTGTGTGTGTGTGTGTGTGTGTGTTTGGTCTGCTGCTCATTAATCAGGATATAAAAAAAAATGAGTGGGAAAGTACTTCCTCATTTGTACTTAGTGATCTGATGTGTAGTATTTTCCTCCAAATTCTCTTGTGTATCATGTTTGTTTTCATTAATAATGTTAGAAACAAAGAATAATCTTGGTATGGGACAAAGGGACAAAGGGACACAGGAAAAAGTAAATGTAGCTTGGCAAGCCAATGCCTTTTTGTAAAAAATGCTGCACCAGAACCCAGAGGGGCTAGCAAGCACACTTGGCTGTAGGTGGTGACTGCAGCTCATCCCATTGGTGATGGCTAGATTGGCTAGTCAGTTCAAAGGGGAAGATTCAAGTGATAAGAGCCTTTGCTGGGTTAATTACTTTTCATAGAGAAAAAAAGAATATTTCTTAAAATAGTTATCAGTTACATTTTAGGGAGATCAGGTTAGCTTCATTGAAGTTATCGAGTCTATCCCGGCAGTGTTCTTTTATTGCCATTTCACTATGTACTGTGTCTTCATTGATATCTATTTCAGTGATCTTTTTAAGTAGCCTAGTACTTGTTTCATTATTTTCTTTATTCCTGTTATGAATTTTGTTGCTGCTGCTGCTTCTCTTCTTCCTCTTCCTCTTCTCCCCTCCTCCTCTTCCTCTTCCTCCTCTTCTTCTTCTTTTTTTTTTCCCCTTGGTTTTTCGAGACAGAGTTTCTCTGTATACCCCTGGCTGTCCTAGAACTCACTCTGTAGACCAGGCTGGCCTCAAACTCAGAAATCTGCCTGCCTCTGCCTCCCAAGTGCTGGGATTAAAGGCGTACGCCACCACTGCCTGGCCCTCCTCTTCTTCTTTTTCCTCTTTTTTTTTTTTTTTTTTTGAAACAGAACTTTTTGTAGCCTAGTTTGGCTTTAAACTGTGTAAACTGTATAGTAAAATGACCTTGAACTCCCAACTGTTCTAGGAAAATTAAGGCACTTCCCATCATGCCTAGCTACAGTTGTCATTGACATGTTCCTATTCTGCTCCAGGTTCTTCATCCAGGAAGCTTAGCTACTTGCTTTGCAGCTTTCCCCATTTCCCAATATGAGCACTTGCGAAAGTCTCCCCCAGCACTGCTTTAGCTTTCTACAGCAAGTGTTGAATTTTGTCTTCATACTATTGAACTCAGTGCATTTAAAACTCTCAACACTTGCTTTTTAAACATGCTCATGATTTATTTAGAGAAGTATCTTGTTTAGTTTCCAGGTGTTTGGAGATTTCTTTTTTCTACTTTTGTATTACTGGTTTATAGTGTGCCTAGGTAACAATCTGTCTGTGATTTAATTTTTAAAAAAAATTTTCTTTGCACGTGTTCTATAGATGCTAAAATAGTGTATTATACTGTGTTGTTGGTCTATAGTTTTGATGAGACTCCTAGGTTTGATGGTGTTGAGTGTTTTGTAGTCTTGCTGAAGAGTCTTGTTGGTAGGTGGGTCTGTCTTCTCAAGTCCTTCTACTTGGGTTCATATATTTTCAGCATCACTTTTGGTACATACACTTTCCCAGATTGTTATACTTTCCTGCACATTTTACATCTTTATAAATGTTCAACTCTGTTTCTAGCAGTTTTCTTTGCTGTGATATCTACTGTATCTGTTCTTATAGAAACATATAGGTAGGCCTTTTAAATTTCTCCTCTTTTGCCAATTTTTGTCTTTTAAGGGGTATAGACTGTTGAAACCTAATGAAAACATAACTATTATTGATAGTTAACCCTGACGTCTGCCATTTTACATTTTTTTTCTGTTTCTTTTTTTTTTAAAAAAATATTTATTTATTTTATGTATATGAGTACACTGTAGCTATCTTCTAACACACCAGAAGAGGACATCGGATCCCTATTACAGATGGTTGTGAGCTACCATGTGGTTGCTGGGAATTGAACTCAGGACCTCTGGAAGAGCAGTCAGTGCTCTTAACCACTGAGCCATCTCTCCAGCCCCCTTCTGTTTCTTTTCTTACTGTTTCTCTATTTCTGTCCTATGACATTTTTCAGAATTCTCTTTTGGATGTTTTGTTGTGTTCCTGTGTAGGTTTTTTTGTTTGTTTGTTTGTTTGTTTGTTTTTTTGGTTTTGGTTTTTGGTTTTTGGTTTTTTGAGACAAGGTTTCTCTATGTAGCCCTGGCTGTCCTGGAACTCACTCTGTTAGACCAGGCTGGCCTTGAACTCAGAAATCCGACTGCCTCTGCCTCCCTAAGTGCTGGGATTAAAGGCGTGCGGCACCCCTGCCCAGCTCCTGTGTAGTTTTAGTGTTTGCTCCAATCTTTGTATATCCCAGCCTGATTCGTCACTCTGCTGGTGTCATGTTATCAGTTTGAGTAAAGGATGAGTTTATTCTACCATTTGTAACTGTCCTAGGTAAAGAGACGCCCTCACACTGTATTGTTTTTGTTGCAACTATTATACACAGCATAGAAAGTCTAGAGGTGCGCTCAGAATTCTTTCTTCTTCCTTGACCTTCCAAGTCCCTCTTTTTATCATTTTCATTTTGCCAGAGAACCAGCATGCTTAATTATTTGTTTAGGGAAAATTCTAAGTTTTCTATCATCTGAGGATATTTTGATTTCTCCCTTATTTCTGAAGAATGTTTTTTTTTTTCATTTGTTTGGCTTTATAAATACACAATTATGGGTAGTGTTTCTTTTTTAGCCAGTTTTCAAAAGCACTTGTATCTTCTGGCTTCTATGATTTTTGATGAGAAGTCAATTTTCTTTTTAGCTTTCTCTTACATTGAGCCCTGTTTTTCTTGTAGCTACTTTCATCTTTTTCTTGTTTTTCATTTTGACTATGATGATTTCAGAGCAGATCTCTGGGTTTATGCTGTTTGTAGTTTGCTTAGTTTGCTTCTGTAGGCTTCCCCACCCCCAAGCTTGGTACGTTTTTGACATTCTACAATTTTTTCAGCCCTACACACGCATACTCACTCTCATACTCTCTCTGTCTCTGTCTCCCTCTTCCCCTCCCTCCCTTCCTCCCCCTCCCCACCATCTCTCTCTTTTTCTCTCTGAAATTCTGACAATATGAATGAATGTTGGATCATTTACTATGGTTTCATGGGTACCTGGGGCTCTGTTTATTTTTTTAACTTCTTTCTTTTTGTTGATGGAATTGGCTAATTGTTAATAGGATGATCTGGAATTTGAGGTTAGCCTGGGCTGCATAGCCAGATTCTGTCGTAAAAAGCAAATACTTGAAGTGGGTGTCTTCGTCTTTCTATCACTCCATTCTCATTGTAATCTTTTCTTAATTGTTTCTGTGATTTTTAGTTCTAAAGTGTCCTATTCTCTACATTTGTTTATCATTCCAGTTAGCCTTTTGTTCCTTTGCTAAAGCACCATGGTCAAAAGTAACTTGAGAAAGAAAGTGTTTTCCCTCTATCATCCAGGGAAGCCAAGGCAGGAACTCAAAGCAGGAATTTGAAGCAGAATCCATAGGGAAGGAGGACTGCCTGGCTTCTTTCCTCTGGCTTGCTCAGAGGAAAGCCTACCTGACTATAGATGGCATTGCTCATGGTGGGCTAGGCCCTCCTACACTAATTAGGAATTAAGAGAAAGCCCCACCAGCATGTCCATATGTTAATATTAATGGAGTCAATTTCTCAATCAAGGGTATATCAAGTGGTCACACATGTATTTTTTTTTTTTTTAATTTTTATTTTGTTTTGCAGAACTGAGGATCAAACCCAGGCCTTGGAGGTGCTAGGCAAACACTTTTGTCAGTGAGCAACATCCTCAGCCCTTTTGGGTTAGCTGCCTTACTTTGACAACAGATGTTTCTTTACTACTACTGGGTGAAGGAGGTAGTTTTGACAGCTATGTCCTGACTGATACCTGTCTGGTTTTGACATGCCATGATATTTGGCCCTGAGACTTTCTTTCATTACTGCTGGTGTTAATAAGAGTTCTGCTCTCCACAAGGCCTTCTCTGACACTAATCTAGCAAGGAGTGGGAGGAGCTGCTCTTGTCAAATTGGAAAGGACTTTGTGTGTGTGTGTGTGTGTGTGTGTGTGTGTGTGTGTGTGTGTGTGTTGGGCTAGATGCCTTATTACTGAACTGCAGTGATTATTCTGGTTCCTTCCTCTGCCTTTCTGATACTAGTCTGGCACTGGTTAGGGTACTTTGGGATGACCTGGTGAATATAGACGTCTTTGTCTATTTAGTCATTATTGGTAATGTGAGGTGGGATGAGACAGAGTTTTTTTCCCCTCCTTTATGGCATTTGCCTGGAGCAGAGTGTTTATATATGAAAGCTTTCATTGAGCTAGAATGTCTCTTGGTTTGGCCTCTGCCTGACAGGACAGGAGTTTATTTGAGGGACATTTTGGTCTTACTATGCCTGTTGGTGTTACTGACTTCTTCCTTTCCAGTCTGGAATATAGGAAACCAAAAGAAAATGAAAAGAACTCCCCATGTCTCTGTTCTGACTTTCTGTCACAGAATTTGTGGATCGGTGTCATCTATTAATCACAGAATTTAGAGTTGTACCTTATGGGAAATAGGAAAAAAATATACTTAATTCTTCCTGAAATTGGAAATAGTTGGCTTGTTTTAAATATAAATTTCTAGATCTTTCTTTAAGGACATCTTTATGTATGCATGTGTGAGTGTATGTGTGGGCATGCCTGTGAAGGTCATAAGAAGGTATTATATTCCCCTGGAGCTGTAGTCATCTGTGAGTCTCCTGAGTGGCACTGGGAACCAAGCAAGAGTCCCCCAAAAAGGAGCAAGCACTCATAACCCTTAAATGCTGAGTTATTTCTCCAGTCTTTTTGATCTCTTAACCTGGCTTCTGTAGTCTTCCATGGCAAGCTTCCATTCTACCATGGTTTCCCTCTGCTGTGCTCACCATAGTTATGATTGCTTTCTCTTTCTCCTACCACTAGTCTTTTAATCCCCAGGTCATACTTGGTTATCTGAGTGTATAAAGTGCGTAGGGTAGTATCTGGAATACCTATCCGTTAGCAGATGTGCTAAACCATGAACACAAGCTTAAAGGAAAAGTTAGAGACCTAGACGCATGCTCCTTGTTTCTACTTGGAAAACAGTATCTAGGAGCAATGTCATTTCCTTATGTTATTATTGTGTAGATGTGCCACAGTACATATGTGGAGATCACAGGACACTTGTAGAAATTGTTCTTTTCTTTACACCATGTGGATTCTGGGGATGGAACCCTGGTTGTTAGGTCTTGTGCAAGTGCCTTTAGTCACTAAGCCATCTTTTCTATCTGATAAACCACAATCTTTAAAGTAGAATGTTAGATGGGAATTGGAGGAAGAAGTTGTGATTTATTGTAGAGATTCCAAAATTTCAATGAAAACAAAATCACAAAATTCATACTGCAAGGAATGTCTCAGTGGCACAGTGGGTGCCTAACATATGCAAGGCCTTCATCACTGCCATCAAATCACAAAAGTCAAGGTAATGAGAGCTAACTGGATAGCCCCTCAGCAACACTCACAGAGACAGATACACTATGTGCAGTGTCTTCCATAGGTTTAGGTCTTTTCAAAGTTCATACTGATGGAAGAAATGAAAATGAAACTTGAAAATCAGAACCGAGGATAAGAGAGGCCCTGATGGTATATTAGAAAGCTGGAGAAGTCCCTGCAAATTCAGGTCTGGCCTGGTCTGTATGTGAGTTCAGCCAGAGCACTACATAGAAGAGCTTGTCTTAAAACAAACAAAACAAGAAAATAATACATCCCTGAAAATAATGGCAAAAAATTCAAACTTTAGTCCTCATGCCCCCCACCCCCACTCTCTAATACTTGTATTGTTTAATCAGTCCTTCCAGTCTTAAGCGTTAGAGTAGACTTCACCAGGAGGCTGATAAAATTCCAGAAGAAATAATGATTGACAGAGTCCCATTAGGAAGAAGACTGAAATACTATAAATCTGAAAATGAGTTTTTTTTAAAGTGTCATTCCAGAAGTCTGTAAATCTATTTTACAAGTAGAATTTCAGCTTAAATGAATGAGGGATGTGATTTTTCAAGCTAATTGCATTTTAAAAACTTAATGTTAAGTCTTTTTGTTTCAATGCATTAAATCTGTGTTCCCTGTATCAGTGTTTCTCAGCCAGAGGGTGGTGACTCCTTTCAAGGTAGGTAGGGGTCTGTGTGTGTGTGTGTGTGTGTGTGTGTGTGAACTTTTCACAGGAGTGGCCTAAGTTCATTGGAAAACACAGATATTTACATTATGATTTCTAACAGTAGCAAAATTACAGTTATGAAGAAACAGTGAAAATAATTTTATGGTTGGAGGTCACCACAACTTGAAGAACTGTATTAAAGGGTCGCAGTATTAGGAAGATTCAGAACTTCTCTGCTCTAGATCCAAAACCAGGTGTACATTAGGTTTTTGCAACAAGGGCAGATTGTCCCCTTTTATTCCAATCCTTGTTCTCTGCTGATCTTTTTCTTAGGTTCCCCCCACCAGGCTACTGGAGTCAGTGAAGGCTCTTAGCTTTCTCAAAGCTTAGTGAGATACAGCTTGACACCTGCCTGACCTTACACAAACTTCCTACTTAGTGATGCTTTTATTGCTTAGAACTGGTCCAAAGTATGAGTCTCAGCTTTAAGGAGAGGGCTACTATATAGCACTACTCTGTAGCACTGTTGTAGCAAAATCTGCTTATTTGGTGAATTTGTTTCAATACCTAAACCTGGTATTGATAAGGTGATTTTTGCTGTTGTTATTATTGTTAAATTATGCTGTTTAAGTTCTAATTACCATACTTAGGAAGCAACCTGTTTGTAGATTGCAGTTGTCTCTTGAGCACAAGTGTAACTACTGTTTAGTTTTCTTTCTTTTAAATTTAAGATGGAATGGTGTTTGAATCTGGATGGTAGATGTAGGCTTTGAATGTCATTACTGTTTTGATATATGACTTTAGACAAACCATTTTATCTCAAAGCCTCAAGTTTTTCACTTGTAGAAATGAAACTCAGAGGGATGGGATAGGAGGTTTCTGGGTGGGTGGGGGAAATGGGGGAAGGGGATAACATCTGAAATGTAAATAAAATATCCAATTTAAAAAAAAAAGAAATGAAACTCAGAATTGTGGCTAGGTCTAAGCAGGCTCTAGAATGTGTGTAAAATTACCTGTGAGTCTGGCACAGGAGGGACCACATGGCATCATGCTATCTGTTTACTACTTAGCAATGTGTACACACTATGATGTTAGAGATTGTAATGACAGCACAAATGAGTGTAAAGGCCTCATTGCACTGTTTTTCTATAATTTTAAGAGATTATTGGGTTTTAAAATACTTATGAATCTTTCGTATCGATTTAGAAGGTAGTACTTGAGTGCAAAAGTGAGCTTCACATTATACCCTTCATTATGGTTGTTAGATTCTGTTGCATTATGTACTTTTCATAGAGAAACTGAGGTAAGACCACTCAAAAAAGGTGTTGGCAGAGTCTAAGCCAACTGATGTTGCACTCTTCAGTGGCTTGCAGGGTAGCTATACTGTTGTCTCCTTGCCTAGAATGTATTAAATCATGTTTACTTTACGTGGCTCTTTAAAAGGTAGAAACAATTAGTTTGATACAGCTGAGCATGAGACTTGTATCTTTAGAAAGTAAAACTGGAAAAAGCTGGAAACTAGAACTGGCTTTAAATTTATTTTGAAGGGCTAGAGAGGTGGCTCAGTGGTTAAGAGCATGGACTGCTCTTCTAGAGGTCCTGAGTTCAATTCCCAGCAACCATCTGTAATGGGATCTGATGCCTTCTTCTGGTGTGTCTGAAAACAGCAACAGTGTACTCATATATATACTAAATAAATAAATATTTTTAAAAATTTATAATTTATTTTTTTGTTTTTAAAAACACGTGTATGTGTGTGTGTGTTGGAGGGTGACTAGGATGAATACCCATGTGCCGTGGCACATATGGAGGGCAGAAGACAACTTAGAAGAATTGGTTTGTTCCTTCCACCTTGTGGGTTCTGGTGGCCATGGAAATGCCCTTACTCACTGGGCCATCTTCCCAGTCATGATAGCATTTGTTTTAAATAATTAAAGAGATAGAATAGTCATAATAAGAATAGAAGTCTATGAAACTGATGATAATAGTATTAATCCTTTAATGATGCCTTCCTGTATAAAGTACAGGTATTAAGGTGCAGTCTGGATCAGGGATAACCAAATAGCTGTTTTTACTATGTTCTTTATTAATTTTTCCATTGTTTTCTACCTGCACATCTGAATTAATGTGATTGACATTTTAATTCTATTTCATTGTCTCTAATACCCCTTGCTTCGTTCATAGAAAAGATTAATGGGGAGGAGAATGAGATGGAAGAAAAGACCTGTAATAATCTCAGAAGGATATTAGTGACTTCTCTGCAGGAAAGAGCCAGTTCTATTCATACTGAATCTCACTTGGGTGGTACCTTAGTGAAATTGCTGAGTAACAAAGTCAAGAATGCTTTTTTTGTTGTTCATTTGACTGATTTTGGTTTATAAACCAACTTAAGTGACATTAAGCAAACCATATTTAGACAAGTGTGCTTTCCTCTCTGACTACCATCTTGGACATGTCATTTTGTGTTTTTCTTCCTGCTGTAGCCATCTTCTTGTTAAATCTTCCTACTTAATTAAAACAGGAAAAAAGAGTAATTCTTAGATTTTTATTTGATTGTGTTTTCAGAAAAATCAGAAGATTTGGGATGTCATGAAAATTGTGTACTCCCATTCTTAGGAAATTTCACATATATACCACATTATTGTAGTTTCAAGGTATCCAGAGACCCAGATTAAAGTGATCTGGACAAAGTAATTACAGAAAAAAAAAAAGGCAAAAATTGAGGCTTAGATGAGTAGGTTGAAGAAAGTTTGAGAGTAGAATAAGACAGACTTGAAAATTATGTTTGAATCAACGTGAAAGGAGAAGCTGACTCAGTTTGGAGAATTGATCTTGTTCCTTTGGCAAACCCCTGCCCCAGGAAGAAGACTCAGTGATAACAACTGGGGTCTTGCCTTAAGAACTTGTTGGTACCAGCCAGCCCCCCTGGAGCAGAACACTCTTTATGTGGAGATAGCTCTTCTCCCAAAGCTCACTTTCAAGATCTAGCACAAAGCTGTGGATTGTGTTCTCTCTCTGTCTCTCTCTGTCTCTCTCTGTCTCTCTCTCTCTCTGTCTGTCTCTCTCTCTCTCTCTCTCTCTCTCTCTCTCTCTCTCTCTCTCTCTGTCTCTCTCTCTCTCTCTCTGTGTGTGTGTGTGTGTGTGTGTGTGTGTTCACCCCTAAGGTTTTGTTAGCTCACAGTCCCCAAGAAAGCCCTTTATGTTCTCTTTCACCTCTTCACATTGTGTCAGTGGTCCCATTTTTATCTTTCTTCAACATTTTCCCCTTTGTTCCATTCCTTTTTTTTGGAGAAAAGATGTCACAGGATGACCCTTGTTGGCTTTGAACCTGTGATCCTTTGCCTCAAGTGTTGGGATCACAGGCATTCACTATGCCTAGTTCATTACTTCTTTGCTGAGACAGACTGGTTTCTGCTTTATCATTCTTCTAAATTGTACTTGCCCACTTTCCTTATGATTTCTAGGTATAGCTGGTCTTTTTTTTATATTTGCTTGCTCCCCCACAATCCTGTTTTCATATTTGTGTAAAGTCAGAATGCTTACTACTTACTAGAAACTCATTCATGAGTAGCTTAGGTAAAAGAATTTCCTGGCTTCTGAAAGTGAACTACAGAATAGGTTTATTCACTTAGCATTAGGAGGATTGTATCAGGGACCTGTATACTGTGAGTGGTCTCCAGGTTCTAATCCAGGGTTGTCCATCCATGATGTTGTCACTCTTTCAAATAGATTTTGTTCCCATGACTTAGTGGCACGTTACCAGCAACTACCAGGTATACCCTTAGTTTTTCTGTTTAACCATCTGGTTTTCTTTCTTTAGTTCTAATTGAGCAAACCTTGGAGGCATCTGGCTTGGCCTGACTTGAGACAATGCTGATACTGTTTTTAGTGGCCAGGGGTTTGACCTCATATCCTTGGGCGTAATTGAAGCTGATCCAAACTGCATAGCTAGAATTTGAGAAAGAATTCCTCCAAAGAAGTTGTAGATAGGCTGTTTGCAGAATAAGGGAGAGGTACCAGGCATACAAAGTAACACTGCCTGCACATCCTAGGTTTCTCACATTAACGCTGTGCTAGGATGGCCGTTGACATCCAACTGCTGTAAAGGCCAGGGGAGAGTGTAAGCAGGAAGCAAAGTTCCCAAGCTTACTCTGGTTCTCCTAGGAGGTTTTGAAGATATGAGAGTTTTAAGTGATATAAAGTAAGAAGAATAAAATAATACAGTCTTTTTGAATGAATTCGTGCCTGTCTGACTTTACAAGTTATAAATTTTTTGAGTCAAAGATTTTGTCATTTTGATAATATTATGGAAAATATTGTACAGTGAAAGCAACACTCAATTAAAAAACAAACAAAAACCCTACCCATAGGGCTGAGGAAATAGCTCAGTTGGTAAAATTTGTGTAGCAAACATGAGGATCTGAGTCATGTGGTGGTACATTTGTAACCTCAGCACTAGGGAGTGGAA
This sequence comes from Grammomys surdaster, assembly GCF_004785775.1. NCBI lineage: Eukaryota > Metazoa > Chordata > Mammalia > Rodentia > Muridae > Grammomys > Grammomys surdaster. Next base: position 2,325,302 of record NW_021604747.1, on the reverse strand, counting down.
GCAGGCAAAGTCCAGAGGCCAGCTGGCCAGCACAGCCAGTGAAAGATTTTTTCCAAAACACACCACCACACACAGTGATAGACCTGAACAATGACATCTGAGTTGTTCCCTGGCCTCCACATATGGGTATATATGTGTGCATAGACATACCCACATACACAAACATGTAGATACATACACATACAAAATACCTTAGTATGGTTTGTGTAAAGTTGACAGTGAAAAAACTTGTGATAGCTGGTCTGTACTGCCCAGATATTTTGGTCCATTATTCTAGAAGTTGTCTCTTATATGAGAATACCCTGTAAATCTAGATTTTGAGTAAACCATATTGACCTCCTTAATGTTTGGGCACCATCCAGTTTTGAATACTTGGGTAGAACAAAGGCTGATGTGGGCAAGAAGGAATTCTTGGAACTGTGATTACCCTTATACTCAAATGACAGATCTTCCCTGGATCTTATCCTGCTAGCAGTCCTGCAGATTTTGCAGAGTTTGATTATGTGCTGTGTTACTCTGGCAGACTAGAGGAACACTCAGGTGGGTATAAGGTCTACAGGGTAGTGTGATTAGTGGTGCTGTCAGAACCATCAATTTGGGGAGAGGACAGATGACTAGAAGGAGGAGTGTAGGAATGGTAGATGTGCAGAAACGGCACATGTTCATAATAGTGCAGTTATTTGCTATGCGTTGTGCTACAACTAACATTCAGAATAAAGAATCAATATATTCATTATGTCTTAGCATTTTTAGATAACTTATAAAATGATGACATAAATTTCCTTCACATTCTGATAGATTGGAATAGTCATTGCTTAAAACTACAATTTAAAAAGTCTAAGGTGCTATATTTAAAAGTTGTTAAGGGGGTTAGGAGTGAGCGGGGCAGGAGCAAGAGGGACAAGGGAAGGGGAAAAATAAAAAATAAAAAAATAAAACTTGTTAAAGTCACAGAGTCAGCTGGAGTTTGAGAAATCTCTCATGCATACATGCGTGTGGAATCCAAGAATGGGGATTGATAGTGAAGTTGTCAATGTCTGATTGTAAGAGTCATCCAAAAGTGTTCCGTGTTATCCACCTGCCTTCTTCCTATCTAGGTGGCTGATGAATCAGCAGAAGAGAACCTCATGGACACATAGAATACCGTCTGCACTTCTGCAGTAAAGCCAAACAGATGGTGGAACTTGAATGATCACTTAGATAACTTAATCACCACAGTGCATCCAACACTTCAAGTCGGAGTGTTGAAAAGTAATGAGTGTAACTTGCTGTTTAGGAACTGACTTCTATCAGAGCCGTTGGGGTCTCTGGCAGGAATGCTGTACAGGCACTTGACTTTTGAAACCTTGTCAACTGTGGTTGAACACTGGTTGTCGATTCTGTTTTTCCGTCTCATATAACAGCAGAGTTCAGTGACTTGAAGTTGTTGGAAGCTGGATGTGGTGGTGCAAGTTTATAATCCCAGAACTTGAGGAGGTGAGGCAGCAGAATCATTGCTGTCAGAGGCATGGGGGGGAGATATATATATATATATATATATATTGAGTACTAGACCAGCCAGTGCTGTATAGCAAAACCCTGTCTCCCACTTCCCTCCGATAAGACTCCAAAACAAACACATAAACAAACCAATTAAAAAGGGGATGGAATTCAGACAAATCAGGACAGCATTGTTCAAAAGCAGACACCAAACATCTTGAGTTGGTGACTTCTCATCTGTTCTGGAGGAAGGATACTTTGGTTTGTTTTTACATCGAAACACAGCTTTCTATTCCCAGTTCAGAAGTCGAGACCTTTACAGCATTGACACTCTGGTTTGCTTTAATCATGAGCTGAGTCAGCCACTTTTCATAGAATGCCAGTTCTACGTGATAGGATGACTGATAATCTGGTTATGCATAACAGCACATTTGACATTTTCTCTTTTCCTTTCCTTTCCCTTTCCCTTTTTCCCTTTTTCCCTTCTTTTTCCCTTCTTTTTCCCTTTTTCCCTTCTTCTTTTTCCCTT
>NW_021604747.1:2266450-2323284 GCF_004785775.1 Grammomys surdaster | reverse complement strand
CTTCTTTTTCCCTTCTTTTTCCCTTTTTCCCTTCTTCTTTTTCCCTTCTTTTTCCCTTTTTCCCTTCTTCTTTTTCCCTTTTTCCCTTTTCCCTTCTTTTTCCCTTCTTTTTCCCTTCTTTTTCCCTTTTTCCCTTTTTCCCTTTTTCCCTTTTTTTCCCTTTTGTTCCCTTTTGTTCCCTTTTTCCCTTTTTTCCCTTTTTTTCCCTTTTTTTCCCTTTTTTTCCCTTTTTCCCTTTTTTTCCCTTTTTCCTTTTCCCTTTCCCTTTCCTCCCTCTCTTTCTTTCTTTTTTTTGAGACAGGGTTTCTCTGTGTAGCCCTGGCTGTCCTGGAACTCACTCTGTAGACCAGGCTGGCCTCGAACTCAGAAACCCACCTGCCTCTGCCTCCCAAGTGCTGAGATTAAAGGCGTGAGCCACCACTGCCCAGCGACATTTTCTCAAAAATAAAATACAACTGCCACTTCAAAGAAAACAGTTCACTTTTGTTAAAATTATAAAATTCAAGCTTTTGCGTGGAAAAGTAAAATTTCATTTTGTGTTTTGAGACAGGGTCTTATTTTGTGGTTCCAGCTGGCCTGCAAGCTGATCAGGCTAGCCTCAAATTCACAGTGATCTGCCTCCCAAATACTGGAATTAAAAGCAAACAACCCATACCTAGCAGAAAGTAGAAAAAATTTTAAAAGATTGTGTGTATGTGTGATATGTGTGCAGGTACCTGTGATAGCCAAAGGCCTTAGATCCCCTGGAGTTAACAGGCACTTTTGTGCTCCCAACAAGTGTGGTACAGATGTACTGAACTTGGGTTCTCTGTAGGAGGAACAAGCACTCTTTAACTGCTGAGCTGTCTCCAGTCTGAAAATGGAATGTTAAAAATTTGTATTTGCTGCTATATTCGGAAAGCCTTTCTGATGAAAAAGTGTGAGTTTTGTTGTTGTGTTTTTGTTTGGTTTGTTTGTTTTTTTGAGACAGGGTTTCTCTGTAACAGTCTTGGTTGTACTGGAACTCACTCTGTAGGCCAGGCTGGCCTTGAACTCACAGAGATCCACCTATCTCTGCCTCCCTAGTGCTGGGATTAAACTTGTGAGCCACCACTGCCTGGCTTTACTTGTTTCTGATAGTGAAGTTTCAGCACTTTGAAGATAAGCATAGTTTAGTGGAGGTGTAATGACAAGTGTGGGGTTTCAGTGCAGCTAAGTAGATACTTGATTTTTATGATTTTAGAGTCCAGTAATCCTTAAGAAACCAAGAATGCACACAATTCTATGAAATGGTAGATAAGATATACCTTTCTCTCTCCCACTTATATGAGAATATAAGGTAATTATTTCTTATACTCCAGCCCAGATAACATACTACAACAGTTGGAATATAGAAACAGATGTGAGAATCCAGACAACAATGAAGGTAAACAGGACCATTGCCACTACATTTTTAGAGGAAGATCATTTAAAAATATGCTAATATATAACAAGGTAATAATTAGTCAAAAGCTCTCTGTGGTGCTGTTGGGGATGTAGCTTTATGGTAGAGCACTAATCTAATATATATGAGGCCCAAGTTCTTTCCCCCCCCTCCCTCCCTCCCTCCCTCCCTCTCTCCCTCCCTCCCTCCCTCCCTCCCTCCTGCCCTCCCTTCCTCCCCTCCTCTGTCCCTCCCTCTCTTCTTCCATCCCTTCCTTCTTTCCTTTTTGAAGTATACAATGTATTATTATGTGTAGTCACTCCATAATGTGACACAAACTTCTCTTTATGATTTAATATTCATGTAATTTTTTTTCTACCTTTTGTTTCTACTGGCCCCAGCCTTTGGTAAATACTATTCTATTGGCAACTCCTATCACATAAATTTTATTTACTGACTTAGTTATTTTTTTGAACATGGGTACTTAGTATGTATGTGTGTTACATGTGCATGCCATAGCTTGTGGGTGGAGGTCAAAGGACAACTTACAGGAAGGAGTCATTTTTCTCTTTTCACCATATATGGGGTTCCAGGGACTGAACTGAGGCTTGGTAACATGCACATTTACATGTTGATCTATCTTACTGGTCTGAGAAAAACTTTTAAAAACAATCGAGCCAGGTGGTGGTGGCGCACGCCTTTAATCCCAGCACTTGGGAGGCAGAGGCAGGTGGATCTCTGAGTTCGAGAGTTCGAGGCTAGCCTGGTCTACAGAGTGAGTTCCAGGACAGAAACCCTGTCTCAAAACAAAACAAACAAACAAACAAAACCAAAAAAACCCCAAAAAACAACAACAAAAACAATCGAGATATGAGTGAGATCAAGTAACATTTATCCTTCTGCATGTCTTATTTCAATAAACATAATGTCCTTTGGTCTCTTGCATGTTGTTATACAAATGATATACCTTTTTATGACTCAATGAAAATGGTGCACATTCACCATATTTTTCAAGGCTGAATTGTAGTTTGCCACACATTAGTCATATTCTCTTTTTCCACTTTATCTATTACTGGACACTGGTTAATTATATTGGCTATTGTGACTGATATTAAACACAAGAGTGAAAATGTTTCTTCAACTTCCTGGTTTAATTTCTTTGTAGTAAGTATAGAGGTGTATTGCTTAGTCATATGGTTGAGGAATTTCCATGTAGCCGCATTCCTCCAACAGTATATAGATATCTTTATTTTCTGTCCTAATTAGCAGTTGGTACCTGCTTGCTTATATCTCATTGTACTTTAATTTGCATTTGTCCAGTAATTAGTGTCATTCAGCATTCTTTGGTAAGCCCATTGACTTTTATAAATGTTTAATTTTTAGAAAATTTCATACAGTGTATCTGGATTATATTTGTCTCCAACTCCCAGATTACCTTTTCATTCTTGTTTTGCTGTGCAATTTTTAGTTTTGTGTAGTCCCATACTATGAGCCCACAGTGTCTCCCTGCATTGACTCAGTTTCAAGTGTTGCATATCTTTAATACATTTTAAATTGGTTTTGTAATTGATAAGGGACGGGGGTTCCACCCTTCTGAACTGGTTGGCTGGTAATCCATAGTTGCTAGTACTGTTATTTTGAAGGCTGCCCTTTTTCCATCCTATGTTCTTACCATTTCTGACAAAGACCTATTTGCTGTGATGGCAGGGTTTACTTTCAGGTCCTCTCTTGTCTATCTGTTTCAGGCTAACACCATGTTTGATTTCTGCTTTGAGACACTTTGTGCATCTTTATAAATTTTAAGATTTTTTTCTCCCCAGTGTTAAGAATGCTGATATCTATGAGAGATTGGACTGAACCTGGTCACTTTGGCAGTTTGGACTTTCTAACACACAGAATCAGTCTGCCAGCCCCTGTACATGGGAGTATCTTTCTGTTTTCTGTGTTCTCAAGCACTGGGCAGTTCTTGCTGTAGTTCTTGTTGTGGATGGGGCAAGCATAACAGATCAGACAGTTTGATGATGGTACAGAGCTTTTTGTGTAGTTGATTTCCTTTTTTTTTTTTTTTTTTTTTTTAAGATTTATTTATTTATTTTATTATGAGTACACTGTAGCTGTCTTCGGACACACCAGAAGAGGGCATCCAATCTCACTATGGATGGTTGTGAGCCACCATGTGGTTGCTGGGATTTGAACTCTGGACCTCTGGAAGAGCAGTCAGTGCTCTTAACCGCTGAGCCATCTCTCCAGCCCCCAGTTGATTTCCTTTTAATAAAACAGGGATATCCAATATCTGTTTTCTTTTTAAGTTTTTTTTTTTTTTTTTTTTTTTTTTTTTTGAGACAGAGTCTTATGTAGCCCAGACTAGCTGTGGACTTCTGATCCTCTGTCTTCTGACTCCCAAATGCTAGGATTTCAGGTATGTCTTATCAGGCTGAGTATCTGTTTTATTCAGCACTTAATGATGGCAATGTTAGGCTGTTTCCTAGCAGAACACACTTCCATAGTGTTAATCATCCTGGTGTTATTTTCTATAGCAAAATTAACTGGAGGGTTAGAACATGGTAGATAAGATGCTGTCTTGGCTAGAGTTTCTGCCCTTAAAGAACACATAGTTTTTGTGAATTTTTAGCCACTTTGTCCAATAATGTGCATGGAAGCTTCTTTTAAACAATATTATTATCATTTTATTATTTTGTGTATGTGGGTGTTTTTGCCTGTATGTATGTCTGTACACTGTTTGCATGCATTGCCCTTAGAGGCCAGAAAATGGCATCAGATCCCTTGGGACTGGAGTTAACAGACACCCACCACGTGAGTACTAGGAATCACCAGTGCTCTCTTAGCCACTAAAGCCTGCCTCCTTTTTCCTTTCCCTCCTCCTCTTTCCCCCTTCTCCCCTCCCCCTTTCTCCCTCCCTTCCTCTCACTCACCCACAGGTATATATTAGTTATGTTTGTTTGTAACGTGTTCATATATTTAATGTTACTTTGGAGAAAAACAATTATACTATGAAGTATCATTTTGCTTGATGGTGTGCTGGCATTAGGTTAGGTGGGCTCTGCCTGATATTTTGGGTGTAGATGTACCTGCAGAGTTTGGGTATAGTCTCTTTTTTCCAGGCAGCAGTCTGCACATCTTAAAAACTTTCTTAAGCTCGTGTCCCTCTCAGTCTGGAGAACTCTCATTGAGCTCCTTGTGGTGGGAGGGGTTCTTGTTCCCAATTGTGCAGATGGTCAGGGTTACATGTTGTCAGAAGTGTGTTTGAAACTCATTTTAAAAAGAAAGTGGGGAGTCTGTTTTATAATTTCTCAGTGATTTTTTAAAAAGTATTCTCTGTGATACTAAGGAACATGAAAACTAATCTTGAAAATTGTTTCTGTCCTTTTAATAAGAGCTAACTAGTGCCTCATCCAGACACTTACTTTGTTGGCTGACTCCATGTTAAGGTACCAGTAGAGCAAGCACACTTGTACAGTGATAATCATCTTTCATTTTGCTTACTAATGCTTTCTTGAAACATATTGAATAAGAACTTCGGGAACTGACACAGTCATGTCAGCCATAGTTTCCAGACAAAGATAAAAATGTGTTTTTAATAAATATGTGAAGTGAGAATGTGCTTCTGGACAGAGGAGAGAATATTTGAGATATGAACTGACCTGTTTGGTTGCCATGCTTATACAGAGATTATTGCTTAATTATTTGAAATATTTATTACCTATACCATGTCAGACGTGTTTGACAAAGAGGAAATAAAATCTTCCCAAATCTTTTACTGAAAGGCTAATGTGAAATAATGTAGTTCTAAGGTCTCTGGAGTATTCCTCTAACTACAGGGAGAGAAAAGCACGTGAGTTCTTGTATCCTTACACTGTGATGACAAGTGTTCTCAGCACAGTTTGATGAATGGCTTGTGATAGTCCTCTTTGGTGGGCAGTGCAGGTAGTAGTTAACAGTCTGGACTTTGGAATGCTTCTGCAACTTCCTCATGAGGAACACATGCCTGGATCTTGAGATAGTTGACTGGATAAGGAAGCAGATTAGCCTCAGAGTACATGTTTGATAACATTAACTTTTTATTGGTTTTGATCTGGCTAAAAGAAAATTCATTGAACAGAAAAATTCAAGGCTTTATGAATTTCTCTTTGAGATCTTTAAAAGAGGCTTTCTAACTATTAAGCAAACAGTTTTAGAATGTGTAGTTTCTTAATTAGAATCCATTCGTTCATTTCTTTTTATAGTACCAGAGATTGAACCAGGACCTCACATATCACAGGCAAGTGCATCATCCACAGGCTGCATCCCTGGCTCTAGTTCTTATTTTATTCTATAGTAGAGTTTTGCTAAATTGCTCAGGCTGGCCTAGAACTTGTGATAATCCTAATGCCTCAGCCTCCTGAGTAGCTGAGATTTCAGACAAGTACTTTGACACAGGCTGTGCTTGTTAGTTTTTGATATTGCTTGTCACATTGTGTTTGATGATGAGCCTTTTGTTAGGCTTTATATTTTATGAGAATGATAGACTCTTACTTGGAGACTTAACATGTAAAATTTGGGAAGAGCACTTGGTTGCTTGCAAAGTTTCTCAAGGGCAGACTTGTGGCTGTTCATTCTTAAATTCAAGTAGGATTATAATGGGTGTTTTTCAAATGCGAGAGTAAATGAATGAATGAAGGAGTGAGTGAACATAAAAAAAAAGTCACCAATAAAATCAAAAGACCCAGACTGCTTATTTTTTCCCCAAATAATGTATACTTAAAACAGGAGGGTTATTTTATTTCCTAGTTGAAATAGTTATGCTTTTTATAGTCTAGTCTGTATGATTTTCTAAAGAATTTTTAATTGTGTTCTTATAGCTTATAACCATTAACCTTTTCTAAAAACTGAATGTTGATTTTTATATTAAATTTATAGCTTTAATAATCTGCTCATACTTCAGTAAAGTGATACAGGCAGGATAGCATATGAAGATGGGGTAAACAGAGTCTGAAGTCAGGTGGCCTGAGTTCCAAGTCTGATGGATCACTTTCCAGTTTTCTGCCCGTGGATAAATAGCTGAACTCTTCTCAACTACTTTTCCCGTCTGTATAAATGTGAGTAAATACTGGTATCTCTGTACAGTTTCTTAGTAATTTTCCTGTTGATGTGATAAATACCAGGACCAAAAGCAACTTGGGGAGGACACGGTTTGTTGCATTTTACACTTCCAGGTAACAGTCCATCACTGAAGGAAGTCAGGGCAGGAACCGAAGTAAAGGAAAGGCAGTACTGCTTATTAGCTTGCTCCCTATGGCTTGCTCATCATGCTTTCTTATACACCCTGTATAAGAAAGGACCACCACACAGTGGGCTGGACCTTCCACTTCAGTTATTGAGAAAATGCCCTATAGACTTGTCTACAGGCTGATGTGCTGGAGATAACTTCTCAGTTGAGGCTGTTCTTCCCAGCTGGCTCTAATTTATATTCATTTGACAAAAGCTAACTAGCACTAAAAAATATCAGCTCTTAAGAAAGTGTACAGTTGACAAAATAAGCTGTATAAATGTTTTCTATATTGTTGTTTTATATGTAGATACACTTTTTGTAATGGAATTCAGCCATACAGCCATAAGATACTCTGTGATATTTTTTATTTTTGACATTTTTTAAGATTAAAAATAAAGGAAAAATAGCTAAACTATTTTCTCCCTCCTTCCCTCCCTCCCTTCCTCCCTCCCTCCTTCCCTCCCTCTCTCCCTCCCTCCCCCTCCCTCCTTCCTTTTCTTTTTCTTTCTTTTTCTTTCTTTTCCTTTCTCTCTCTCTCTCTCTCTCTCTCTCTCTCTCTCTCTTCTTTCTTTTTAAAAATTTACTTATTTCACTTTATGAGTACACTGTAGCTGTCTTCAGACACAACAGAAGAGGGCATCAAATCCTGTTACAGATGGTTGTGAGCCGCCATGAGGTTTCTGGGAATTGAACTCAGGACCTCTGGAAGAGCAGTCAGTGGTCTTAACCACTGAGCCATCTCTCCAGCCCTAAACTATTTTTCAGGGTCATGGTCAGTCTGAACTCTCTCAGATGTTCCTGCCTTTGGCTGTGTTCCCTCTTTTATCTATCATAAACTTTCCCCTTCCTTCCTTTTTTTTTTTTTCCATTGAAAGTGAGCATATGAAATGTAAAAGCGGTTTTGTATCTGAATGGTATTAGCAGGGGGCACTGAGGGTTTGGTATTTGATGTTAAGAACTATGAGACTATTGTCTTAAGGATTTTTCTAATGGTGTACATGACAAGACAGTATTGAAAATAGGTTTGCACCCTCTTCCCTGGCATCCTTCTAATGGTAATCCTCCTGTTCCTACTTCCTAGTGCTGGACTTACAATGTGGACATCAAGCTTGAGAATAGTATTGCCTTTTCTTTAGATGTATTCTATGTGTATGAGTGTTTTACCCACATATGTGTGTAACATTTGCCTGCCTGTAGGACCTGGGAACCTGGCTCCTTACTGAGCTATTTCTAGATCCAAGAGGAGGTAATTTTTAAGAGAAACTGTTGTGACTAGATGATGCCTTAGTAGATAGCAGCTCACTGATGCACAGTGTGCTGTTAGGACCCCCGCAGAGGTAAGTTCTGTATGGTTATTTAGGAGTGGGTGACCTAGCTTTTACATCTTAGAAAGCATAACATAAAATATTAGAAAGCATAACATAAAATATCTAAAGTGCAAAACTTGTCATACAGATAAATGGCACTTTGAGACATCTGCATCATAAGTCCTGCTGCTGTGTCCAATTGTGTTATAGAAAGAGCTTTGGGGTTTCACTCTGGAATTCTGAAAGGCAAACTGAAAGTGAACTGTTCTGTGAAAAAGTCACCTGATCAACTGTGATTCTTTTGTCATTTAAGATCTCAGAAGGTTACACTTGCTTTCTGCATTACTTTCCTTTAGTTCTGTGTATTGTCTAACTTAATTTTGCCCTCTGTATCTATATTTCATGATTTAAAGAAGAGAATGGTCTAGGCAGCCAATGTAGCATTTTTTTTTTTTAGTTATGTCACTGTGTCTTTAAATTTTGTTAATTATTTTTGTTTAGATATCTTCTTTAAGCATGCCAGATTTTCCTTCACTTATTTGAGTGTTAATGAGGCTGGGGAGTAGCTCAGTGATTACAAATGAGTGCTCCTTTTGAAAAAAAAAAAAAAAACTGCAGTGTGATTTTCAGCACCCACCTTGGTGCTGCACTGTAGGGTCAGGACTTAGGGGGCAGTTCACAGCCACTCGTAACTCCAGCTGCAGAGGATCCAGGGCCCTCTTTTGGCCTCTGCAGGCCCCAGCATGAACACGGGCACACACATAGACATATAAATAAAATAATTTATTTTGAATGCTTGCTTTGAGTGACCTTGTTGGATGTTCATGTCATGGCTAGTATGAACATTAAGATGTGTTCACATAGAGCTAGCTGGCGTATTAGGAAAGGACAGTGAGAAGTCTTTTTAGTAAGGTATGATACATTGCTAGCAGTTTTAAAAATAAAATCAATGGGAAGGAATGTGATTTTATTATAATTTTTGTTGCTGTAAGTTTAAAGTCAAAATGGGGATTGGTAGATATTGATGTCTACCCAGTAATTGACATTCACACATGAAACAGTATAGATTTCTTAAGCAAACTTGTTAATAAATTGCTACATGTAGTATTCTAGAAAGCCATTTATTTGAGCTTGAAGTGACAGTTTATAAAATTTTTCTCTTAAGCTCTATGATTGAACAGTTTTTGTTTCAGAATATTCTCATAAAACAAGAGATATTCTGTGCACAGAAAAAGAGAATGGAATTATGGCATATCTGGCATTTAAATACATAATATAAAATTAGATTAATTTAGGAATTTAAAAAAATTATGGGTCTGCCAGAACCACCAACTTCTAAACTTAGACTTATACATGTAGTATATGTTCAACAAGTAAGTCACAGAGGCCTTGTTTTCCAATTTAAAATAATGTTAACCTTTTGAAAAATGTTATTTTTATTATTTTTCTTTCATGTGTGTGTTTGTGTATGTGTGTATCTGAATTAATGCAACATGTGTACAAGTACCCAGAGAGGGCAGAAGAGGGTGTTGGATCTCCTGGAGCCAGAGTTTACAGGTAGTTGTGAGCCACCTGATGTGGGTTCTGGGAACCAGTCTCAGATCCTCTGAAAGGGCAGTAAGTGCTCTAAACCACTGAACCGTCCTCCAGCCCCCATTATTAGCTTTTAATCTCCAGAAATTTTAGAACAAAGTGTCTCTAGTTATTCTCTCAATGCTGATGGTAGAGTTACCATTCAAGTCCCTTGGGAGGGAGATTTGTAATTGTGAATGGCAGGGGACCAGGTCATTGTCTGCTACTTCATCAGCACAACATAGTCACAAAGTCTTGCTACAGCTGCATAATGTCCTGTTGGAGAATTGTGTGTGCTTTGCAGACCAACAAAGGCAAGCATGTCTGGATGATATTTTTTAGCATAACAATGATAAAATTTCTTTAGTACCTATTTGCTTCTTATATCCATCTCCTTTGCTTTTCCACTTTTTGAAATACTCTATGGATTTTTGAAAACAGTAAAGGAGAAAATAAGATTCACAGAAGTCTATTACTTATTTTTGTGTATGTGTATACGTGGTTGTGTGAGGGTGTACACATCACAGCACACATGTGCAGGACAGAGGACAAACTCATTCAGCATGGATCTGAACTCAGGTGGTCAGGTCTGCCCAGCTTTTACACAAAGAGCCATCTCCAGGCCTTCAGCTTAAAATTTAAATTTTACTTAATATTAAGTTCATTTGTTATAAAGTTAAGGATTTTGACTAAATTGAGTATGTTGTATTTCCAGCTGTAAGTTTTATGAAACACAAATATAAGTCACAATGAATCTTGGATCTAAATTGAAGTTTAAAAGAAACTAAATATATTTTATGTTGAATATTTATGTAAAGAATGATAATATTTTGGATATATTAGGTTAAATAAGCATATTATTAGTAGCAATTTCATTTTACCTTTTTAATGTGCAGCTACTGAAAAATTTAAAATCACATACCTGGCTCTTGGCATATTTCTATTTGTACTGTTTCAGATGCACAAGAAATCTGTGTGAATTTTGCTTCTGGAGTTAGAGAGTAGCTCAGAGAGTTTGAGCCAACTCTATTTGGTTGTATCCAATCCCAGGGATTTAATGCTGTTATAGAAACCAAAGCCTCTGGAGCTAATACAAAAAGCCCTGAGTGGCAGGATACATTGCAGCCGTATGCAGTTAGGTGAACAGAAAGGAATGAGGACATGCAGTCTGCATTGAGCCACGTCTCTGGTTTCCTAGTTTATGTGTGGTTTGCTGGGAATGAGACATGTCAGAGGTAAAGATTTCAAGATATGGGAGAAAAGTAACATGGACTTGCTAATAGGATTAAGTAGCAAGGGGTGTGGAGCAGAGAACACAGCCTAGCAGTGAGTGGAGGCAGGTTGGGATGGGAGTGCTTAAGAGCCTCAACTTCCGTCCTGGGATTCGGACTTAGCATTAAGCACACCAGTAAGAAGTGTATTTGTAGAGATTATCTAGTGGTACTAAGAAGATTGGACAAGACAAAGAAATGGGTCAGTGGACCTCACTGAAGGTAGCTGCAATCATTTCAAGAGGAGGGGGTCTGGATTTACTTTGGTTAGAGGTGGAAAGAATTGAAGTAATGGCTTAATAGGAAAACAGTAAAACAATCACAGAATGACTTGGATAGATGAGGATACTGTATTTAAACTGACAAGTGGAGTGGAAGAGGGTGAGTTTGTGGAGTCTCAGCCGTAGTATGCCTTTAGACTAATCTCTAACTGTAGCTCAGGAAGAGAGAGATGTTAGAGGGAAAGATGTCTTGCTGAAGCAATGGCATCAGATAAGATTTCCCATGCAGACTATAAAGATAGGAAGCAGAATTGATTTTAGACTCTGATTTCCATCGTAGCTTTCTTGTTTACAGCTTCCTGAGTTGTGTGAAAGTATCTTTTGCCTAGGAACTTGCTGACTGTTTATCTGTGTGATGCTAGACTTAGAAGATGAAGGGGTAAGCCAGGCAAACAGTATCTGGAGGGAAAAGCAGACAAGGAAGTCTGGACTGAGAATGGTGTATTAAGCACCCTTACAGTAAGCTACAGACCAGCAAAGCTGGAGGAAAGGATGCTGTGAGAGCATGTGATCTGAAAGGAGAGTTTTCATTCCTTTCAGTTAATTTATCTGGATATGCTTCGTAACTGAAAGCTAATGTGGCGGTGATATCTTGGTCACTACCATCTAGGACTTGCAGCAGAAACTTCCTGTGACTTTGGTTCTCTTGTGGCATGTGGACAGTGTTATTAATTTGCACCTGTTTCTGAGAGTTAATAGTAGTAGGTAAGTGACTTCATTAGTGTGTTGCAGGATTTGTAGAAATGAGCATTAGTGGGGCTTCAGAATTTTTCCTTGGAACCTGTTTGTTATTGGTGCTTAAATGTTAAAAAGTAAAACATTGAGAATAACAGTGTGGTATGCATAGCTTGGAGCTTTAGTGAGGCTGTGCCTTAAGATAGCATTTGGGTTTATAAGTTTATTTCAAAATTGTTAAATGGCTTCTATACTGTTTTCTAATAGTTGCCTTCAGCAAAAAACTTTGCTTTGGAGTTAGCATTGATAGATTTTAGCCATGTTTTTACTGTTGACTGCTTAGTAGAGTTTCCTGTTTTGTTCTTTATTGTCTATTAATTGGACCAGTGTTATAATAAACAATTATAGCAAAGAGAACTTTGTTTAAGCAACTAAGTTATAAAGATATTATATACATACATAATTTTTTGTTTTGGTTTTGAGATAGGGTCTCACTGTGTAATTCTAGCTGTTATGAAGCACTAGGCTGGCCTGGAGTTTGGAGGAATTCCTCTTGCCTCTGTGCTGGGATTATAGGTCTGTCTCTTGCCTGCCCCGCTCCCCATACACACAAACACATACACACACATGTTTTTGTTGCATAAATTAGAGTTAAAAATAATTTAAATTCAGTTTTGGAGCCTAGTCATTAACCCCTCACCAAATCAATATGATTATTGGCTATAGGGATTTATTCTGCTCAATAATGTACTTCTGAATTTCTAGTGAAGTAGGGATTTAAGAATCAAGCTGTATAGCATGTATTGTTTAATAAATGGGGTGTTTCTCCTAAGCTGACTTGGGCAGGATTCTGTCATTCTTTGAAGTTTATTGTAGTATATTTAAGGTAATGGCAAAGGTAAAAAGACAAATAGTACTTTCTATACCGAAATAAAGCTTCAGACACAGTTTAAGTTTAAAGCTCTCTTTAGATGTGCTTCCAGAATTCTTTCCTGGAGATCCTTTGAGGATAAAGTGGAACAGGCCAAGTCTTTTTAAATATAAAATCGGGTCATGTGCAGCAGTGCTAGTCCCAATTCAGTTGTTAATTAATGACAGATAGAGCTTATACAATTAACTTTGGATTTTTGTTCTCCTTTTAAAGGTTGATTCTTTTCTCTTGCATGAAAACCTTTGTTTGTCGATGACAATATACAAACAAAATTTTTCTTATAAATATTAGAAAACAAATTTTACTTTGATTCATATATTCTAAGTACTCTGTTGTAGGAAGAGGCAGCTGGAGTGTAGATTAAAGAATTGTGCGTAAGTATTTGCTTTTAGACTAAGGGGACTAACTTCACTGATTGAGTTTTATCAGTCTTCTGTACAGCAGTGTGTATGAGAATTTAACTAGGGCATTTTACATATAGAATCTTGACTTTTCCCACCACTGCTATTTTAACACCCATAAGGTGACTGAGATAGATAACTCATCTTCTTAGTGAACTCTATGTGTAATCTCCTCGGATAATAAAGCTAGGAGATGAGATGTAGAGAAGTTCTACCTATTCTTATTCAGAGGAAACTTGTAACTTGTTAACTTTGGTTTTTCTTCATGCTTTCCAGTGCATTCACTGGATTTCCAGTGCATTCACTGTGCAGTTTTATATTCTCATTTTCATATGTGTGTGTGTGCTGTTTTAAATCAATTACATATGGCCTTTTCAGATTTATACTAGACAGTACTAGCTATGCCTTTGTTCTTAGATATTCAGTTTGACTCTAAGTAGCAGTACAGTGACACCTTTGTTAGGAAATGATTTTTCTGTAACCAGATTTGTTTTTTGTAAAAGCTTTTAAAAATTTATGGGAGTATTTTTAAAGGAATTTTCACAAAATTTAAAAAGTCTAGGGCTAGAGAGATGGCTTAAACAATTTATAGCACTGGGTTCTTTTCCAGAGGATCCAGGTTCAATTTCTGGCCTTATATGACACCTCCAGTTCTGGGGGATCTGATGCCCTCTTCTGGCCTTTGAGAAATGTGGTATAGACATACAGGCAAAATGCTTAGACATATAAAATAAATAATAAGTTTAGTCAGGTGAGGTGGCATACAACTTTAATCCCTGCAGAAGCAGGCATATCCCTGAGTTCAAGGCCAGCTTGGTCTATAGAGCAAGTTCCAGGACAGCCAGGACCACACAGAGAAACCTCTGTTTTGAATTCCCCACCCTAAAAGTCATTATTTCATTTGTGTGCACATCTACATGCTGTGTGGGCACCTGAGCCACTGTGCGCTTTTGAAGATCAGTTCTGGAAACTGAAGACTTAAACCTAGTGTTGGTGGCACATGCCTGTTATCTCGTTAATCTGAGAAACTGAGGCAGGAGGATTGCTATGAGTTGAAAAGTAGACTGAGCTATGTAGTTCAGTTCAAGACAACTGTCAGATGCATAGTGAAATACCAAATCAAGCCCTGAAGCTGGGGCTGGAGAGAACCTCGGCAGGCAGAGTGCTTGCTATGGCATCGGAGGACCCAAGACTGACCTAACATCCATGTAACAGGCTGGATGTACCCTGTATTTCTTACCCTATTCTCAGGTAGGTGGAAACATGAGAGTTTCTGGGACTGGTTGGCTTCCAGCCTAGCCAATGAGAAATGAGCCCCAGGTTCAGGAAGAGACCATGCCTCAAAGGCATAGATGAGTGAGAAGAGGAGGACATCCAGTGCCTCTTTTGTCCTACATACAAGTACAGATGCATGCACCCACTTCCACCCATGGTTTGCACATATGCTCACATAGATACTCCCACAATAAATGAATAAATCATCTTTCTTTTTAAAGCAAAAAAATTGTAGATTTAAGTGGATTATGAATATGGACTAATAATATATCCTGTAGAAACTGTGAGGTATGTATGTATCTCTCTGTGTGTTATATGCATGTGTACTTGCCTGTGTGGGTCCATGGGAAGGTCAGAGGTTGGCATTGGGAGATATTTTTCAATTTCTTCTTTGCCTTATTTTGAGGCAGGTTCTCAGTGAGCCTGGACGCTTGCTGATTAGGCTAGGCTTTCTGCCAGTGAGCCCCAGATCCACTTGTCTCTAATCCACAGTGATGAGCAGATGTGCTGTGTGGCTGGCTGCGGATCCAAACTTAGGTCTCATGTTTAGGTCCACTCACTCTGATAGTGGCAGGCCAAATACTCAAGGCTGATAGCTGAATCTTTTAATAAGTTGAATGCTGAGTCAGGTGACTTCCAGCTCTTTATGTTAAGGTCTGTGGATTTGGCACTGTTGAGCTCCCTCTTGGATAGCCTCTTCTTTGGCTTTCCAATACAGCATTTACTGTAGAAGACCTTTACTCTACCTTCCTAACTAGATCCTTTTTCCTGGTCTTGTCTATATTTACATGGATGGTAACAGAGGTCATTAATTATCCTTAGACCACGTGCTACCTCTCAAATATTCTGTGCTCACTTTTCCTGTCTTTTCAGTTTTCTGGGGTTCTCATGTGTGTTCTCTTAACTTACTGACCAATATCTTTACATTTATAATTTTTGCCCTGGTTTTGCTCAGCTCCCAGTTGATGTATCTAGTTTGAGCATTTCCAGTTGGACGTTATAGGGTACCAAGCAATGGAATCCAAAGAGCTCTTCCTTTCCCTCCTCTTGCTGTGCAGTTCTCTATTGTGAGTCTAATCTATAGTTTAAAATTGTGAAACAAACTCTTTCACACAAATGTAACATCTGCATGATTATTTAACCTGGTTCTATCTGGACTCTAGCTCGCCCCACGTGTGCGTTCCCACCATTTTTATTGTAGTTCTCCTCATTGGTGCTATTGGCATCCCTCTGCCAACTGATATCCAGAGATGGGTAGAGAGGGATGCACTGTCTCTTTCCCTCCTCCCTTCCCTTTGATAGGGTGGTCCAGGCTGACTTTGAACTTGCTATGTAGCTGAGGATAACCTTGAACTCTTGCCTCTACCTCCCAGATACTGGGATTATAGGCATGTACCACCATACTTGATTTTGCTGTGCTGGGGTTTGTTGGCAGGTACACCCATGAAGTACATCTCATAATTGTATCCCTCTTAATGCTATAGTAGTTCAAAATGTTCTTTGTGGCTTAAAGACACTGTAATTTTTAAATACTATATTGGATGGCATCTGTGGTAGTTTTCTTTCTGTCCAAGGGGACCGTGCTGAGAGTTGAACTCATGGACTTGTACATGTTAGACAAGTACTTTTGAGTTACACACTAGCAGCATCAGTGTTTTTAAACATGGCACATAGATCATCCTTGTTCCTTTACTAATTAGGTATTCCTAAGAGTTTAAAACCTAACGGTTTCCTCTTTCTACTTCTTCACATACTTTGTGAGAACACATGAGCCTGTGACTGGTTCTTTTCTTTTCACCTTTTTGAGGCAGGGTCTCACTCTGCAGCTCTGGCTGTCCTGGAACTCATTATGTAGAACTGACTGGCCTCACACTCACAGAGATGCCCATGCCTCTTCCTTCTGAGTGCTGGGATCAAGGTAGGTATCACCATGCCTGGCTTCCTGCCATGCAGTTTTCTTCACATGTGTTTCTGCCTCCTAGCTAGCTCTCATTTGTTTGTTTGTTTGTTTGTTTGTTTGTTTATTCATCCATTCATTTTATCCCAAAGGTCTCCTCACCTTTGCTCAGGATGCTTTTTGCTCCAGTGAATATCTGTTTCCCATGTAACCTCAAGATTGTCTTATTATTCATTCAAATGATCAGTTAGTTTCACTTTACTATATTCTGAAATCCTTGAAGACAGGATTTTTATTTGTGTTTGTACATGATGCTCAATTCATTTGGAGGTGTTTCATTCTTAAATAGGGGCATAGCTGACCATCCTTTCCCCAAACTAGAAACGATTGCTCTCTGTCATATCTAACCAGTTTCAATTCCTTAGTTTTGTGTTTGGCCATTGTGTTTGCATTCATTGTTCATTCAGTAAATTTTGTTGTCTGACAAGTACTAATATGTTAACCATACTACATGCTGAGATTGTGTATTAATCTGTAGAGAATTATATGTAATCAAGTTTTGAAATTAGGAACAGGGCTTGTGTCTGTTTAAGTTTCTTTGGTGCTGAGGAGTAAGTATGTGGTTTGGAGCCAGTCCTTGGAGGGACATTTTCTGGGTATTCTCATTGGGTTTTAAGATTTGTTTTTAATTAGTTAACTATTTGTCTCCCTACTGTGAATAAGTGTTTCTTTTTCCAGTTACATTTTAAAATTATTATTTGTTGAATTGAGATTGATTAGATTCTCATGTATCTGATCGAGGGTAGTGCTATAGAAATATATTACTTAAATTGTCTGGAGAGGTGACTCAGTATTTTTTTTTTTTTTTTTTTTTCAGAGCTGAGGACCGAACCCAGGGCCTTGCGCTTGCTAGGCAAGCGCTCTACCACTGAGCTAAATCCCCAACCCCGGTGGCTCAGTATTTAAAAATACGGTATTGCAGAGTAGTTACATTTGTTTCCCACCACCTACATTGGGCAGCTCACAACCAGCTGAGTTCAACAATTCCTTCTAGCCTCATATAGCATACATTCACATAGACACATACATACGGATAGATACATCTTTTTTAAATTGACTAAAATCTTAGAATTTTAGAGCCAAAGGAAACCTTAGTGGCTTAGTTCAGTCCTTTCATTCATGGCTTAAATACTTCACGTTTGGATAGTTGAAGTGGTCTTACTCAGAGTTGTACAACCTTCTGGTGTCAGATCTTGAATAGAATCTACAGCTGTCAGTTAATTGAATAGTACTTTGGGGGTGGGAGAGATCTGTCAAGCTCATTTTGAATTCTGTTTGAAGGTACTTACTTTCAATCTGGCTATGAATATTAAACCATACCATTTATGCCCATGGTTTTATGTATTTTTATTTTTCATTTAAAATTTCTTGGTCATTTTTATGTGTTGTTTTGAAATACTTATCTGTTCATTTATTTTGTAGTTTTAACAATCAGACCTTGAGCAATCTGGTCAAGGAGTGTGCCACAGAGCTACACCCTCAGCTCTCCATAGTTTCCCCAAGGTTTTTTTGTTTTGTTTTTTTTTGTTTTTTGTTTTTGTTTTTGTTTTTTTCAAGACGGGGTTTCTCTGTGTAGTCCTGGCTGTCCTGGAACTCACTCTGTAGACCAGGCTGGCCTCGAACTCAGAAATCCGCCTGCTTCTGCCTCCCAAGTGCTGGGATTAAAGGCGTGTGCCACCACCGCCCATCCCCGAGTTTTAAGATACATTAGTATGGTTATTTATAAGTCTCGTTAATGTCATTTTAATTTGTAAATGTTATGCCATTTAAACATGAAATTTAAATTTTATTTCACAGGCAACCACACCCCCTAATCAAGGAAGGCCAGATTCTCCTGTCTATGCTAACCTACAGGAACTGAAAATATCACAGTCTGCTCTTCCTCCTCTCCCTGGGAGCCCAGCAATTCAAGTTAATGGGGAATGGGAGACTCACAAAGACAGTTCAGGCCGTTGTTACTACTATAACCGCACAACCCAGGAGCGTACTTGGAAACCACCTCGATGGGCTCGAGACGTGAGCACAAGCCGAGATTTCCAAAGCCCAGGAGAGCAAGAGGTATGAGTGCATCAGACAGAGCCAACCAGTAAGGCTCCCTGATTTTCTTCATTATTCAGAAATGAAACAGAAAGCTTGGTTTCTTGGTGTCAGTATGGTAGAGCATTTGAACCTCTTAAGATTTCCCCAAGCTTTCTTCAAACCTTTAACTAGTGTACAGATGCTATCTTTAAAGAACACTCACTGGCTCCTGCCCACTGCAGGACCTTCCCCTTACTGTGTCAGAAGGAGCTAGCTAGCACAGCAAATGTGAAACTCACAGCACTTGGGAGATGAGGCCAGAAAATCACAACGTCAAGGCCAGTCCTGGCTGTATAGCAAGCTTGAGGCTGTCCCATCACAGTGGCTCCCTCACCCCCAAAAGGATGCTTATTACATAAGTCAATGGAAAGGAAAGGAGGTCCACGGCTAGAACCTAGCCAGATACATAGAAACAAAGTTATTTAACTAATCAAAACAGTTTTCTGTGGCCATCAGACTCTTCTTGTTTTCCTGCCAGTAGGGATACAAGACAACCCTTTAATTCTGCTTAAGGGAAGTAATGATTATTCCTTTGTTGTAGTTGGGTTAGTCAAGTGTGAGGGTAATTCCCTCAGAACTGTGTTATACTCTGTTCTTATTGCCGCTTTCCTCTCTCTTCAATACCTCTTGCAGGCTGTTATAGAGACCTGACTAGTTACATTTTAGGGAAGCCCTGGTTTTTGTTTTTTGTTTTTGTTTTGTTGTTGTTGTTGTTTTGTGTAGTTTGGCTATGTAGGTAAAAGGTGGGTTGGATTGGTGGGATTCCCTGCCATTTTGTGCTGGGCTATCCATGAGGCCACCAGCTCTCACAGGAAGCAGCTAGCTACACAAATAAGTACAGAGCTCCAGGAAGGAGCTAGGTGTACCTGTCACCTGTCCTGCATTTAGCAGAATCTAAGAGCATTGTAGCTAATATTCCCCTTCTTGTCCTACTTTTCAATTGGTTATTCATAGCTCTCTTTCATGGTGACTTATAATGCTTACAATTGAGAACAAAAATAGAAATACCAAAGCAAAATTGCTTTTTAAAAAAAGGCTAGGAAAGCTCTAGAAAGATTGGAAAAAAGATTTGATACCCATCTTGTGTATCAATAGTAAAATCTTTATAATTACTAAGGAAAGGTTAAATTACAGAACAATAGAAAAAATTAGATAAACCCAAGAGCTTTGTATGTGTTTCTTAGCTTTTTAATTCTGTAAATGAAAGTGATTTGTCTATCAGGGTCTCAATTTATGCTTTCTGCACATCCTGTATAAGAATAGATATTTCCAAAGTCTCTGGACACATCTTTATCAGTTCTGGAGAAAGTTATGCACATGGGAGGTAAAACTGAGAGACTTTGTGAATCTGAAAATGTCTTTGTATTTAATTAACCAAATGCTTGCATGTAAAATTCTAGGGTGGAAATAATTTTCTCTCACTGTTATAAGTTATTTTGAACTTTACTTGAATTGGGCATCTGTCAGTTGTTTGTCTTCCTGTGGGTCTTTCCACACAGACTGACAGAGGTTTTCAGCTCCTCTCCCTACAGCATGGGGCCCTCTAAGACACTGGTGTCAGCATTCAGTCCTCCAGTGCCTTAGTCTTTGAATCCATCTTAACTGTGTTTTACTTTGCAACTGAGGATCCTACTGATTGCCCTCTTGAGGGAATTAACGCCCATAATTCTGTTTTGGAACATGCCTAGAGGATGGGCATGAAGAAAAGGATTCTGGTACCTGTCCTCTCATCTTTTGTACCCTGACCATTGTCTCCCAGTTCTATTGTTTCTGAGCCAGCTCCAGATCCTGCTGAGTAAGCATCTTGGTATCCAATACCCCATTTCCTGCCTGCCAGTGTAGACTACGCTCTCTTCTGAATGGTTAGTTGAGATGTTTGTTACCTGCTAACTCTGCTCTTCCAGTTCTTGTGGGTGTGTATCTTTTTAGACATAATTCACTATAGTTATTTTTGTAAAATTTGAAAGGAAGTAAGTGGCTATGTCTCTCTGTCTTATCTTAGAGCAGTGATTCTCAACTGACCTAATGCTGCATCGCCTTAATGCAGTTCTTCATGTTGTGACCTGCAATCATAAAATTATTGTTGCTGCTTCATAACCATAATTTTGCTACTGTTATGAATCATGATGTAGATATCTGATATGTACGATATCTGATATGTGACCCCCATGAAAGGGTCATTTGACCCTCAAAGGGTTCAGGACCCACAGATTGAAAGGCTGTTTTAGAAGCTTACCTAATGGTTTCCTTAGGTCAATGGTTCTTACCTGGTGACAGTTCTTTGCATGACAAATGTGCTTTCCAGAATCTTGGCAGTGTTTGTAGTAAACTAAGTATCACAGTGAGGGAGTACTACTGTGTTAGAGCCCAGAGGTGCCGCTACTGTTTAACACAGCATATGACAGTTGTTCACAGCAAAGGGTTATCTGGCCTGAGTCTAGCAATCCTGCTACCCACTTACCCACTGCTGCCCTGGACTTCCACCATGTCTGCTTTATCACAGATGAACCTTTAAGGGTCTCCTCTAGCCCTTAAAGCCAGCTGTTACATGCTCTCATTGCTGTACATTTTGTTTCTGTTTTTAGCTTCTCTGTTGTGTATTACAACTCAACATTAATCCTTAATTTTACTTTTTCTCCCTCAAATTTCTTCTGTTTTCCATACATGCTTTTATAGTTCCTTGTGAGTTTTTCTTAGTAATAGAATCTTTTATTTTTTGGTCTAGAAATGTGTATGTGTGTGTGCACACATGTGCCCACACATGCTCAGCACACACAGTGATGAGTTACTTAAGGACTTAATGTAGTTCCAAGTTGGCTTTTGACTTGGTTCTTTTTGTTTGGTTTGGTTTGCTAACTTATTCTCATGCTTTTGGGCTTCCATTGTTGATGCTGAAAACTTAGCTGTCATTTTATCCTATAAAGAGTACACTGTCTTTTCTTGCTAGTTGCTCAGATGAGTTATATCTGTAATCTTACTAGAATGTGAATGGTAAAATGCTTTTATTAATCTCCTTTCTATTGTGACATCCACTGTAGAAAACCAAATCAAAGGAGGAAAGGTTCACTTGTGCTCATAATTTCAGTCTGTGGACAGTTGGGTCTATTGTCTGTGGCTGTTTGTGGTGGAGAGCATCATGATAGGAGGACATAGTGCAAGAAAGCTGTTCACATCAAGACAGCTGCTAGGAAAGAGAGGTGAGGGATAGGACAGAGAGACAGCAAGGAGCCAGGGACAGGTTACACCCTTAAAATGCATACTGCCTGTTACCCACTTGCTCAAGCCAGTCCTCTCTTACTCATCCTTAACTCGGGTATGGATTGATCTCATCTGCACTGTTAGCACCAAGAGCTGAGAACCAAACCTTCCACACAGTAGTCTTTGTGGCTCTTCTGTATCTAAACTGTAATTGTTTTTATTTCCTGTTAGGACTTTGTCCAGGATTGTATTAATATGATAAAATAACCAATGTTAATTGTACCTCACAACTTACAATGTACTAAAACCAATTTATTTTGAAAAGTAAATATTTGAATATTATGAATGTATTCAAGTTATCCTAGTATGTATAGCCAAGTAAATTTAGTCTTTTTAGATTCTCACTCACTGCATATTTATATTCAAAGAAGAAAATCCTTGTGTTTCTGACTGTTTATAGCCTCTTTCATCAGAAGAAAACTACCACAGCAGTTGTTTGAGCCAGTCAGATAGTCAGTGTGGTTCTCCTCCCAGGGGTTGGTCAGAAGAGCTGGATGAACGTGGGCATACCTTATATACCAGTGACTATACTAAGGAAAAGGTACTTCTCTTTTTCTCCTTTTTCTCATCTAGATATACCTTGACAGAATCCTCATGAGATAATTGTGTACAGGGGTTTAATAGTAATAAAATAAACTCATAAGCTGGTACGGAAGTACATATGTATAATCCAGCACTTGGGAGGCAGAGGTGGGATGTTGAGTTTGAGGTTAGTCTAGACTGACCAGCAAGGCTCTTTCTCCAAAAAAAAAAAAAAAAAAATTCGTGAGAAGTATTCCTCATAGCTATTTTACAATGGTGTATATAGGAGTACTACTGATTCATGGTTTTGTTGGTATGTTGTGGTTGGGGATAGAACACAGGGTTCACATATGATATGTAAGCACTCTACTATCAAACTACACCCTGATTCTTGCTTCACAGCTTAAATGGGCTACAGCAATGGTGGTTTCATGGTACTGATAACCCAGATGAACCTTTGAGGGCAAGCCTCTTGTCATTTGCTTAAGATTCTTCAATAAAAATATTTGTTGGTATTTCTATTGGGGAAAGTTGAGTTTTTTTTCAATGAGTTTTCCAACCTGCTGTTACTACACACTCTCATAATGCTTATATTTCTTCTTCCATTACAACTGAGTTTGTGTAAAACAAAGACCATGAATCTAATATTTTGTGGTTAGTTTATGAATGAATATCAAATTTTTAAGCACTACCTAAAAAGTCATTTTAAATAGTGGCCGACTAGTTTGCTAGTTAGGGGGTAGGGGTTAGGCAAATAGCCCTTTTTCCTGCTTCAGTTATTTAGCCCCAGAATGTATAAAACTAATAGTTTTTACTTCTTTAGAAATAAAGATTATTTATTTATTCTCTGTTCTACATTGGGTGAAGTTCTCTTGTTACTTAAAATGCATTGAGTATGATGCATTGACTGAGGGAAATAATGAAGATTTGTGTAAAATTAGGCTAAATTGTGAGAGTTTTATACCTAAAACTTGAAAAAATATGTTTTTAATGTCTTAAACCTGTTTTGAGGATCTTTTAGACCCTCTGCTATACTAGCAGATGTATGTCTCCATGTATCTTTATGTCATATGTTTCTTACTGTGTTATCAAATGGTATTTGATTGATTATCTGACATTTGAGGAAAGAGGGAAGTGCATGCTAATACTGAGTATTAGACTTACCAAGCGTAAATGCGCTTTCCTGTTGTGCTTGGCTTTTTGAGCTCATTTGTTTACTTGTTACTTTGTGACTAGTAGGATGAAATTCTAATAATATCTATTAGCCATTTAAACTAGCCTTTATTTAAGTTACATATAAACCCGTTGTGTTTCTGTAGTGGCTCAAGCATGTTGATGATCAAGGTAGACAGTATTACTATAGTGCAGATGGATCCCGGTCAGAATGGGAACTGCCAAAGGTAAGAAGCCTAATGTTGACCTTATGTGCATAATGTCTGAGGACGGCTGCATGAGACTCATTGGTTTTTATTTTTTATTTTTATTGTTGTCTTTATTTGTTCTTTTAGAGACAAAGTCTCATTTCGTAGCTCAGACTGGTCTGAAGTTCCCTGTGTAGACCAGGGTAGCTTTAAACTTACTTCACACATTTATTCTTAGCTTTGTTTTATTCTTTAAAAAGCAGAAGACTATTTTTTTCTGAGTTCATTTGCAGCCCTGTAGTTCCCTAACATTGTCAGAGATGTACATTTACCACTTTCTCATCCAGGTTGTTCTCAATCAGGAAATCTTTTTGATAGCTTGAACTGGTCTCTTATTGTCCCAAGAGATAGGAGTTTTTAATGCCAGTAGTTTCAGCCTGTCTAGTTATCCGAGGGTCTTACATGGAATGGACCTTATGTCTTTTTAGGAGAAAGGATAGTGATCTTATTCAAGATCATCATCAGTGAAGGTGTATTTAAGTGAATCAGATGTGCGTGAGCACACACACACACACTTGACACTACCAAGTATGGATAAATCAAATCATAGGGCACAGTATACTATATATGTGTGTGTATGTATGTATGTATGTATGTATGTATGTATGTATATATGTATATGTATATGTAGATGTAGATGATGTAGATGTAGATGTAGATGTAGATATAGATATATAGTTTTTCGAGACAGGGTTTCTCTGTATAGCCTGGGCTGTCCTAGAACTCACTCTGTAGACCAGGCTGGCCTCGAACTCAGAAATCCGACTGCCTCTGCCTCCCAAGTGCTGGGATTACAGGCGTGCGCGACCACTGCCTGGCCCAGTTAAACAATATATTGATACTAAGATTTTATCAAAATATGAGGTGCATGTGGAGGATGAAAATGCAGTTCATCATATAATATAGCATGAGAGGGAAGGAGAGGTGGATCTGGAAGTTGTATTCAGAAGGCATCAATATGTACCTAATACTATGTTACTTTAGAAAAAAAAGTGACGCAGATATCTTACGTTAAAACAATAAAACTTAGTGCTAGATTCTTATTACAATTTATTTCATGTATAAATGTATAATACGCTTAGTGTACAATAAGATTTTAATTTAGATTTTTAAAAAGTTTTTATAGGGACTAGAAACATGTTAAAATTTGATTGTCTTTTTAAACTAAAGGTGTTTAAGTTGTGTTCCTCTTGTCTTTTTCTCTATTATGTGCATTTTGTTATTGGTATCTCACATTTCGTTGTACTTGTTTTGCCCCTGTGAATATTCTGTGCCTAGTAAATTGTGAGTACATTTAAAATTCTGATTATTACCTGAATTAATTTTGCATTATTTTTCTAACCACCTCGAAAGGCTTTCTAAACTATAGTAATTATAAGCTCAAAAGCTAATCAGGGCTCTATGAAATTTCATACATATGCTTACACAGCCACAAGTGTTTGCTAGAGATGATTGTATTTCAGAGAAGCCCTGGGTAACAGTTAGATCTCTTTATAATTAAATGTCTGGCACAGGATTTTGGTGGTCTTTAAGCATTATCATTGTTTAGTCTAGAAATAATAATCTGAAGATTGTTGTTGGAAAACACTGAATTGAAAACAAATACCTGTATGTGTTGACTGTCACTGCCCAGTTTCAGCTTTGTTAGATGGTTTGTACACATTCTCTTTGGAGAGTTAAAAAGTAACATACTGTGCATGGAAAACACACTCTAATATATAGTTAGTGAAATTATAATCAAAGTCATTGAAAGCTAAGGTTTGCTGGACTGATTTTAGAGCTGAGGAATTCTTCCCATTCAGGAAAAAAAAAACACATCTGTTTAAAAGTTGATTTTTACAATTTAAAGCATTTAAGTTTCCTATATAAGGTAGCACAACTCTCAAAGCTTTATAGTTTTCCATCTTTCTGTATGATCTTCTTAGCATTCCAGACTCCTCTATGGTTTAATACTGCACTGATAAGATTAATTTCAGATGCAGTTTTCTTTTGACAGTGATTGTTCTGTTTTCTACACAGTTGGTATATTCAGAAGTAGCATTTAGAACTTGTATGCTTTAGAAAAGCAGCAGTATGTCTAACCTTAAGTGAAACAAAGACAAACCTTTAAACCATTAAATGTAAAAACTATATGTGTAACCCTTATTTAAACCTTATGATAACTGTGGTAGTATTTATGAAGAACTGGGAGGTTTGTACTTCATTTACTCTTAGAACAACTCTGAGTGAGGTGACAGCTCTACTCTGTCTATTTTGCAACTGAAGAACAGTTTTGGGGTAATAAATATTTTACACAAGACAACACTAACTGTGTATGTCCAACTCTAAAATCAAGATCTCAGTCATGTCACAAGGCTGCTCAGTAAGAAAACTGAGATGAGACAACTCCTCCTGGTGTGCTAGCACTTGAGCATTGCCTAGTGATCATGTGTTGTTATTAGTCTATAGTAGATTCACATTTGTATCTTACTTATGAAGTGTATTTTGTTTTGTTTAGTATAATGCTTCATCTCAGCAGCAAAGAGAAATAATTAAAAGTAGAAGCTTGGACAGGCGGCTGCAAGAACCAATAGTGTTAACTAAATGGAGACATAGCACCATTGTGTTGGACTCCAACGACAAGGTAAGAGCTTGGAGAAAATGTGTTAAGAATTTTAGCAAGTGTTTGGGAATTATATTGTTCACAGTGAGTTATAGACATTTGTACTAATATTTATGTAAAATTTTGATGTTGTTAAACATAATTCTTAGCAAAAATGTTAACTTCTTTTGAACAAGTACAAAATAGTGTTTTGTTTTAATTTTTCCATTATGTACATATAATGTATTTTGATTATATCACCCCCTCATTAGCCTATCTTATACTGTTCCCACTGAACCCCTTCTCAACAAAATCTCCCTACTTCTATCTGTTTGCTTTTATAGCCCACTACATTTTAATTAGGGGTTCCTGAATGAGCTCGGGTGGAAGATTCTTTTCTTGAGCAAGGGCAGCTTACCAGCAGCTACACCACTGAGGAATATGATGCCTCCCCACCCCCATTCATTTATTGCCCATAATCCCTCAGGGAAGAATGAGACCTAAGTTTCTTCCTATGTGTGCTGGAATGCCAAGATGCTTAGTCTTGACAAGGTGCTGTGCCAGCAGTCTGCTGCTTTGAGCTACATCATATCCAGAAGTTTCATAGCACTCCTTCCTGTGTTCTTTCTGCACTCTCTTCCTTAATGGCCCCTGAGCCTTGGAGGGTGATACAGATATCCTATGTAGGGCATTGCACACAATAGTTACTTAATTCTTGCATGCAAGTTAATGGTTTTGTCTACATGCAGTGTGAAAATACTTTCTTAACTAAATGGCATGAGTTTGTATTTCGTATCAGTTACTGTACATTAGTTTTTGCCTTTCAGTTTTCTCAAATTATGTACAGTAGACAAACTTTTTTTTTTAAAGATTTATTTATTTATTATATATGAATATACTGTAGCTGTTTTCAGACACACCAGAAGAGGGCATCAGATCTCATTACAGATGGTTGTGAGCCACCATGTGGTTGCTGGGATTTGAACTCAGGACCTCTGGAAGTGCAGTCAGTGCTCTTAACCACTGAGCCATCTCTCCAGCCCGTAGACAAACTTTTTGTGACTTACTGATATATTATGTATGTACTTGACATACTTGAGCTAGCATGCACATGTGTGTTTGTATGAGTGTATGGTATATAATATATACACACACTTACACTATTTTAAGCCACTTTTGTTATCTTTGGTCTTCAGGAAGGTTTATATACTAAAGGTCTAATTTTCTCTGTCCCAGGAAAGGCTGCGATCCTACTCACTCTATTCTCTCCCATAATATTGCTTTTATCAGTCTGAGAAGTGACATTCTATGTTTCTAATAGGATATGGATTTTTGATTCAGGTTTCAGAAAGGATCTTAAACTTCTTCAGCTATACTGTTAGAATATGCTTTTCTTTCAGGGCATGGTGGACATATATCAGACATTTGTAAGAACATCAGTCATGCCCATTAGAAGGGGAAGGGGATGATAACATTGCAAAATTAAACACATTACCTTTAAAAAGATCTTTGATCACTTTTGTAACATAATTAACAGGTCTCCCATGTTTCTTTCTCTCTTTCTTTCTTTTTCTTTTTTTTTAAAATACAGGATCTTTCTCTGTAGCCTAGGCTGGCTTGGAACTTAGCAACTGAAAGTGTTTGGGAAAGGTTAGGTGTGGCCTTACTTGAGGAGGTGTGTTATTATAGGTAGGTCTCCCCACTACACGCACCTTGTGCTGTGGATCAGTTGTAAACTGTCAGCTGCTGTTCTAGCACTGTTCTTGAAGAGACACCATGATAAAGGCACCTTATAAACGGAAACATTTAATTTGGAGAGCTCGGGATTAAGAGAGCTAGACTCCATGCTCATCACAGTGGTAGCATAAGCAGTAAGCAGGTAGCGTGGCACTAGAGCAGTAGCTGAGAGCTTGTGACTGATCCACAAGCACAAGGTGTGTGCAGCAGGAAGACATGCCTGTAATGACACACTTCTTCCAGTAAGGTTTCACTTCCTAATCTTTCCCAACACTTTTACCAACCGAGGACCAAGCATTCAAATACATGAGTCCATAAGGGCAATTCTCATCAGACTACCACAGTGACCCTCCTGCCTTAGCCTCCAGAGTGCTGGGATTATAGGTATACGCCACTAGGCCTGGCTAAAATGAACTCTGTTGTTAGTTTCCCCCAGTATTTGGCTACTTTCAATCTTAAATCCTTTTGTAAACAATTGATTTTATTCAGCTCAAAATAAAGTGTTTTGTTAGTGCAATTGAGTGTAGTCTCTGTATATAAAAGTAGACTTTTAAAGAGTATAATATGCACACTTTCTGTATTTATAAGAACTTACAGACCAATAATGAAAGTAGACCAGTTTCTAGTTTTTATTTTCAAGAATATTTTACAACTAAATATAGACATCTATAAGACAAATTAAATGAATGGCATCAGTGTTTTTGAATTGTGTTTGAAAATCTATTAGTATTGAGATTAGCCTAGGTAAAGTGAGATTCCTAGAAGTATTAATGGAAAATACAACCAATTCCAGGAATTAATTACATTTCTAGGTATATAGAAAACTGTTAACTGCCATATATAATATGGCAAGGCAAAACCTATTGTTGAACTATCTCTGCTATCTCTTTCAATGATAGTAAAAATGAGTATTTTGGTGAGATATACTTTTTTTTTCAAGTTTTTCGTCATTTTCAAGGGTGCACATGCATGTGTGCACACATGCACACACACATTTCTGAGAGATTTAAGCTTTAATCTGATCCTTGAAGGCACCTTTACAGAGAATTAGTTCATGTCCTTTTTCATCTAATTGTCCTTAGGCAGCAGCAATGTGACTCTCCTGAGACCAGACGTTTACTTATTTTTAGTAGAAATCTGTCTCTTCAGGTTGGCCTTTGAAATAGATTCACAGCTAATTGCTTCATCAAGTAAATATTTCCATTTCTTTTTATCACCTAAGTATGCCTTCCTAAAATAGGGCAGTCTCTGAGGCTGTGGAGAAGAGACTACACTAGGACAAGCTTATACACAGTGGGCATCTGTAGCTTTAGTGGAATAAAATCCAGTATTATGTGGCAAGTCTTGTTAAAATGACATGAGTCCTAGTTCACAGGTAAGATTACCTTGAAGGAGGTAGTTATAGGTGTGTCTTTATTATGTCTCAGTGACTTTCCCTGTTTCTGCTTATGTATGGCTTTTACTAAAGCTGTTTATGGATGTGAAAGATGTGTATGCACATATTCTTACAAAAATACATAAATGTACAATTGTGTCTTTACTGTAATTATAATCATGTATTCACTATCATTCTTATTTGTGGGTTTTAGGAATGTAGGTTGTGTATCGCTTTTATTCACTCTGTAGTTGTGAATCTTTCAGTCTTTACCTTTTCAGGCTTTTTTAGTACACATAGAAGTCAAGTGACTGAACTCAGAAAAAGCACTGAAATAAGGTTACACTCAAATCTGGATAAACTGGTTTGCTTTTCTAGGGTTTGTAGATAAGATTTTAATACTTTGTCCATTAGTGGTGTTACCTTTGGTTGTTTTGTTGTAATATTGACCTTCTAAAGGTTTCCCTGTAAATCTTGGTTATTGTAGAGTTCCTGTGGGTATAAATTTACAGGGTGCAAACTGAAGATTTTTTTCCTAAGTGAATGAGTATTTAGATCAGGGTTTTACACTGTTAACTTGAAAATGTTCCTAGGCTTGTTGTCAGAATCTTGTAGTTTTATAAGCATAGATGTTGGGATGAACAGACGTGGAGATGAGTGTTCAAAGCACTATTTGCTTGGACTGGGAATTAGTAAGGGGGCTGAGATGACTTCTCATTTTCTTTTCCTCAAATTAGTTCAAGCATCTAGGAGAATGGAGGAAATTTAAGTAAAGTAGGTATTAGTGCCCAAAAAAAAAAAAAATGCTTTTCAGTTTTACCCTTCATAAGAAATAATATCTTTTAGCATTGACCAAACTGGCTGTTTATAGAACCCCTTGTTTGTTTTTATATTTTCGTAAACTTAAACATGTAAATATCCTCCCCCCTCAGTGCATCACTAATCTTTAAATGCTAGATTTCTTTGGCATATATTTTTATCTTTATATCTAATTATTGGAGAATAACTATAAATTCCTTTAATGCCAATAAATGATTAAATTTATTTTCTCATATTGCTTTAGACTAAAAATTCCATTTTGTCAATTACCACTTAATTCTTGTGACTGTTTCTAGCAATAGCACTTTATAATCATGTCTATCATACTAACAGCACGTTATATGGTGACTGATGTATACATGATCTTAAATAGGGTAAATTAAAAGTGATAAAATGCTATTTTAGTCAACATAGTTGCTATACAAACATGCCATAGGTTGTAAACTTTTAATAACATCTGTAGTTTTCAGATCAGTGCCATTCTACTTCTAGAGCATCTGAGATAAAAAATAACAAGGAAACAGTTTTCTTTCGTTTGCCTTGTTAAGTTCTCCTCCTGTGATCAGGGAGAAAAAGACATGTTTAAAATAGAGTAACGTTTTTCATTACTTATTTCTTGTAGGATTCTCCAACTACCACAAAACTCTGCTTACCTGAAAATGAATCTCCTCCTACTTCATCAAAGCATCAAGATCCAGTTAGTATATTAGAAACATACAGAATAAATAGCCTAGCCTTTTTAATCACTTTCAGAAAATTTTCTTTAAATATAATGTTGAAGTGTTTCTTGTGCCTCTATTCAATTTTACTGGACTTTTAGAAAAATTATAATTGAAACAGTTTTAAGAATCAAATTTTATTCATTTTAAAGCCCCTTTTGTACAAAATATGTTAGTAATTTATATTTATATAGATGCTATACTTAAATATATGCCATATTTTTAAGTGACAAATTTATACTTAGTTCTTAAAAATAAAAAATTCTAAACCAGGTCTGCTGGCATATGCCTTTAGTCCTGACACTCAGGAGTCAGAGGCAGATGGATATCTGTGAGTTCCAAGGCCAGCATGGTCTACATAGTTAGTTCCAGGATAGCTAGGACTTCACAGAGAAACCCCGTCTCAAAAAACAAACAGAACTTTCCCAGAGAATATTACAAATTATACTTCACTTTCTTTCGCAGGCCGGCAGTCTGAAGGTAAGATGTATGCCCTTCTTTCCTAGCATCATGGCTGCCCTTGCGAGTCTGTGATTTGGAAGAGCTTGTCAGTCTGGGCCAGGGAGGACTGGAGATAAGTCTCACTGGAAACCTCCCAGCAGCCTTTCTTCTCACAGGTCTTGACCTTTGACCTCATCATGTTCACACACTCCTGCTCTTCCTGTCAACACTGATCTGCTTGTACTGCTGTCCTCTTATTGGGTGACATTTAACATTTTTTAAGGAGAACACATGCTTTCGTATCTGTGTCCCTAGCTCACGCTTCATGTGTCCTCTTCTCCCATATTGCACAACACTTGGGTTAGTCTCTCAACCTTTCCTCTGCCACAGAGACTCTGCCCACACCTTTGCCTGGAAGCCTGTGCATATCAACCAGGATTAAGTTCAAAGTTTGCTTCCTCAGAGAATTTAGGCTAATCCTCTAGGTTAGAGGAGGTTTCTGATGATACTCCTTGTAGCATGAGTTGTGTTTATTTCATAAAATCAAGAGCAGCTACTAACACTCTCTGTGATCCAGCTCTTGTCATGTCTTCTCCAGCAAGGAAACAGAGTTAGCAGAGACAGGAATTCCTACCACACAGCAACACAGTAGCTGCTGAGCAAACACTTGTTGAGTTAATGAATGTAACTTTAACACTTTAAGAAGACAAACTTTCATCATTACTATTTGATGAAGTTAGGTCAAACTTTTGTTTACTAGTCAGACTTCAGATTCTGTGCAGGCACAGGCCTCACTTCTTTCTGATCATTCTGACTTTTGTTTTCCCTTTTCCACATATATGTGGCAATACATGTATATTTATTTTTAATTGTTGTTTTCTTTCCTTATATTTTATGGTTCCCACCACATTGTATATACTTTTTATTTTTAATTAGCACTAAGTAAGCTAAGAGGTAATGACAGAATGTATTTTTAAATATAGGTGGTATACATTTCACAGAAATACCTTCATAGACTATTTTTTAATAAAAAGGAATTTCTAAGTAATTGTAGAAACAAGAATTTGTAGATCTTCATGCAGCTTAAAAGCACTGTTGGTCAATGATCTTCCTGCCCATTTGACGTCCATTAAATTGTCCTGGGTGCAGGGTGCCCTCTGATGGCCACCCTTGGAACTGCCTCCCCAGTGTGCCTTGTTTCAATACTCTGTTAACACAGAACAGCTGTGTTGATGCTGCCAGGACTCCTGTTTCCACATACACAGGGTGTTCTATCCTCCTCCCACTGAGACTGTTATCCTTGTGACCTCTCTTCCTGACATCTACTTTGCAGGCCCCTCTGCGTGCTTTGCTTCTAAGAGTCCTACTTGTCTGTCTCTTCCGTTCTGTCTAGTTACTCCAGCGCTATCCCCCCTCTCTCTGTATGTGAATTAAAATCTTGGTATAAATGTTTAGTGGCAATGACAGTACAGATTTAGAAAGTTTTCTAAAAATGTGATCCTGAAACAAAATTCTCCTGTCTACCTAGTTGCTTAAACTTGGCACTTGCTCATATGTCCTCCCTTATATGTATGTCATCCCTGTCCCCTCATGGCCTGTGTCTGTCTCTCTGGAATTTAGCCCCTTCTCACTATCCTTGGTCAAGTTCAGACCTTTGGCATTCCTCAGCATATCATTAAAGGAGTGCAGCTGGTTGTCAGCCATGCTGTTGTCGCTTAGTGCTTCTCTCCTTGCTTGTCTATTTTGCCACATAATTGGTGGGCCCTGTGATGTTCTCTCTGCCTTTCTCCTTCTGTCGCCATCTGGCTACTCTGTAGGTCAGAGGTCATTTCCTCTAGGAAGCTGCTCTGATTCTGTTCTTTGTCTTCCAGGTTGAATTCAATTCTCCTGTCCAGGTTGAGATAGGAAGTCCATTTCTCATAACACTTAACATATTGTGTGATGATTGGTTTGGGGTACTTTCTGTACATTTGGGTATAGCAATCTTTGTTCTCTTATGTTCAAATGAGAGTGCTCAGTACTTAGAGCACCAGTGCTTCCTTCTTACCCACTGTGGATATTTGGGGAAAGCACTGGCTTATTTTGAACAGTGCCTGAACAAATGCAGCCTTTTGCATGCTTTTAGGTTTTTTGTTTTTCATCAGTTTTATCTGTCTGTTGACTCTGGTAAAAACCTCTGACTTAAGTTATTTCTTTTTCTTGCATCACACTGTCTGCCACTACTGCTGTTCCATTCATTTTCATTTGTTATTTTGATGCTTGAATCTCCTTCCTGCTGCTGCTTTTATGCTAGTCCAGCTGGAGCTTTAGAAAACACTCCAGAGTCCCACTTCTGTCAGTTCTCATTAAGCGGCCCATGCAGAAAAGTTAATGTTGTTCTCATTCTTTGGAAAACTTTTACCTGTATCTGATGAAAGGACAATAAATTCAGAAGTAACATATACATACTTAAAATTGTATTTATGTAGTATCTTGTACATACTGAAAATTGTCATTGGCGTTTTTGTTGAAAGGCAATAGGGTTCTTATGAAAAGTATCGAATTGCATATCTGATCGATAAAACACCTATGCTTTGTAAAATGATTGCAGTAAAATTGTGACTAAGTTATTTCCAAGTTTTCAGTATGCCAACAATAAGAGTTAACAAATTTTCAGCTAGAGATGCAAGCAAAGTTTCAAATATTATCTTCTAAACATTATTGAGAAGGTAGTCAGTATTATGTTTATATGGTATTTAAAAAAGATTTATGTCTTCTTGTTAAAATGCTTAAAGAGAATTTGCTGAGGAACCAATCAAATATAAATAAATTTTGGGGCTAGAGAGATTGCTCAGTGGTTAGGAATGCTTGCTGCTCTTGCAAAGGACCTGAGTTTGGCTCCTAGCACTCATTATTAGGCAGCTGACACTGCCTGTAGTTCCAGTACCTAGGGATTGGCCCTGCCCTGCTGACCTCTGTTGATACCCACATGTGTGTGCACATACCTACAAACAGATACACATGCATACACATGAGGAAAAATAAAGCAAATAGTTTTTTAAAAAGAAATAAATTTTGAATTTATTTTCTTTGTGTTTGTGTATGTGTTTCAGTTGAGTTATAATTGGCTGCTGTCTCATGTGCATATTATTTGTAGTATTGATGATTATAATAGCCACCAACTCATTTTGATGAATCTCATTTGTATAGGAAACTAATGTAGTGAGAAAGTATTACTTCATGTTTATTTGCAGGCCTTTTGAGAAAACATCAACTAGCTTTTGATTGCATGATGGTTAATGATAAAGTTTTGTCACTTTTACATTTGTAATGTCATGGCTAGTAAGTCTAACGTTTTCAGGACCCATGTCATCACATGGTCATCTGTTATATAAAGCACATACTGACATTTCTTTATATCATATTAAAGTCTGTGTAGTGTACTGAGTACTTTTGAATAATTTATCAGTCATTTCATTTGTCTGCCTAGACATTATCTTCTGACAAGATTAGTATTTTTTAAATGTATTATTTATCATCATAACATCACATCACATCACATTCTTTGAATAGGCCAACCAGTGAACCCTTGGCATCTGCCTGTTTCCTCCTCTAATGCTGGGGATCCAGGCATGTGAACCCCCTCTCGACTTTTTTTTTTTTACACAAGGTGGTAGGGATATGAACTCTGGCCTCCATATTTGCAAAGCAAATAGGAAACATTTTTCTGGTGGTTACTGGTAAAACTCTAATTGTTAACAAAGTATCTAGATGGCTGCTGTGACTGAAGGAGAAGAAGGTATTTTGCCAGGTGTTGGGCATGTCTATGACTCCCTACTACCTGTGAGTGGTGCAGGAAAGAGGGGCAGGAGTTCAAGGGTAAGCTTGGGTTTATAGCAAATTCCAGGCCAGCCTGGGCTGCAGGAACTCTTTCTCAAAAAAAAAAAAAAAAGGTTCTTAGTTATAAATTACTGACAATGTCAGGATAAGTATAGTGCTGTGATAATAGGTGTGCTATATACTAACTAATCTCTTAAGTTTTTGGACTGCAAGATCTTTTGGATTCCACTGATTATTATAATTTGGACATTATTATTTATTTGACTGTTACATTAAAAGTATCATTTTGTTCCATAGGGTCAGGAGAAATATGGATTGTTGAATGTAACAAAAATTACTGAAAATGGGAAAAAGGTTCGGTAAGTATGAAATCTTTAATATTCTTACATGTTTATCTGATTGGAGTAAATGAAAACTTATATTCCAGTAGAACTAACAAAATGGCTTAGGATAATTTTCAATCATGTGTCTTCTAGTAAGTTTGCCATGAAATATTTCCTTTGTTAACATATTTAAAAAATAATATTCAGAAATAATGAGAGCATCCCAAAGAAACAGTTCCTTTCCTTTTATATTTTTTTTTCAATAAGCAGTTAGTTGTGATGCATAATAAAAAACAAAGATGGACTGGAGAGATAGCTCAGCAGTTAAGAGCACTGACTGCTTTTCCAGAGGTCCTGAGTTCAGTTTCCAGCAACCACATGATGGCTCACAGCCATCTGTAACGGGATCCAATGCCCTCATCTGGTGTGTCTGAGGACAACGATGGTGGTGCACTCACATACTCGCATACAAAAAATAAAATCTTTGTCTTAGGGTTTAAAAAAAAAAAAGAAAACAAAGATACAGTGAGTACCATAGAAATAGAAGCAATCTTCACCAGCTCTGTGTTCCCATGTCAGGTTCTATGAGCGTAAGTACTTTCCTCTACAGATGATTTACATGTAGATATTTGTATATTGTAGATGATACTCCCCCATCCCCGACAGGGTTTCTCTATATAACAGACCCTCTAGGTGTCTTGGACTCAATTTGTGAACCAGGCTGGCCTCAAATTCACAGCCTCCCAAGTGCTGGGAGTAAAGGCATGTGTCATCGTGCCCAGCCATAGATGACGTTGTTAAACATGGTATACTTTATATTTATGTTAGAGATGGTTCTAATTTGTTACCTCACAGCTAGCACAGCATGTGCTGCTACAGAACAGTTAATCACTAGCAAGTTAATCATTATTCATCTGCAAGAATGTAACTAGGCCTGCTATTAGTACGTACGCATTTGGGATACTTACAATTTTTGCTGTTACACACAGTACTACACTGAATGTTTTGCTTAGCTAATTTTGCAAGTGTAAAATTGCTACAGTGGTTAGAAGTGCTTTCTTTTCAAGCGTGGAGGCCTGAGTTCAAATCCCCACCACCCATGTAAAAAAGCTAGGTGGGACTGACATGGCTGTATCCCTCAGCATTAGGGGGAAAGAAATAGGCAGATACCAAGGGCTCACTGGTCAGCTAGCCAGCCTAGCCAAAATGAGTTTCTGCTCAGTGAGATACCCTGTCTCAAGGCAGTAAGGCAGAGAGTGGTGGAAGAAGTCACTCACTGTTTGCTCTGGCTTCTGCCTGTGTGTATGTGGTCATGGACACCTGCACACTTGCATGCAAGTAAGATACACACACATACACTCAACACTTTTTTTTTAAAGAGAGGAAAATAATTCTTTTACATCTAAAGTTGGAAAGGGAGAAAAGCATCTTTCATGGTAGAGAGGTATGAAATAAGTTCACAAGCAAATGAAAGCCATCCCAAAACAGTATAAAAGAGGTCCACACAAAATGAAATAGAAAATACATTTTAATAAACAGTGTTAGAATCCTTACTACTTCTAACATGCAGATAAATGAATTAGATCTACTAAAACAGTGGTGCTCAGATGGAAACAGCCTAAAGTGATTAAAAACAGCCTAAAGTGATTTAGAGCTATGAGCAGGGATGTTTAAAAAGTTTAAAAAATAAAGCAAGAGTAGGAAGCTAGCAAAGAAGAAATGCATTTGAAGTATTACAAACATGGATACTCCAAAATGGCAAAGCAGGGAGCCAGAGAGATGGCTCAGTGGGTCTGAGTGCCTCTTGCACAACCATGAGGACCTGAGTTTGGATCCCAGCATTCCTGTAACAAGCCACACATGGTCTCCCCACCTGCCTGTAACCTCAGTGCAGAAAGGGATAGAGACAGGAGAAATCTTAGCATTTGCTGGCTGCCAGCCTAGCCCCAAAGCAAGAGCTTTAGATTTAAACAGAGACCTTGCCCTAAAGGAAAATGTAGAAAGTTATAGGGGAGAACACTTTGTGTCCTCTTCTAATCTGTGCATGTTTGCATAGACTCACACACAAACACATGTGTATTTAAGTGCATGAAATAAAGAGTATTGTGAATCAGTTCATGGGGAGAAGCACTGATCATTAGTAATAATCACTGATGGGCTAAGGACAGTAGCTCACTTGCCACAGTGCTTATTCACCTTCACAAAGCCCTGGGTGTGACCCCAGCACCGCAGGTAGATGTGGGATCAGAAAGAAGTTCAAGATCATTCTTGGCTACACATTGAAGCTCAGCCCTGGGACACATAAGACCTAGACTAAATTATACTTCATTGGGCGAAACAAACAAACAAGCAAAACAGTTGTTCATAAACTACGAGAAATAAGTGGAAGAGTAGATCTCATTGACAGGTATTGAATTCAACATTCTGACAAAGAAAGCAAACCCAAGTCCTTGCATAGTCCCCACAAACTGGTTGTGTGGGACGGATGGAAAGCATTACTAAATCTCTATAGCACTATAGCACAAGGAGTTAACATTCCTTTTACCCTTCCAGCAACTGAATTTCCTTATAATATAATTTTCTTATTTGTAAATACTAATCTGTGTTTGCTACTTAAGAAATTTTCTAGGCTTGAAATAGGTACAAAAATAAATTGTCAAATTATGTAAGGTTCACTTCAATGGGAGAAACATTTAAGCAAAAAAAATCTTTAATGGATAATTTAAGATAATGAAGAAGGGAAGATTCTGGCCAGACTACCATCAGTTACCGTTCAAATTATTAGTAGGAACATCAGTAGTAGTATACATATTTATTGTGACCCTTACCTATGTGTGTATCTGGAGACAGGACAGTGAATCAGTATATAGCTTCTTTTAATATTTTTAATTTTATGTGTATGAGTGTTTTTTCTGTGTATATGTATGTGCACCATGTGCATGCTGGGTCCAGGGATGTCGGAAGAGGACTCTGGGTCCTCTGGAACTGGGGTTACAGATGGTTGTGAAATACTATGTGGTTGCTGGAGATTGAATCTAGGTCCTCTGCAAGAACAACAGTTGCTTTTAACCACTGAGCCACCTCTACAGCTTCTAGAGGTCAGTGTGTTTAAGAGACCTAAATATAGGGCTAGCAAGATGGCTCAGCAGGTGTTTGCTGCCCAAGCCTGACAGCTTCAGTTGGATCCTAAGACCTGCATAAAGATAGAAGCAGAGAATAGACTCCAGAGGTACCTCACATGCACAGGTACACACAGTAGTAACACATACTGCTTTTGAAAGACCCATATACACCACACATTTAATACTTCTTGTCAGTGGAGTGTGGATTGAGGGGAGGGGCTTTCCAGATTTTGATAGTGTGAATATTGATGTTGAAGAATTGTGTGAGTTTCTCTTTATAGTATGTGGGTCCAGATTATTGAGCTTAGCAGCAGGTGCCTTTACTTGATGAGCCACCTCACCAGCCTATGCTTTACATAAGTTTATATTCAGAGTTTCTTACATATATGTGTTGTTTTTGTAATTCAGTAATTTTTAAAATCTTAGTGAGCAATCATTCTGTCATTTAGTATATATTTTTAACATATCTAGTATTTAACATATCTAGTATCTATGGAACATACACATATGTTCTTATTGTATGACTAAAATAAATTAATATTTTTAATCACAGTGTGCTAGATTAGTTCTATGTGAAAACACTTGGATAATTTGGTTACAACTATTTTGATTATTTTCATTTCTAACTAACTTCATTTGTTTTGTGTGGGTGTTATGTGTCAGAGCGAGGCACTAAATGATATGGATGCCATTAGAATCATATATCTAGTATAAACAGTTGAAGTACTAACCATGAAATTGTGGACAACAGTGATAGCACTAAGCAGGTCTTGGTTTCTTTTGATTGATAGTGTTGCTTTTCAACTGTATATTTGCAGAAAGAACTGGTTGTCTTCTTGGGCAGTGTTACAGGGTTCATCTTTACTTTTTACGAAAACTCAAGGAAGTAGTACAAGCTGGGTAAGTATTTCTCTGTGGAAATGTACTTAAGTTATGTGAGTGCTGTGACATCTGAATGTCCAAAGTGTTTGAAGTAAAGATGCATTTGACTTGCACAGACTGTTAGAAAAATCTGGCTGTGTTAAAACCAGAAGTTAGCTTTATCCTTTGAACCAACAGCTCACAACTGAACAGAACATTGCAGAATATTAACTCATAGGATGTGAAAGCTTTTCTGTGTTTTTAATTATTATTTCAGATACTTTGAAAATAGGTAGTCATGTGACTGGGCCCACCTTTGTCTGTTTGATTGTTTGTAACTAGGAGGTGACTCAGATGTCCATGTCTGTAATGTCAGGCAGCTTTTAGGCAAAAAAGAAATGGGGCTTTGTTTTGTGAACTGCTGACACTGTTTATTTTTGGTGTTTACTGTTGTTACTTGTTTATTATATGCTACCAGCAGTTGTTACAGTGCTACCAGGTTGTCACTGGCATATTCTAAATGCAAAGGGTTATACACATCTTATCCTTCTACTCCAAGACACATCCCCCAGCTGCTGTTTCCTCAGTCTGCCTAATGACACTCTAAAAATCCACATCAGTTGTACATGAGTGTGAGTGTTCTAGAATATTTCTTCTTTTTGTGCCTCACTAACCCTTGAGTATGTTCTCTTAGATCACCTTAACCATCTACAAAGCACACTAGTAGCTCATTAAATAACTGATTTTGTTTTACTAGGTGTATTTCAAGTTATAAAACATTTGGAATGTTTCAGTTTTGCCCAGAACATTACTGTGTCTGTTATAGCTTTATGGTCAATTGTTTTAGTTACAAAGGTAGAAATGTTTCAGGAGTAAATTCCATTTGGCTCCTATTTCTTGTTTTGTTATAACAAGTACATTGTGTAAATCTTTACTACTCACTGAAAAGTTGAAGAAAAATGAAGTAATTGGAGTCTGGCCATTTCTTAAGTGCAAAGCTGCTAAGTATAGTATTGCTATTACAGTAGGAAGTTATCTACCACAGTGTTGTTGGGCCTGATTCCAAGGGCAAGTATATATTGGCATGACATTTTAGCAAGTGAAACTTCTTATATAAAATTCAGGAAATATTCGTAATCTTTATTACATGTAAATTATAATTCTTAGAAATTTTAAAGTACCAAATCTTTGTAGTACCATAGGAATAATCTTTTTTTTTTAAATTCTTACTTAGTGGGCTGAGTAGAAATTTTAAGTTATCAGAGCCATGTCAACAGAATAAATACGTGTTTAGTGCACATTTTCTTTCTGTTAATCACTTTCTTGTGTAGTTTTACAAACATAATAAATAGCTAAGGATTTTTTTTTTTTTACTACCCATGCCACCTGTGTTCCTGATCTTTTCATGGCTCTTATGATGCTAAAGGCTTTGGCATCTGACTTATAATTTCTAGCAAAGGTTGAGTGAAATGATGGGTCTTAGGGTTTCTTTTTCTGTCAGTCATTAGTTGACAGGCAAGTCTTCAAAGCATAAAATAGGATTAGAGGATGTTTCTTAGAAAATGTGTGTGGGATCTGCTTGTGATTTTTGTACAGATGATAGTTGGGCATTGCATTTAAAACAATCTTTTATATAGCCACATACAGTGTAGCATAAGTTACAGAAATAGAACTGTGAGGCCGCAGTATATCCATGTCTACCTGTTTGCAAATTATAACATTACCTGATTTCCTTCTTGGGAACTAACATGATCATAGCCTTACCTTCGGAGCTGAGGGCCTGTTAGTTTAAAGGCTCATCAGATTTAGATATACTTTACAATTTTTGAATCTGAAAAGAGAAGGATTTAAGATCTCTTTATTATAAATAGTTGGTCTTCTTTTATACATACCTATGGATGTATATCACATAAAGTCTTTTTTCTCTAAAATGAAGTTTGGGAGTAATCAGTCCAAACCAGAATTCACAGTGGACCTGAAGGGGGCAGCGATTGAAATGGCATCAAAAGACAAATCAAGCAAGAAGAACGTGTTTGAGGTAAATAACTCACATTCTTGGCTTTAGTGTGTGCATGTTTTAGGTTTTGTTGTGACAAATTTAGGCAGAGTTTGTGACTAAGTCATTTGTGCCATCATGTAAGGGCACTGGTGTGTGTGTGTGGGAGGGTAGGAGTAGGGGGGGTAATCTCATGCCTTCTTAATGTCGCTGTGGTCCCAGAACTATTTTATAGCAATGAAGCCTCTCCTCTTTATCATTCCAAACCTTCCATAGCAGTTTGTGATCTGGATCAGTTTGTTATCAGCATATAATAGACTACTCTAGAGCTCGGCAGCTTTGCAAAAGAGCTTCCCCTCGATTGTTCCAGTTAGTGCGGAGTGAGAGAATGGCTCTGCTCTCTGCTGGGGACCAGTCATGAGGCTCAGATGGAGTGGGTAGTTGGACTGACTCATTTTCCCCACATGTCCTATATTGGCTAATGGATAGGCTTCCTTCTCCCTAAGATCTCTCTTGTTCAAGAAAGCTAACACAGGCTTCTCCACATGGCAAGTCAGGGTTCTAGTGGGGTGAGAGATGACAGGGCTTCTCAAGCGTAGACTTGGAAGTCAGCCACCTGCCATGTACTCTGTTGTTACACAGCTCAGAGGCCTTCCTCACGTGCATTCAGGGCCGTGAGTATAAGAGTTCACTTGGGTCAGAGAACATGAAGTCCATTGCAGAAAACTGGAAGAATTTTTGAGATGTGTTTGTAATCTGTCTTCTATTTCCCCATTCTTTATAGCCTCATGTCCTCGGCCTTTCATATTTGTAAGCTAGGCACTTTGACTTTGCCAGTGTTTTCCAAGCAGAATCTGCATGATTCTCTTTTATTGTCCTGCCTTATGTTTCAACTCACACTAAGCTCTGCTTCCCAAATGCAGTTTATCTCTAAAACTCAAGACAAATGCTACTGCAGTGATGCTACCTACAGTGGTTAGCTTTGTTCTGCTCTTAAGAAACTCTTATCTTTGATCAGGAACCCCTCCCCTGTCTAGAACAACATACATTTAGTGTTGGGAATTGGCTGGACCACCTGTCTAGAAAGATGCATGAAAGGATGTCATTACTTCCCGAATCAGCTTTGCAGTTTTAATAGCTGGTTCCTGAATGAGAAAAGGATCCATGGTCAAATGCACTTTGGACTTAGTATGTATTTTATTCCTATGTTAGATAGTTTGAGTATTCTCTAGACTGTCAGACTCTTGAGAAATCTCAAAGGAGCATGTCTTCTTGGACCTGATGCTTTCCAGGTTAATATTTCATCACATCTAGTACTCGAGAAATTATGGGGGACTTGATTGTTTGGGAGAAAATTGCCAAATGTTCCTCTAGAAAAACAAACTCAGTTATCAGCCAGGAAATGAGAGGGATTTTTTTTTTTTTTTACA
Organism: Grammomys surdaster; assembly: GCF_004785775.1. Taxonomy (NCBI): domain Eukaryota; kingdom Metazoa; phylum Chordata; class Mammalia; order Rodentia; family Muridae; genus Grammomys; species Grammomys surdaster. The sequence continues at coordinate 2,280,440 of NW_021604747.1, read as the reverse complement.
ATTTATAGTTCTTTCATTGAAGCGTTAAAAAAAAAAGAAAAAATATATAGTCCGAAGAGATTGTTGGTTTTGGGTTTTATGTAAAATAATAGATATCTTTATTTCAGTTCATGATTAGACAGCAATATTTCTGCTCAGAAGGGGTGTGAAGGTTGGTGGGTTAGCTCAGCAGTTAAAGGCACTTGCTGCCAAGCCTGAGGACTTGGGTTCAGTTCCCAGAATCAGCATGGAGGAGAGAACTGACCTCTGACCTCCTCTCTCCATACTCAGGCCATGGCACACATGTGAACACACACACACAGTAAATAAATGAATTAAGTTAATAGATAGATGTATAAACATCTTAAAGGGTTGTGGCATCATTGTCGTTTATGCCTTGTCTTCATACTCAGTCGTCATTGTCTGGTAAGTAGCAAATACTGAAAACCTAACACTTACAATCTATATATATATTTTTTCATAGCCAGATTAAGAAAATTCTCAGGCTATGAAAAAATTCTTAACCTGTGTACAGTACTACAAACTATTTCTATTACAAATGTTTCTATTTCTTTACAAATGTTTCAGTTTTCATTGTACTGCTTTTATAGTTGAATTTATTTTTAAGTGATAAACTATACTACTTTAGGATCTAAAATTACTAGATTTTTATTTAGAATTTACCACAAAAAACAACTTCATGCTCTGTAAACTAATCAGTTCTTTGATACTGATGCTGATGAAGGGCTCTCCCTAGCTGCCGTGCTACCTCTACTGCTGTCAGTGTAAGACGGAGCTCACTGTAGACTGCGGCTTGGAAGTATACATTTTCACTTGTTCTGTTAAAAGCACTGACTGTGTTCTTTCTTCACCCTTCTTTTCTCTAAAGCTGAAAACCCGCCAAGGAACAGAACTGCTAATTCAGTCTGATAATGATGCTGTTATTAATGATTGGTTTAAAGTTCTTAGTAGTACTATCAGTAACCAGGTATGTATTGGACTTAAGCAAAAATGTTTATTGCAGAACCAGGTTTGGTGAAGGATGCCTTTAATCCTAACACTTGAGAGGCAGAGGCCCTGTGAATATGAGCTTGGTTTACATAGTGAGTTCCAGAACAGCCAGAGCTACCTGTCTCTATCTCTTTTTTAACTACAGAGCAGTTTTCCTGGTTTTCTAATTGTGGATTGTATATGCAAAATTCGGTTTACAGATGGAAAGACTGCACACATGCATGTATGTGCTAACACAGCTGGGAAAGGCAAAGGTCACTTTAGCGTTTTGTGCCAGTGATGTGACTAAACATTCTCACTTATGAAATGTCAGTGGTTTGCATCAGGGTTTCTGTTAGGCATTGGTTCGTGAAGAAGGACCAACAGCACTTAGTGCACAGTACTTACATAGTACTTACTCAGTGCCCAAATGCGTTGGAAGGGATACTGTTTGATGGAAAGAGTTCAGAGGTCAAGTTTTGAAGTGTATGCAGCTGTAGCCTCATCAGTTGTTTCTAGTGACACCATGTCTACTTTTCTGCTGGTTTTCTTCTGAAGGTGTTCATTGTTCCCTCATTGGGCCACCAAGAGCTGTGTGTTCTCTCCATTCTTAACTTTTCACTTGTACTGAGGGCCTTCTAGCTGAGGGAAATGAAAAAATTACAGTTATTAAGGGAGATGTAAGCTTTTCTAGCAAATAGATCATGAAACTATATATGTTGTATAATGTATACTTTTTTTACTTTTATATATTTGTTTATCTCTGAAACTATGACTGATTTTTATTTTCATACCCAAATAAGAATAGCCTTCTAGCTGGGCAGTGGTGGTGCACACCTTTAATCCCAGCACTTGGGAGGCAGAGAAAGGCGGATTTCTGAGTTCGAGGCCAGCCTGGTCTACAGAGTGAGTTCCAGGACAGCCAGAACTACACAGAGAAACCCGATCTCGGGAGGGAAAACAAAAAACAAAAAAACCCAAAACCCAAATAACCTTCTAAACCAGTTTCCCAGTGTCACATGATGATCTTTTTGTCTGTCTGTGTGTTTGTTTTGTTTGCTTTTTGGTAGTTTGGATTAGCCTGGGGCCTATGCATGCTGGGCAAACAGTCTTCTACTGGGCTCGTTGCTAAAATGTGATTGGTTTTAGTAGCCAGTAGTTCTTTCTTAGAAACCTCCTATGATCTTCATTAAAATGCATCTTTAGCCCTGTCCCTGTCTCTGTGTATTCAGATGCTTCTTCCCTAGTCCATGTAGGTTTTCAGCTGTAATCACAGTACATGCATGCATGCATTTTATAACTACATGAGTGTTTGTGTACTGGGCAGCAAGCAGTACACCACAACCAAATATGTGTTATCACACAGTAAGATATGTTGTACTGTGGTGATGAGAGAGTATAACATACTCCAAAAACATTAGGAAGGGCTAGCCTAGGGAAGGTACTGCAGGGTAGTGCTGCAGGGGTTTTTTGTATTTGAGGTCTCTAGAAACAGGGAATGAGGCAAGTGAAGAAAGAGGAGCGTATTATTTACTGTGAGCTGTGAAAGTACCTACTGTAAACACAAAGAGCCAAATGCAGCTTCTTCCTGAGATCTCAGCACTTGGAGTAAGGCTGGAAGATGGCTGCAGGTGCAAGCCCAGCCTTGAAGAGAGCTGATCTTAAACAATCAGAAAATGTTACTGAGAGACACTGAGTCTCAGACTCAGTGATGTAAAGATTTCTAGATGGGGGATTTTTGAATCTCATTAAAATTCCAAGTAGTTTTCTTGTCAAATTTGAGAACCTTATTCTAAAATTCCTTTAGAGATAAAAGGGGCTAAAAATACCCAAGACTTTGTTGAAGAAGGAAGTAGAGGACCTCTGCTGTATTATAAATTAGGACTTCATAAACCTGTATTAAGCAGTGGAGCTTTGTGTCTGTGTGGGGTAGATCTGTGGGACAGAGTAAAGTGCCTGGAGATAGACTACCCTACCAAGGACACTTCATGCCAGAACAGCACTGAGGAACAGTGAGGAAGGACATGCCTTGTAAATAGTACTGGTGCAAGAAGAAATGAAACCCCCTCCTTATACCATCAACAGAAATAAACTCAGTGCAGCAGACCTCAGTGAGAAGGGAGACAAAGTCCTTAGCTTTGGAAATGTAGTCCACTGTTCAATATCCTGTACAGGTTTCCTTGGTGAGGCTGTAGAAAAGACCTACTTTGGTAGAAGTAGAAGGCACTTTTCAGTGCCTAACATCTGTGAGCATTGTCTGTCTTCCGCTGTTCTTTCCACACTGTAATAGTGTGCTCTTAAACTGCTGTCACAGGCAGCATGGCTGTCCCGTCCAGGAGTGTAAGCTGACCCTTTTGTCATAAAGTCCATGACCTTTTATCACCGACTTCTAAGTGCTGTGTGTGCTACCCACATGCAATGTCAAATGAATCAGTTATACCTAATGCTCTGTGAATTTAAAGATTGATCAAACACCTAAATTATATGCACTGCACACAGTTTTCCTAAAATCACTGGTAAGAGTCAGTCATTCTGAAAAATATGCTGTTCAGCTACAGCAATTCTAGAAGTAATGTGTTTTCTGACACCGACAGGTAGCAGAGGCCGATGAAGCAGCTGAAGAGGAGACACCAGATTCACCAGGGGTAGAAAAGCAGGATAAAGAAAAAGACCAGAAGGAGCTTAAGAAACTTCGCTGTGAGTTGTTTCCTTGTTGGCTGATCAATGCCCATATAAAAATGAAGTCTTCAGTATTAGAAGAGTGACAGGGTTAATTAAGCACTGTCTTTTAGCTCATTGTCACATTTAGCCATAATATGCATTCATGTGATGGCATAATTCTAAGGTGGGATACTTCAAGAGAAAATATAGTACACTTCTCTTGAGGCCTCTAGGAAGCTGGACTCTTCTTCTCTGAGTTAAAAATATGTAGTTTTGTATAAAATCTTAGGCTTTGGAAGTCTGAAGTTGAGGGGGAATCATTGCACAGCAGCCCCACCCCTCCTCCAGGCACCAGGCAGCTAGCTCCCTGTCATGTGCTCATGCACACAGCCATGCGCTTGGATCTCCAGAGCACACAGATGGAAGCAGAGCTAAGCTACCAGTTTGAAGAAAGATAGTTTCAAATGCAGACTCTTGTGAAGTATATTATTGGCCATTAACTGTGACTCCACACCTTTTCTGGCTTAACTAATCCACTTTCTTACCTAAGGGTTTTCTGGTCTTCTAACTAAGTGATTAGAAAGTCACTTCTACTTTTGTTTTCCAACAATATAATAAATGTTTCTCTCTCACGTACACATACATACCACCACCAATGTTAGTACAGAGTTTTGTGATTTTTGAGATTTGGTTCTGTGTGGTCCAGACTGTCTTTCAAGCTCTCTATGAAGCTAAAGACTGGCTGTGAGCTCTAGATCATTCTGCCTCTGAGTCTCATGTGTGATTACAGGCATATGTCACCATGCCTGGCTTAAACTTTTAATTCTTGATTCATATACTCCGTACTCTTAGTATTCCTCAAACATAATTATTTTTTAACAAGTGTACTTGAGAATTTCATGTTACTGTAGCTCATAAATCAGGATCGGAGGTATCATAGAACAGGTTCTATAGTCTCCCTTTTTACTTCAGTATAGATAATCATGAGATCCTCAGAGCCTATTTGCAGACCCTTCAGCAGTTCACCAAGAGAGGAATGTTGGTTTGAGTTGTGGAGTTTGTGTGTCATTTTTACCCTCTGACACATAAGGAAAAGTAAAATCTCATGTTAAAATCTTGACTCATACCAAAGAAAGTAAGGTATAGTTTGTTCACTTTTAGGTTATAAACATGAAAATTTCACTTAAAATTAGAATAACAATTTCTGCTGTAATTTTTGACCACGGGATTGATATGTCATCAATGATTAGTGTCATCTGTGGAAAAACTCTAATTAGTGAAGTTTGCTGAAATACATAATATCTGTTTGTCTTAAGCAATGAAAGGATCCAGCATGGATTCTTCAGAGCAGAAGAAAACTAAGAAAAACTTAAAGAAGTTTCTCACCCGGCGCCCCACGTTGCAAGCTGTTCGTGAGAAAGGTTATATCAAAGGTATGGAGGAGGAGCGGTGCTCACATGATGAATGTTGGCTGAGCCAGAAGTAAGGTGTTGGAAGTTAAAACTGAACATATCCAACATTTCCATTCTTTATGTGTTAAGTTTTCAGCTACAGAAATGAAAAGCATTTGAATAATTAGCACTCATTTTTTATATTTTTGGTTGTGAACCTAGCCTTTAACGACTGAGCCATCTTTTCAGCCCTAGCACTCATTTTTAAAAAGTGAATGGTAAAGTGTAGCTAAAAATTGGGGGCAGGTATAAATCCCAAACTCCTATTTTCGAAGCCTGTGTCAGAGGAGGACAGATGAGATGCGGGTTGGGCATTGGTGGACTTAGAGGTCGTGACAGTGGATTTTGGTTCTGCATCGCAAGGATCAGAAGTTAGAAATGAGACAGACAGTTACGAAGAGCATGAGCAAGTAGCTATGTTCTTGATTGTTTGCTTTTAGCTCTAACTTAAGTTTAAAATTATTAAAAAAATAATTCCCACTGATTATTTTGTATGTTTCTTAATTAATTTATGATCACTGTAATGTACCAACAAAGAGAAAAATGTTCCTTATAAGCACATGTGTATGTGTGCACCAACAGTTACTTACAGTTGTGTTTATCTCAGAAGGTTAAAGTTTTAAATTTGTAACGCAAACCAGTGGCATTTATTCAGAAATAACGGTAAGGGTAATGCATAGTGTGCACATGTGAGTCTGGTTTAGTTTTTGACAGACCATCACTAAACATGTCTGCAGAGCATCTTCTCATTGAAAACCAAAGATGAGCACCATTAAGGGCAGATATAAGAGTTCTAGAATACATAAGAATCAGCTGATTCACATTAGCAACTGTACGTGGGTTTGGTGGTACCCTTCTATATTCTCAGTGCTCGAGAGATAAAGGCAGAAAAATCAGATGTTCAAGGTCACCCTTCCATGTATAACCCAGCATGTATTAATTGAGACCTTGTCTCAAAAAAAAAAAAAAAAAAAAAACCCCAAGCAAACAAAAACTGAAAAATAGGGCTGCAGAGATGAGCCAGCAAATAAGAATGTGTACTGCTCTGGCAGAGGACCACTGCTGGGTTCCCAGCACCTGTGCCAGGCACCTTACAGCCTCCTGTGTAACTCCAGCTCCAGGGGATTCAATGCCTTTGACCTCCATGGGCACTTGCACTCACATGCACATGCTCCTGCACAGACATAAAATAAAAATCATCACTCCTCCCCCCAAACAAAATGAAGTAATGTTGTAGAATTTTTTAAATCCCAGTCCAGGGTTTCTATCCCGCCTTTGACCATTTAGTTCCCAGATAAAAGACGTACATCCTTTATATTTATTGTGAACCTTAAACAGCACAAGAGCTGGGCAGATATCTACCATTTATGCTATTAGAATCTACTTTTCTATTGATAACCCCAGTTACTACTTACATCTGGGCTGCTCTTAACTCCAGTTGGCCAGCCCACAGGACCACGTTTTCATGACTCGTCTAACCCATGGCTGCTTCTCTTCCCCCTCCTTTTCCCTTCCTTCTCACTTTCCTCTCTCTCCCTCTTGGTTTTCTTCTGATCCCCTCAAGCCTGAGAATTCTAAAACTCCACCTATGTCTCCTCTGCCCAGTTGTTGGCTGTTGGTATCTTTATATACCAGGCAGAAATAACTCAGGGGCAAGGTCACACAGCATTACTTTGGTCTATGTGTTTGGTCTATGAAGCAGTGTTAGCATTAGAGTACAAGCAGCATCAGGCCAACTCACTACAAAGTAGCAATCTTAGGGGTCATGGATAAGTACTTCTGGATAAAAGATGTAGGTTGGTTTGCTGTTCAGAACCTTCAAAAATGTGACAGAAAGTGACTGGAAATCAGTTGTCTTAGTTATGGATAGTCAGATTTTTCTGAGGGGATTTTTGCCTGAGACCAGAAGTAAGGAAAGTGAGCCATATTTAGGGAGAAGCTCTCAATAGGAGGAATAAAAAATGCAAAGCTTTCCCACAAGAGTGAATTGTGCGCTTGGAGTTTATTCAGGAAGACTGGTGTGAGGCTGAAGGAGGCATGTGTGAATGATGTTAGAATCTCTGCATGTTTTCTCTTGTACTCTGAAGGACTCAGCCATTTCCTGAACTCACCTTAGCAAGATGATTCATTTAAAAAAAAAATCTCTTTCAGATCAGGTGTTTGGATCTAATCTTGCTAATCTGTGTCAGAGGGAGAACGGGACAGTGCCGAAGTTTGTGAAGCTATGCATTGAGCACGTCGAAGAGCATGGTAAGAGAATACCTCCGAGGTTCGTTCTTCACGTTAAGCAAAGCCGCTCGTTCAGCATCAAAATTCCTAGATTTGGGCCAGCAAGGTGGCTCAGCCGATAAAGGTGCTAGCCACGAGACCTGAGGACCTGAGAGAAAACAAGAACTATTTTCTACAAGGTGTCCTTTGACCTTCACACAAGCACTATGATACTCCCCTTCCCCACCGCCCTCCCCCCCCCACATGGAAAATAAGTATGATAAAAGCCCTTAAGGGATTTTTTTTTTTTGAATGAGGTAACCAAAGATCCTACAGTCCTAAAATATGTGTGTGTGTGTGTGTGTGTGTGTGTGTGTGTGTGTGTGTGTGTGTTCATGGAAGGAAACATTTTGTTTGCAAAAGTATTACATACTTGCACCTGTTTCTAATTAAGGCCTTCAGGTGTCATTTAGTGTTTGATATGTCACTACGGTATCTGCCCAAGTAATTTGGAGTTGCCAGGGCTTAAATGAAAACACTGGTGACTGAAAGCAAATTCAAGGACTGATAGATATCGGATGTGACTGCTCCAAGGATGATCACTCAACAGGAGAGTGCTTGTTGTGTTACAACAGAAGGGAGAACGCAACTGTATAGTATCTAATACAGAAGTCCCTGAGAAGAACACAGCTGTTTGGTATTTTTATTTAAATTTAACATGTAATCATACTACCTTCTTATGACTGACAGTGTATTGACTATAGTCATACCATCATGTGAGTCAGAAGCATCCGGCACAGTTAGCAACTTGTGTTACCTAGTTTGTAACTTCTGCCAGTGTCAGATGTTTTGCCCATTGACTCTGTCAGTGTGACAGTCAAGGCCCTGCACTGTTTACTTGCTTTATGTGAAGCTAAATGATTAATAGCACATTAGAAATGGGTTTTGTTCAATACGTACAGCTTTGTCATTTAATGAGTATTTAATTTTTAGGTTTAATTATGAATTTCAAATGATTCTGGCTCACATCTGAAAGAAGCATTATCATGTGATATGTTCTCTATGGAACCACTAGATAAGTCTACCATAAGCAGTTGGTGTGACAGACACTTGTGAAAAGGGTGCCAGGTTCTTCATTATGTGCACTTACATTATAAAATCATGTGTAAAAAATGATGGATGCATTCATCTTTACTTTTTTTTTTTAACTATCACAAGGTGTTACAAAGTTTTTCTCAGCTGTTTTTTTTTTTGAGTTTTGTGAGATTTTTTTCATGAGTTTAGCTACAGTGTGTATCTGATAAAATGTAGAATTACTGCTGTTTATTAAACAGAATTCTGAGTAAATTGTTCCCTCATTCCCCTGCCAAGTGTCTAAAAAACTGTTTAGAAGAAAAGAATATTTGTCCATATGATTTTTAGCTAATGTTAAGAATATGAATTCTGAAGCTGGGTGCAATGTGTCTGCAGCTCCAGCTGCTTGGACAGCTAAAGCAAAGGATTGCTTGAGCCCAGGATTTCAAGGCCAGCCTGGGCAATATGGTGAAATCCCCAAATGGAGACATTTATGGATCTTTAGAAGCTGCAAATGAGTTTCTTTCAAACATGAAGTACTGTTTCCTCTTAGGTTTAGATGTTGATGGTATCTACAGAGTGAGTGGCAACCTTGCGGTGATCCAGAAGCTGAGGTTTGCAGTCAATCATGGTAAGAATACACTCTCTACTTTTACACCCAGAAGCACTGCCCGTGGCTGTAAGAAGTGGTTTAAAGCAATTTTTACAATGTCTTGATCCTGCTGTTTTTCAGATGAGAAGTTGGACTTGAATGACAGTAAATGGGAAGACATTCATGTCATCACGGGAGCACTCAAAATGTTCTTCCGAGAATTACCAGAACCTCTTTTTACGTTTAATCATTTCAATGATTTTGTTAATGCAATTAGTAAGTATGCTGCTCTGCTCAGTTTTTTCTTAATATTGAAAATCATTTTACAGATTAAGTGATTAAGTCTTTTTTTAAAACAAGTTTTTTCAATATTGTGTAACTCTAGTGATTTCAAATACAACCACCAGATGTCACTGTGAATTACCAGACACCAGCTTCCAAACTATGTCATTGCCTTTCATTCTGTAAGAATTTGTTGCAAACTATCTGCTTATTACTTTGTTTTAGAACAAGAACCGAGACAGCGTGTCACTGCAGTTAAGGACCTAATTAGACAGTTGCCAAAGCCAAATCAAGATACAATGCAGATTCTGTTTAGACACCTCAAAAGGTAAGAAGTTGTACCGGTGGGAAGTGTGGGTTAAAACCGTGGAGAGTACATGGGAACAGGCTCATCCAGGCCTCATCTGTTCCTACAAGTATGTTTTATTTTATATAAAGTGTTTATGTAATGCTCCTCACACAGAAGGTGTTCTGACAAGACTGAAGTTAATTAACAGAAGCTGAGATAGCTTAAATGAGGCATGTTACACTATTTTAGAACAACCTTTATGGCTCAGGATTACTGCTGCACAGCTACTTTAATAAATGATTTTGCTCATACTCTACAAAGAACATTGCAACAGTAAAGTGGGGTAGCAAGGTGGCTCAGCAGTAAAGTCACGTGCTGGTGACTGTGTGGTCCCATGTTCAATCCCCAGCAACCACATGTTGGAAAGAGATAACTGATTATCACAAGTTGTCCTCTAACTTCTTCATGTGTTTTGTGGCATGTGTGTGAGTCACACACACTAAGTCAATGTAAAAGTAGATTAAATAATAAAGTACCAGTTAGAGAAAAGTTTTTTATTAAATTGAAAGTTTTAATTTCTAGTCCCTGGTGAAATACCCTCCCCATATTAAGGATAGATTATTGTTACTTAAATTATAACAATTCTGAAAATGAAGCTAAAATATCACACATTTAAGTTTGCCAAAGCAAGCGTCATGTAGCAGCCAGACGGAGGTCTACATGGCTAAACACCGTATGTGTCAGCCAGCACATTGAGCACTCTCTTTTTAAACGCAGACTGTTAGCTTTGTAATACAATTCAAAGTTTTCTTCTGTTTTTGTAATAAGTTTGCTTTCTCCCTCTAGGGTTATAGAACATGGAGAAAAAAACCGAATGACCTATCAGAGCATAGCGATTGTTTTTGGCCCCACCCTTCTAAAGCCAGAAAGAGAGACTGGTAATATAGCAGTTCATACTGTGTACCAAAACCAGATTGTAGAGCTGATTCTCCTGGAATTAAGCACTGTCTTTGGACGTTGACTCTCATGAAAGACAGCCTGTGGAATAGATGCTCGATTCCAAGATTTCAAGTCTTATACATGGTGTGTTTCGTTTTGGACCAAGCAGTGACTCTGATTTTGCACTTTTTTGAGGGTCAGAGAGGAAGAGGAGAGTGAAGGCACCAGCTGGGCCCTCTTTTGCTGCTTTGTTGCAAACAAACAGCAAGCTATGACTGTGTAAATTTGGATTCATTTTATCCTGGATGCTTGCGTTTCATCCTCTGAATATTAGTAAACATCAAAACTCAGAATTCTAACCAGTCATATACACTGGATAATTTGGTGAGGACAACCATGTGGGTCCCCTGTGGTATTTTCCTTGCTGTCTTCAAACTGGATAATATAGATTCCTTCTCATGGTCCGTAAGCTCTTTACATGGTACAATGATAATAATCACTGTCAGTTATTTTAAAAATGCTCTTGGGCATTTAAGACAAATGAAGTTGATCCGTTTGAAACCTGTATACTGATTTTTTCAGGGTGTTTGCATGAGTGGCAGTCTAAAATGCTCATAACCAGATAGAATCCCTGGGTGAAGGTTTGCTGTCTAATTTTACTGTCTCATGGCATTCTTGCTAGATACCTTAGTTGTCTGTTGGAGCAGCACTGGCAGGACTTAAAACACTGTGATATACTGGAGTTCTGGTTAGTCTAAGTCAAATCAGGGTATTTGGTACCTGTCTTGCTGTACTGAATTATAGCTAACAATCCATATTGTATTTAGTGCCATATTGAGTTTTTGGTATGACCCTGTGGAAACAGACATTTGTTTGATGTAAGTATGGGCTAAGGACCTAATATAATTTACCTATGTATATAACTGTGTTGTATAGGCTCAGAGTACATCTGACTCAGTGTTTCTAATCATGACGTTGGTAACTGTTTCCATGGATATTAGAATGAGGCCATTATTTGGGAAAGTTAAACTGTGCACTTTTAGGTTTTAATTTCATTTACAGGCAGACCGCTGCCATGAGAATAGTACTGGGAAATACTGAATAGACTTGCTAAATAGTGAACACACTACAGGAGCAGCTCTTTAGGTTACTTAATATGTACATAAGACATTAGGAAAATCATTACAGAATTCTAACTCCAGCTCGAATAGTGGAAACCTGTAAATTGGATAGAAAATGACATTGCGAAATTTGAGTATTTTCTTTTACATTACTAAATGTAGATTGATTTGTATAATAAAACAGGGTTCGGAAGGTTTTGTTACAGGGAGGCATGGTCTGTTGAAGATTTTTAAATGTATTTTTCTAGATTAACTGCTGTATATGAAATGTCTAATCTAATAAAGGAAGCTACAATATGCTTAGAGGTTTTTTCCATTGGAAATGTGCATTTTGGTTCTTAATTTTGTTGTTGTTTTGTTTTTATTTACTGGCATACTTTTATACCTCATTTTAGAAAATCAACCAAATCCATATTTCGTGTGGCAGATTACCTTTTCTCACTTTGTATGTCTTCTGTTCTTCTGTACCAACATTTTCCTGACACCACACACTTCCTCATCATCAGTGTTTGAAAGGAAATGATTTCTGACCATGATTCTTTTTCCTAGGATTACATTTATAATTTCCAGATTGCCTTCCTGGGGAACAATCTTGTGTGTGTGTGTGTGTGTGTGTGTGTGTGTGTGTGTGTGTGTGTCTGTGTCTGTGTGTGTGTGTGTGTGTGTTTATGATCTGTCCAAAACCTTTCTCCTAAGTCTTGGGCTAAGATACTGTGTGTGTTGTTGTAATCTTCTTAAGTAGGTAGCAGACTAAGCTGCTTGACAGCTCACACAGATTGCTTTGGGTGGAGAGAAATTCTAAGCCAGAATGTATAGACCTGAAGATGCCATTAATAATGCAGTGTGCTTTAGGGGTCTTGTGTCTTGACTATGTACCAGGAAATCAATTAGACTCAAATCTGTGATCTGTGGTGTTCTTTCTCTTGGTGATCATGAACGTGTCAAAGGTTTAAACTTGTCCTGTGTTTCTTGTTTCAAAGTACATGTGTGTATGCAAAGTCTTTAATGTTGTATTGGTCTACCACTAATAATTGTAATAGTGTATGTACAATGAGATAAGTGTCTTGTGTTTTCATCCCTGTGAATTAAAAATTATTGTTTTTGTAATAACAAAACAAGTAATACTTCCCTTTCTTAACAACTTGATTTTTTTTTAGCAGAAAATCTATTAAAAGCTAAAAACAATATTATTAGTGGAATTTCATTTACTAATAGATCTTTCTTCAAAATATCATAAAAGACAATTGAAAGGAAAAGTGTATTCAAATCACTGTTAAAATTCTAGTTAGAAAAATATTTCCTGCCGGGTGGTGGTGGCGCACGCCTTTAATCCCAGCACTTGGGAGACAGAGACAGGCGGATTTCTGAGTTCGAGGCCAGGCTGGTTGGTCTACAGAGTGAGTTCCAGGACAGCCAGGGCTATACAGAGAAACTCTGTCTCGAAAAACCAAGAAAAGAAAAGAAAAAGAAAAAAAAATTTCCTTAAATTTTGTTTTACTGATGTATTTTATCTTTTACTCTGAAGACTATGAAAAGGTATTATGTTTTAGATATTTTTTTCTTTTGTGAAGATTACAAATAAAATCATAAATTTAGCCAAACTTCACACTTAGTGGCATATAGGCTAAGATCATACAAATGCATCCACACATACATATATGCATAGCTATTGCCCAGAGAAGTAAAAACCTACCCAAACCAGTAGTGGCTGATGCCTGGAGACCAATGACTATTTTAATGTCAGTATTTACATCTTTGAAAGCTACAATATTGGATAGTTAGTCTACAGCAGCAAAAGAAGTTAACTCCATCCTTGTGCCAAGAGTGTTTTTTCAGCTTGTGAGAGAAGCTTCTAATTAAAGTAAATATGGAGTTTCCTATTAACACTAATTCTGCAGACATCTGTATAAGAACATGAGAAATTCTCAGAATACACAGAGGGCAGCCTACTCTCGCTGCCTAGTAAGATGCATGTTCCAATGCACCATTGGACAGAAGACTGGAAGTGCTTAGAAAATAGAATTTTGTGCAGTTTACCTTCTGTCTAAACTCCAACCCTCAGCTCTGATCTGAAATGCATTCAGAAAATGCATCTCTAGGCTATAACTAGAAAAGGTATTTAATATGCCTGCTGTTTGGTTTGTGTCAGGACAGTGTGGAAATGGGGCACAGTTTGTTTGTTTTAACATTTTCTAGTATAGTAGAGTCCTTAAATGTGACTTTTAGTAGGAAATGAAAGAAAGAATAAGCAAATGGGTACAGAAAATCAGCAGACTCATAATAATGGTGTCTTGAAGTCTCTTGGAAATTTGTGAGCTGTAAAGTCATGCTGAGTAGAGCCAAACCGCCTATTTGGAGAAAGGGGAGGTGCAGGATGCCTGGTGAGAGAGGGTCTGCATTGCCA